>NC_065514.1:9632307-9799307 GCF_006386435.1 Epinephelus moara | reverse complement strand
AAGAAGTTACAGGTCTGTGAGAGCCAGAAATCTTGCTTGTTTGTGGGTGACCAAATACTTATTTTCCACCATAATTTACAGATGAATTCTTTAAAAATCCTACGATGTGATTTCCTGGATTTTTTTTTTCATTTTGTCTCTCATAGTTGAAGCGTACCTCTGATGAAAATTACAGACCTCTCATCTTTCTAAGTAGGAGAACTTGCAAAATCAGTGGCTGACTAAATACTTTTTTGCCCCACTGTAGTTTGAGTGAAAGAAAGTAACATCAGGGAGCAAGCCTGGAGAGCGAAGAAATCACAGACTTTCCACAAAAGAACACGAAATATCATTTACTCTTTTTTGTTGTTGTGAGCTCCCATCTCCAGGGTGTATACAGTATTAGCAGTACCAAGGAAGAAAGTGGCAGAAACAGGCTTGTTATATAACACATGAGTGCACTGTGGCTGCAGATTTGTACTGGAAACCCACTGTGAAGGATTGTGAATTGAACTTCTCTGCACTGCATCTAATGCAAATAATCTGTTTAGCATAAAGCAATTAAAGAATATGAAAGTCTACAACTAAACAGTGTTTAAAATCGCTTTTATTTCATAAAGCAGCAACATAAAAGTACTCTGTATTCTTCTACTTTTATAGGACTCTCTCTAAAAGCATTTTCAAATTAAGACAAACCAGCATGTTTTATGGGTAATGCAAAGGCAAATATACCTGCTGTTATCTTCCGCTGAAAGCTCTTCTCGCTAAGATTTCCTTGGACTGCAATGTGCTGGGTCGGCATTTTTCTTGATTTAGGCCCAGCTTATCTTAAGCTTATAGAGATGTCAGCAAAACCCCCTTTTAATAGCGCAAGGCTCTTAATTCATTACCAAATGTAAACTTTGCTGCAGAGGAGAGCAGGATGGGCTGGGGGTAAATTAGAGGGTGTATTCTACTCAACTAATTACTCTGTAAATTCAAGCCCCCCTTGGGAGGAGAAAAAAAATCAAAACACGCAGACGTTTCTCTCCGCATTTATTAAATCTATCTACCCAAAGGGTGTAATTTCCCCTATTTTAAATGCCATTTAATAAATCTTTTTTTCACAACTGAAAGACACATTCTTTTTTTTGCTTGTATCAAAGTTTCTCTGGTTGACAAGAACCAGAAAAGAAAAGAATACTAATCAGCTTGCAACACCATTGCCTCTGCGTTACACCACCTTGTCACAATCCAACCCCATAAGAGAGAAAACAAATTCAATGTGGTTAGCATAGACGTGCAGCATTGTGCATATGCATTCAACCAGACCTCAGCGATCAAAAGATGATGCCTGCTGACAGGTTTATTGCTTAACGGTGCTGCTTCGATCACAAAGGGGAAATATTCAGCTACCTGCCTGCGATAACTGTGATGATTAAAGCCTTTGATGCAGAGCTGTCACCCTGTCGGGCTAAAGGCTGATGTAGGCGAGGACAGAAATCCTGGCAAACTGGTCATTTAACAGCAGACATCAGAGAGCGGAGGATAAGCCAGGCCGAGCGCTGCTCCTGTCTCCGGCCCCCATCCACCCTCTTATCTTGTCTGGAGAGACGGATTTCAAGGTCAGGGAGTGACCCCTTGACTGTCCAAGCTGTCACACTGCTCGTCTCACACACACTCACACACACACACACACACACACACACACGCACACACACTCATACAATCGCCTATGAAGAAAACATCTTGTTGTCAGTGTCACTGTTTGTGTAATGGAGGGCTTTTAGGTGGCCCTTAAAGACCCCATGAAATGGAGACTTTGACTTCCTGGAAAACAGTGAATCTCATAAAGGAATACCCAGCTGAAAATCTATATTTTTAGAATCAAACACTCAACCCTTGCAGGCTTTAAAAACTGGCTGTGAAAAGTGTGTATCTTGCCCCTTTTGCAAAGGATGGCAGCTGCACTCAGCTTGGATTCACAGTCATAACAATGGTTCCCAATGGCAACACAAAGTGACGGCACAAAACAGTCAAAGCATATCAAAATGTCGATGCAGATATCTCAAAACTCCACTTTCTCATTGTTGAGGTGTGTTCAGCATGTTCCAAATACTTACAGCCTTTTTTTTTAGCTTTACTTTACTTTATCTGGACATACATATACATAAAAAAGACAGTGAGAGTTTTTTTTTTGAAGTCTTACATTGTGCAGGGAAAGTTAGAAGCCAAAAACGTCTTATTACAATAGTTTTACTTAAAAAAAGACAAAGATAAAAACAAAGATTGCATAATTTATCACAGTTGAAGCAGAAATACAAAACTGAAGTTTGTGTTTACAAGTTGAGATGCATTACGGCGACATGAAGCGTTATTATTGGAGTCCTCTTTAAATGTTTTTCAATAACAATAATGTTGATGTTGACTGTCGTGATGTAAGTAGGTCTTTCTAAAGAGATGGTCCCCTGGATTTTAATGAATATTGATTAAGGCAAGTCTGAAAAAATGGAAGATGAAAGTCCTTCCAGTGTCTTGTGCAATACGAGTGAAGGAAAACACCACTGAAATTAAGAATTACGAATGTTTCATTCAAAATTTGTAGCCATGTAAGGTAGTGGTATGATTCTAGGGATGGCAAAGTCAGTCTGTAAGTCACTTTGGTTTGGACTGAAATACATCTGCAACCTTTGCATGGACAACCATTAAATGTTGCACATATATTCATGATGGTCCCCAGGGGATAAATCCCTGTGACTGGTACTCCAGTCACCAGCTCAGTGGCCTAGTGGTAGGCCACTGAGCCTCCTCCTGTGGCTGCTGTATTTTTTTGTGTGTGTGCTTATGCGTTGTGTTTCTTTGCCTCCAGTTTCATATCAAACCATTTACGCTTCACCTCTGACATGGTTCTTTGTACCACATTAACAGCATCTGTTACCTCCCTCCAGGCCTTCGCTTTGCCTGTCCCTGTCACACCACTACTAACTGGAGAAAATAAAATGTTTTTTCTTAAGTCCACTTCACCCAAAATTATTTCAATCTCCGCTTCGGAAAAATTCTTTTTTCTTTCTTTACGCCATGACTGACAGGTCGACAGGATGCACCTACACCTGGTGGTCATTGGCTATTCATGGGCGGGGATTTATGCTAATTGCTGATTACCGGGAGCGCGCTGTCACTTTACGATGGATTGGCATTCATGATCATACACACGTGTTTACGATCAAATCTGAGTTTCCCGTGGCGTTCCTGAATCCAGAGTAGGTTTTTAACCCTTCAAATTAAGTGGGGATTTTAAGGGCTGAAAAGCACTTCCTTAACGTTTGGGACACCCTAGTCCTTCGCGGGAACGCACAAAAACAAGGGCTAGGACCAATTTTGAGGGGAAGTGTGAGTATTGGGACGGACCCTTGGTCTGTCTGAGGCTCAAACATGTATGGCTGAATCTGTCCAATGTTCCCTCTCAGACTGACACAGCTAGCTTCCAGCTGGTGGACATTGTCTAATGACCGAGATATTTTCCTGCACAGACTAAAACAGAGCTAAAGTAAAAGCGGATATTGAACTTCCTTTCATCAGGTGGCCAGAAACATGACTTCAAATGAATTATAAATTTGCAGGATGTGTGAATGGCTAATGTTGCTATCAAGATTGACAAATCCACTAATAAGTTCAGGGTCAAATCAGGGTTCACAACTTCTCTGTGCTGCCCCCATGTGGCCAAAATGCTAATGCTGTAATTTTGTGGTGAGGACAGGCTTTTAATAATAAATGTTCCAATGCCCTTAAACTGTATAATGTGCATGTGTCAGTACTATTGATTAAAGGCTGCACCCACTGAATGTCACCAAGGAAGACTTGCAGCCAATTTAATTTATTTACTTTATTAGCCTGCAGGAAAGAAGCTTTACTGTCCTTCAAGTTACTGAATTCTTTCAGGTTCCAGCAGCACTGACCCGTCTGCAGAGGGCCGAGTGATAAAAGGATTTCCAGAGCTCAAAAAAAGGATCACATCATCCTAAGACAGTTCTGATAAGGTTTCACACTCAAATGCAGCTCTTTCATTGCTCCAATGGAACAGAGAGGATCAATGTTTGCTTAGCATGTAAAAACAGAAAACAGTAAAAGTGTGTTTTCACACTTTCTGACAATTCAAATATAGTCAATTTAAAGTATTTACACTTTGTACAACTGTCATCCACCCCGACCACTTTCCTGTAAATCTTGTGCAGCACAGAAATGTAGTGTTTAATTAATGTTGACTGTGAACATAATCCAGACAGCGATTACGCTGTCACTACAACATAAATGTGAAAACTATGTAGTGATGTAGAAAGTAATTTTCAGGAGACAGGGTTGATATTTAAGGCTGCTGCTTTATAATTGTCCATGTTTCCAAACTGCAGTGTGTGTGATTACAGTAATCCATGACTTATGGTCGTAGAATGATTTAACTGAAGCTTTGTGTACAGTTGCCTCTGTTGTTTTACAAATTAGTGCGTATCCAATATCGGATATGTTGCAAGTTTGGGGAAAAAAAAGGTGCATAATATACGGTTGCTTGTAAAAGTTTGGCCACCCCAGTCAAAATTTAATTTATTGTGAATAGTTAAGTAAGTAGAAGATGGACTGGTTTCCAATAGGCATGAAGTTAAAGATGAAATATGCTTTTCAACATTTTAAGCAGTGCATTGTTTCCTTTTGTGCAATTTTAGAGTGAAAAACAGAGAATGGAGCATCATGCAAACATTTGGGAATCCCAACACATTTGAACTCTCAGACAACTTTTACCAAGGTCTCAGACCATAATTGACCTATGGCTAAGTCCCGCCCTTAAACGCGATGAGCCAATCACAGTGCGTATAGCCATTCCCATACACTCGGACATTCTCTGCCAGGACGTCCATTGAAATGCATTACAGAAAGTCAGTTTTGTTCGGTTTTATGAGCTTTTTCTGAGATTTGAAGTTTAAAAATGGTCAAACGGTGTGCATGGGGTACATGCAACTCCGACACAAGGTATCCTGAGAGGCTGGGCGACGAGGTGTATTTTTTACCCTTTAAACCTCATCTCAACCGAGAAAAGTGTCTCCTTTGGATAAAGTTGTGTGGTAACGTTAGACCACAACATCAACTCAACGTGAATAAGATTAACGATGATGTCTACATCTGTTCTAAGGTAAGTCAACATTGTGTTTGAGGCAACATATTGTCACTTTGCTGGAAAGAAATATGAAGTTATCTTTAACATCTCTAGCTAACGTTAGCTAAAGTTAGCCTAACGTTAGCTCCTAGCTGCGTTGTTCATCATGTCACCTTGTTTGCTGGGAGTTCATTAGCCTGTTTTGTTCTAGTTTTGTACTTTGGTGATCGTACATCATTGTTAGCTGTTGTCCAAAGGGCTCTAGTTAAGCTAACGTTAACTTCTGGAGCTTAGCTTTATTAACTTGTCTATAATCGCAGAGATAACAAAGGTTGGCAAACGTTATGCTGAATGATTCAATGTAAATACTGTAGCACCAAACTAACGGAGAGACACTCTTGGTAAAGATGGCGTGGCTTAGCCATAGGTCAATTAGCTTGTTAGGACTCTGGCTTGTTCACAATCATCGTTAGCAAAGGCCAGGTGATGCAAATTTCAAAGCTGTATAAATATTCTGACTCCTGAAACCTTGTCCCAACAATCAGCAGCTTTGGGCTCCTCTAACCAGCGGCCTGGCACTCTGAAAACTAGAATAACTGATGCCCACAAAGCAGGAGAAGGCTATACGAAGACAGCAAAGTGTTTTCAGGTAGCTGTTTCCTCAGTTCGTAATGTCATTAGGAATTGGCAGCTAACAGGAACTGTGGAGATCAAGTTGAGATATGGAAGACCAAAAAACTTTCTGAGAGAGCTGCTCGTAGGATTGTTAGAAAGGCAAATCAAAACAACTGTGTGACTGCAAAAGACCTGCAGGAAGATTTATCAGACTCTGTAGTAGTGCACTGTTCTACTGTGCAGACACACCTGCACAAATATGACCTTCATGGAAGAGTCATCAGAAGAAAACCTTTCCTGCATCCTCACCACTAAATTCAGCGTCAGAAGTTTGCAAAGGAACATCGAAACAAGCCTGATGCTTCTTGGAAACAAGTCCTGTGAACTGATGAAGTTTAAATAGAGCTTTTTGGATGCAATGAGCAAAGGTATGTTAGGAGAAAAAAAAGGATGCAGAATTTCATGAAAAGAACACCTGTCCAACTGTTGAACACAGGGGTGGATCGATCATGCTTTGGGCTTGGGTTGCAGCCAGAACATTTCACAGGTAGAGGGAAGAATGGATTCAGTTAAATTCCGGCAAATCCTGGAAACAAATATCACAACATCTGTGAGCCACAATGGACGACCTCAAGAGGTGCAAGCTGAAGGTTTTGCCGAGGCCCTCACAGTCCGCCGACCTAAACATCATTAAATATTTGTGGATAGACCCCAAAAGAGTAGTGCATGCAAGACGGCCCAAGAATCTCACAGAGCTAGAAGCCTTTTGTAGGAAGACAAAAAACAAGAAAAACAAGAATCAAGACTCTTGAACCTGAAGTGACATCACTTTTCTTGTGCTGCTTTCAGACACCTTTCACAAGCTGTCAAACTTGAGCAAATTGGTGGGATTTCTTTTAAAGACACTGGAAAAAGGCAAAGAGCAACTTGCTAAGAAATATCCTACAAATTGCAACAAAATTATAGATTCAGAAAATTATTTAGAAAAAATGGGGGAAATAATGATTATAGTTATTATAGTTATTATAATTACATTTTAAAACTGTTACAATTTTTTAAAAATATTTTTATTTTTATTTATTTTTTTTTACTAGTTTTCTTGTTTTCAATTTTCTCTATTTACTAATTTCTTGCACATTTTTTGGGTAATTTCTTTTTCTTATTTGCTCATTGCCTTTTTCTCATGTTTTTTAGAAAAATCAAGCCAATTTTCTCAGGTTTCAAATGGTTAAAATATTGAAGAAATGTGTCATCTTTAACGTAATGCCTTCTGGAAACCTGTTCATTTCCTACTTACTTAACTACTCACAGTAAACGAAATGTTGACCAGAGGTGCCCAAACTTTTGCATGCCACTGAAGCAGTGTTAAATTTATTATTTTGCGATTAGTTTTAAAAAGAACTTTTCAGTTCACTGTACAAATTGTAATGAATTAACTATTACACAGTATATTTTTTACTTATATGGAGAATATTTACAGTGTTAGTACCTTTATAGTAATGTGGATAATTCCTTCTCCACTGACCTCAGCACACTGAGACATCGGACTACACAGCATGACATTGATATGCTGTAAGTCTAAACTGCATTACATTCCCTGTTCACGGTGAAGTGGTTCTTTTCAGTACAAAAGATGTGCCGTGACGATGTCTGGGCTCGAACCAGACTGAATCTATTTGTGATGTCTTCAAGGTTAGGTAGAACTATTATTCAACAGCATCAATGATAATACTTCAATGTGAAACATAGACATAGAAATAAAGTCCATGAATTGATATTGAAACGACAGATATATGCACCCGAGATAAAACACTGTAACTTTCCAGGGAAATTTAGCTCAGTTTTAACCTCGACTTCTAGAAAGTATTCATACAGATCATCTTATCTGTGACAATATTGAATAATAAGGAAAAATAAAACATGAACTATTGGTTAAATTGCTTCCCTTTTCTCAGTTGTGTAAATATTGAAATAGTTGATTTCTCCTCCCTAAAATCTCCCTCCCGCTGTGGACTATATGGTTACTGATGACATCACAAATGAAAATATAATCAAGACAGTCTCAAGTATTATCTAAACTGCATTTTAAACTGACTTTGACTTTGGAAATGAGATGCAAAACCTTAAACTGCTTCCTTAAAGCTCACTCCGACCTCGTCACGTGTCGACGTTTGGTCATGGACTTTCCACATCCAGATAAGATATGCAAGGTACTCTGGGTGCCGTATCAAGTTCTACATGTTACATGCATTGTCATTTTTTAAAATACACTCACTGTTTTCTCTAGTAGAGAGATAAGAGTGTGTTATGAGTTACTGTACTGTACTTTTTTAAGCTAAAGAAAAAGTTTTCAGTAGGTTGCTTGCTGCTGAAAATGTGGCCCATTGACATTTTCTGGTTTTAAAATCCGGCCATATTGGGGCGTCGGTGGCTTAGTGGTAGAGCAGGTGCCCCGTGTACAAGGCTGTTGCCGCAGCGGCCCGGGCTCGAGTCCAGCCTGTGGCCCTTTGCTGCATGTCATCCCCTCTCTCTCCCCCTTTCACACTTAACTGTCCTGTCCGTTAAAGGCAAAAAAATGCCCAAAAAATATCTTAAAAAAAATAAATAAATAAAAATCTGGCCATATTGAATTTGTAATTAAATAGCCCTGTATTATACCATTATCATCACTCATACATTAATGTGTAAGCAGCATTTTTCTTCTGTAGTTTGTTGATGTAGACCTATTTTAATCTCTTTTTTATATAGGACTACAACTTATTATTTTCCAAATAGATTCATCTCCTGATATATATTTTGTTGTTGTTGGTATTTGGTTTGTAAATTTTCAGAACATAAGGACATTTTCACAATGCTTGTTTGTTCAGCAGTCCAAACCTCCAAACCATCATCCAAAACAAAAAATATATTCCAAAGGGGAAGCAGAAAATCCTCACATCTGAGAGCTGGAAATATGAAATGCTTTTGGCATTTTAGCTAAAAAATGAATTAAATTATTATCAAAAAAGTTGCCTTTATTTTTTTGTCAGTTGGCTTCAGGTCTACTTACAAAATATAATAATTTATAGGATGTTCATGTGCTTTGTATGCTGTGTAAAGTAACTACAGCTGTCAAAAATTGCATTAGAGTAGAGGAAGACAGTAGCATGAAAGAAAAGACTCAAGTAAAGTACTGTAATTTTTTATTTAAGGACAGTATTAGAGTAAATGTACTTATTTACATTCCACTGCTGCCTGTTATAAGGTGTGTGCTGTATCTTTTGTTTACCAGCCAAAAGATTACATACAAGATAAAATCACATTACGTACACAGGAGATTTGTCTCCAAATAACTAACAGTTGCTATTATCTTTAGATAGGAAACAAATCTATTTGTTTAAAAGATTGAGATTATGAGGAACAGATAGGACTTCAGTACAACGCCATGCCATCCTGAAATAGAGCCTTGTGTTTATCATATTACAGTGTGCCATATATTACATGTACTGTGAACTTCTGTGTGGACTCAGCTTGTGAAAAATCTCAAAGAGAACTCTGTATCATCCTCCTCAAGATCTATGACCTCAGTGTTTCCCCTCCCGTTGCTCCTGCAGGAGCAGCTCATTCATGTTTCAGCCACGCTGCTGATTGATCGACCAAATCTGGCAACTCTTCCCAACTCACATAACCAGCATGTTATGTGAGCCAGCAGCATTATGTGAGCTGGAGATCTGTGAGCAAGGGCAAGAAAGTAGCTGATGCCAACTAAAAATGCCACTAGATTTGTTGCTTGGCTCTTGCGATATGTTAAGTCACAAAAAGGAGTCTGAAAAAGTTACAGAATCTGGTGAAACAGTTACTTGGTTGGCACCAGTGGTGCATGGTGGGCAAGAAGTCGATTTAGAAAAGCTGAGCAATCATGTAGCTATACAGTAGGTACAGTCTTGTTTGTTTATGGCTTTTACTCCCACCTAAAAGTAATACTGCCAGACAGCAAAGTGGAAACTGTATGTACTGAAATTATACTCTTGGGAGGAGAGTGTGCTGTACAGCAGTCGGATAAGGTATTATGAAGTCAGATTGTCATGTTTGGATCAAGTTTTAAATATACAGATGCATTTTTGGAAGTGAGCATTCACTTCATTGTCATTCAATCTCATCCATGCAACGATGTCTAAAAAATACATTTGTATAGAAGTATTTCACATTTATTTTGTAGGGCTGCCCCCTGATAGTCGACCAAATGTTAGTCGACCAGAAAGGTCAGTTGGTAAGATTTCATTGGTCGCTTAGTCGCAGGGGGGAAAAAAAACAAACAAATGTGAAACTCTATTAGGAGCTGTGCCTTGTCAAAATACATCAAAACCTATATGACTGGACCATGTGGGAATTTAATTTGAAAGGACAGACACAGGAAGAGGCCACGCTCAGCAGTCAGACAGGAGTCACNGGCCTATATTAATGAAGGTTCATTACGGTTTTAGTATGGTTGTCGCAAATATAATATGTTAGAATCTACAATCTGGGGGCGTCGGTGGCTTAGTGGTAGAGCAGGCGCCCCATGTACAAGGCTGTTGCCGCAGCGGCCCGGGTTCGACTCCAGCCTGTGGCCCTTTGCTGCATGTCACTCCCCCTCTCTCGCCCCCTTCACGTTCATCTGTCCTATTAAAGGCTCAAAAATGCCCAGAAAAATATCTTTACAAAAAAGAATCTACAATCTGTGCAGTTATAACTTTAAAGTTAAACTACATAAATTGAGAGCTCTCCGCGTTGATCTCATCTCTAGTGAGCTGGATATGTGGAGTTTGTTTATCTCCAAGGTAATGGACATAAAAGCATGAGGGTCAAAGTTCAGGGCGTAATGTTATGAGAAAGTAGTATGATAGTACTGTGAGCATAGAGACAGAGCACAACGCGTCATAATCTGAAAGCCACGCCCCCAAAGGGGAAACGAGGCCCGCTTTCCCTTCCGCTTCTTCGCTCGTTCACTGTCATTAAGTTTCCACGACTGAATTGCTGGCTTGCTAGCTAAGATTATTAGCTATAGGTAGCTAATAATTAGCTAATAATAAGATGGCAAAGGATTATTTTAGCATGCTATGCCTACCAGAGAGGCAACGGTATATTGATAAGCTTAATATTGCTGGTCTGCCTCAGTGTCCCTTCTCCTTACCTTGCTTGTCTTGGAAGAAACATGATGTGGAGATTCTTTTTTAAGAAGATGAGCATTTCGGCATGCTCAGCCGTCAGCCTGCTCCTACTACTGGCACATGTTGTTGTTTTGAGACATGCCTCTACATGCTGGTAGATTGATAGAGGTGCTAGAGCGGACCGCTGGAATGGACTGCTTGAATCGCGGAGCGCTGGGCACAATTATAACAGAAGTTGCATTCATACTGTCAATGCTTTAGCTTAACATACATAAATACAGTTAACTGTTACTCTAAAAAACACATTTGGAGGGTTTGACAAAGTGTTTGCTGCACACGTAGGTATACCGAGTGTCAGGATCCCACAATTTCTTTCCTGTTGAAGCCTCACGTTTTATTGCCTGTATCCACTTTTGTCCTCTACAAGGTTCCGTTTTTCTGCTCGGCAGCTGATAAAAGTTAAACTCTGGGTTTTTATTGGCCGTGCAGCCCACCACACAGCAACTTTTCAGCATTTGGACTTAGGGAAAACTAAACAGGCTGGAAACGGTGGGGGAAAGTGTGAGGGGGAAGCAGGCCTAGTTTCCCCTTTGGGGGCGTGGCTTTCAGATTATGACGCGTTGCGCTATGTCTCTATACTGCATGCAACAGTATGTACTTTTTAAGGGCAGCTGCAGTACACAATAAAAGTAAAAAGAAGTATGCAATTTCAGATCGCACCCTTTGCTTTTTGGGGGAACACTTTCAGGTAGGTGGGTGTCAGGGTGGTAACCAGCAGCTTCAATCATGATCCACTACAAGAGTGTGGTGGTGTACTTACCTGCAGAGACTCTGACCTTTTTACCTGTATTCTCTTACTGTCATTTTGTTTTGCTGTGTTCTGGACATTTCTGGGCACAGCACGCAGGTTAGGGTGGGAATTTGTCCACGAGGAAGCTACAGAAATCGCAGACACAGAGCCGAAAAAACACAGAGCAAGGCGAAACACCAAGTGGAGTGAGTGCAGTGTTTTTTTTAATGTTTTTTTGGGCAATAGTAGAGTTTTAGGATACTGAATCCCAAGAGTGTATCAGGATGCAGATACACAGACATTTGATCAGAGTCTCTTCAGAGGATTTGTTGAGAATAATAATACAATAAAATAATGTTTGCCTGCATTTCTTAAACTTAACAAATGTATTTTAATAACACATGAATTCTCTTTTGGCACCTTAAAATAATTTAATATACATTACCTTTTTACATTCCCAACAAAAACTATCCACCTTTGTTATGGAGACCCAATGACTTCACCCCAGCTGTCCCCATCAGTCCTACTTCATGTAAGGAACATATATAACGTGTAATGAATTAGCTGGTCTTACATAGCTCCTCTGTCATCTATCCAACCAGACTTGTGCTTGTGGAAATTGCGAGCTAGCTGCAGCAATTTGTAGGCCTTTCTTGCACTCTACTGAGTGCTCTCTTGTTTTTTTCTTCTTTGAATCCCTGCAGGGCTGACAGGTTTGTCATTAAAATGATTTTTTCCGTTGCTAAAAGGCACTCGTTTTTGTTTTCATACCAGTCGATACAGTGCAGGACTTGACAAAGTACAGTACTGCAGACTGGATCAAATAGAATAGAAAAGCAAGGATTCCTAATTACTGCCTTTAGAGTACGGACAAAAATATTTTGTTTTTGTTTTGTTTCTTTACTCTTTCCTTCCTCAGGTTATAAATTTTGATATACAAATTGCCTTTATTGTATTCCTGTTTTGCACTCAAACTATTTCTCGCATTTGCAGAAACACATTTCCATAAACATGTAATCATAAACTCTGTGATTGTCCACACCTTATTTGCTTTGTCCTTTGTTTTGCATCATTATTTCCCATTAATGCACAGATGGATGCATTAAAATTAAATTAGCAGACCCTCAGATAGGCACAAGCTAAAACAACAGCTCCCGCATTCTCCTGCAGCTTATTATTGCAAGCTGTCAGGCGCTGTGTTGTGGGGCGATACTGTAAAATTGTTTTTCTAAGGGAAGTGCTTTCGAATTTAGAAACATTTATGTAATCCTTGTTTCATTTGCATATGACTATGTAGTTTGCGAGAGTGGGAGTGAAATCACTCTACGAGATGATTGTGTGCTTCCCTCAGGGGGATTCAGAGCTCGACTCCCACCCCGCCCCGGCCCTTTAATGTTGGGAAATAGATTGATGTCTTTGAAATGCCCTCCAGAGTCCCTTTCTTTACCCCAGAAAGATTTGATGACAGTGTTACTACATGTGACTTGAGATGCAGGCTTTTACAGATGGTCACGACACCTATGTTGACACCAAACTATTCATTCAGGTAAAAATGTTGAACAGGTTTCAGTATTTTCCGGCGGAAGCACAAGCAGAGATGGATCTTGCGGCATATCATTAGTCCATGAATGAGTGTACATGTTTTTGCTAATGACAGTGAAAGCAAAGCCCCAGGCTTATCTTGCTGTCACCCATCTCAGGATCCGCTGACTCAGATTTTTGTGTGCATGTTTTTTTTTTCTCCTTCCCCCTTCTTCAGGTGTAGAAGGTCGGAGAAATGTTTGCCATTCTCCATCCTGGCAGAAAAATACCGCTAAGCGCTTCAGGGAAGCATGAGACTGTTCACCTTGTACTTTCATATAGTATTTAACTTTAAGAGGTGTGACCTTTGTCATGATATTAACATATGCCTTTTATTGCCAGTATTTTCACAGATTTAATGGCAGACCTTGTAAAGCAAACAGTTGCATTCAAAGCCTTTAGATGCTTTAAAATAACCTGTGACACTCAAACATTGTACGCCAAACATCCACTTAACGTCAAGGAAAAGCAGAGGAGTGGCGTCTGTATGAATGAATACTGCAAAAATAACTTCTTTGCATTATGCGCCAGCAGGTCAATAAAAACATTTAGGATGCTTTGCAGAATCACAAGGACAGCCTTTGAGCCTGTTACAGCAATTAGTATCAGTTTTGAAGAGTGTCCTCTGCATAGAAACAACATTGGGTGGAATGCCATAAGTTGTACTTATGTGCTTTCTCAGGGTTGGACCTGTTTTCGGTCACCTCAGACTGCTGTTATCACTGGTCTCACCTACTAGTCTTTCTTTGTGTGTTTTATCTGCTTTTCCATTCAGTGTTGCTGACTGCTATTTCGACACACAGTTCACATTGCAGAAAAACTCTATAGTTAGCTGGTAACATTGTGCAAGAATATTTCATCTCTAATATAATTAGATTTTAATCTTGTTTGTAATCTTGCATGTTTTTGCCAAAATTGTAGCAATTAGACAAAATGCTTCAATCTTGGAAGGAAGTTTAGAAGAGAGTTTGAAAGAAACAAGAACCTTTACCCCTCTCAAAATTCTAGATTAGATCTGATTAGATCAAACTATAGACCCTTTTAGGGCAGACGTCACAATTACATAGGAGTCTTAAAATGTCGTCTTGTTGTGTTATTGGGAGCCAGAATAGACGGAGTCATGGCTGAAACTTAAATTTTATCACATACCAGCCACCACTGCCCGTCAACAAAAACAAAGACGACTATGGTTATATGCAATAAGACCAAAGAACTGGACGGAGGCGATCATCAAAGATGCTTGCACTTCATATCAGGTTAGGGAAAAAGTATTTACTGTTGTAGGGATGAATAATGTTATGTGTATTAAGGGTTATCATGTCCACCTCATCAGAAATTGGGGATTAAGAGGAATATTGGATTTCTCTGGCTAACTTTTTGGCGCATTAGCTAACGTTAGCTTTGATAGCAAAACAAACTGGAGGAAACCGTTCAAGTGTTGTCCTCCTATGTAAGATTGGCATAGTTATCGACCACAAAACCGGCCGTTCCACCCTCAGCAATCCTGTCAAATCATCCATCCACTGACATACGGGTCGGCCATTCTTTTCCAATTGGTCAGTGTTTAGGTCCCAGAGAGTGAGTGACCTGACATGGTGCGTTCGTAAATTCAGTCTGACGCTCTACACTAAAATGAGAGCCCTGTTGTTCAACGAAACGGGAGCATTATATTTTTATATAAATTCATGAACGGTTAGGTTAATCACACATTCACTCTGCTTGGCACTCTGCCTCAGTTTCCCAAGACAGAGTGTGCTCTGCCATTTTGAGAGTGCGATACTCTGGATAATTGAACAGTACATTCCGACAACGCTCTGAATTTACCAATGGTCCAGTTTGTGCCACTGTAGAATATTTCCGAACGCACCACTCGCATCATCTTCCTCCATTGTCTAAAACAAGCCAACAGAACTTGCTAGCTAGCCCTAGCTAATGTCTGTGGAGAACTGTTTTGCCGCCAGCTAAGCCCCGCCCACCAAAAAACGTCATACTGTTTACTAACAGTAAAAGGTCTATAACAACAACTTTAGACAACAGCACGAAGAATATTAAATACGTAGGCCCACTGATGTTTTGCCTGGACTTGAGTTAGGGTTAATTACAGACTCGTCTAATACTTGAATTAACCGTCTACAGTTAGGGCTGAGTGATACAGACAAAACCAAATATCAATAAATTTTTGACCAAATACCTCTATGTCGACATTGTGACAATATTGCAGGGTTAACTATTGGTGCTTTAACAAAATATTTACTTCAAAAATGATTATCAATAATGTGGATATAATGGGTAAAGAAAAATAATAGAACCGCTAGAACAGTCTGGTGAGTTCACAAAATGTCATGATTTCACTGCAAGGCAGCCTTTAAAACCAGGAAAAGACAACACTTATGATGTTACGATATCCAAAATCTAAGATGATATCTAGTGTTATATCATGATAGCAATATAATATCATATTTATTGTGCAGCCCTTTCTACAGTAGAGGTCAACCAATAGTGGATTTTTAAAAGCAAATACAATGACGACAGTTTGGAACAGCGTCGAAAATAACACTTTAGCTATGTCAGTGTATCCTTGGATACAGTTCTGGATTGATTATTGGCTTGAAATCTGTCTGCGAGTGAGTGATCAAATTACACCATTGGTCGTAGTGACTGATGACATAAGTGTCGGTGTTTCTACACTGGCTGTGCTCTTTCAAAAAGTAGTAGGAACTGACAGAACTGTGGGCACTGACGGTTCTGTATTACATCCCCGGGCTAGCGTTTTATTGCAGCCATACTGTTTACAGACTGCCATTATAGTTCTCCATTACATCCTCATGGTGCGTATAGAGCCGTTCTGTTGTAACTGCTGTTCATTCATTCTGAATCTCTCTCACGCCACGGGAGTAGCTGATGGCTGCGCAGCCTTCGGCAGTCACGCAGGGACTTGCATCACTGACCAGATCGGGAGGGGTGGGTTGTGTTAAATTGAGCAGAATGAGCTGATCAGGAGGTACAGCTCTGGAGAAAGCAGGTCCCCTCTGCTGTGTGACTGAGTCTAAGTGGACTGCTCTTCATTTTAACATGTAGCTTATTTACATGATTATTTTGTTTTTTTTTGCAACAGCAGTGCCAGTGCTGTAACAGTGAAAGTCTGTGATGGATTGAACACCATCATTTCCTGTTTCAAATGAAAAGGCCTTGGGGGTTTCATACACGGTCCAGCCATATACTAGGTTTTGATCTAGTCTTGTTCCATGTGTGTCTCCACTCTGTAGCCTCTTCTCTTGGCCAATATGTCCATATATACAGAGAGCTGCAGCATCATCATACTGTGTTATGCCAGAATTCCACTGGATTCGTGTCCATTGCGGAACAGCAGCACTGGTTTTCTGCTGCGTGCTCCGCCGTCCGTCAACACCCATCGGCTGCGTTTGCTGTGT
Organism: Epinephelus moara; assembly: GCF_006386435.1. Classification (NCBI taxonomy): domain Eukaryota; kingdom Metazoa; phylum Chordata; class Actinopteri; order Perciformes; family Serranidae; genus Epinephelus; species Epinephelus moara. Next base: position 9,782,660 of record NC_065514.1, on the reverse strand, counting down.
GGAGCAGTGCAGCTCCGCTGGAAGACATCTCGGTGCACTGCCATGATTAATATCTCCTCGTCCATGGTGTTCACGGGGTGAAATGCCGTCTGAAAACCTCTGACCTGTTGACTTCTGGCCTGCCTCTGCCCATTATGTAGTTTTCAAGGTGTAGTGCAGGGAAATATGATCCGCTGTGAACACTGTGTATTTTATATTGAAAATTAACCGGATGTTTTATTTTGTTTCAGTGCACGACTTCCTGCCCTGCACAATCTGCTCTGTGCTGAATTGCTGCGTTGTGCTCCGGCGTCCAGCAAAAATAGAAGTCCTGCGTATCTGTTGTGGAGGGCTCCGGAGTGCTGCAGCTGAGATGGAGCCGGAATGCAGCACAGCCACAGCCGGTGGAAACACACACATTGACTAGAATTGAATCCTATCAGCTCTGCTGCCGTGCTGGAGCGCAGACGCAACCAACACGCATCTGGTGGAAATTGGGGGTTAGGGGTGAATCGCGATATACAGGTTTTGACATTAACTTTATTTAAAAATGGTTCCCTACTGGATAATATCAAAACCTGTTGCAAGAAATCTTGGAGTCTGGGTTGACAGTAATTTAAGTTTTGACCAGCATGTCACACAGCTCGTGCAATCATGTTTTCATCATAGAAATATTTCAAAAATACGATCCATTTTAACTTTTAAAGACACAGAGACCATTTTACATGCCTTCATCTCTTCATGCCTGGATCACTGCAACAGCCTCTTTTCTTACCCGAATCAAAAATCTATCAATCAACTACAGACTGTACAGAATTCAGCTGGCAGAGACATGATCACTTCAGTTATGGTTACAGTCTCTCTGTCCATATCCCTACATTCTTGTTTTGGGTATAATTTATTTGCCAAAAAGAGACAAAATGCACAATAAACAAGGTTAAAGGTGAATTTGATAATACTTTCATTTAGCAAATATGGCGACAATGTCATTATTGTGAATTCTTTAAGCCGAAGTAATCAAGTAATGAGAATCTGACATCATGCCCTGTGCTACATTGATGTCTTTTGCCTCATTCTCATTATATAGTTTCCTGAAATAAACTGCTTAAAAAATGAAGGGAACACTTAAATCACACATCAGATCTTCATGAAGGAATTATTCAAGTTGAAAATCTTTACTGATGTACATTGTGTACTTTGTTGAGAACAAAATGACATAACAACGGTCAATGGAAATCATCAACCCACTGAGGGCTGGATTCAAAGTCACACTAAAAATCAAAGTAAAAAATTGAAATCACAGGCTGATCCAATTGTGTGAATTTTATCATGTCAAGTCATTATGTGGCTCAGTAGTGTGTTTGGCCCCCACGTGCCTGTATGCACTCCCAGCAACTTCTGGGCATGCTCCTGATGAGTAGGCAAATAGTGTCCTGGGGGATCGCCTCCCAGACCTGGATCAAGACATCAGTGAGCTCCTGGACGGTCTGCGGGGGTACTTGGCAGCATCAGATGCACTGATACATAACATCCCATAGGTGTTTAATTGGATTTAAGTCAGGGGAACAAGAGGTCCAGTCAATGGCATCAACGCCTTTGTCATCCCAGGAATTGCCTACACAGTCTGCCACACGAGGACGGGCATTGTCCTGCACAAGGAGGAACCCAGGGCTCACTGCACCAGGAGGAACCCAGAACCCATTGCACCAGGAGGAACCTAGGGCCCACTGTACCAGGAGGAACCCAGAACCCACTGCACCAGGAGGAACCCAGGGCCCGCTGCACCAGGAGGAACCTAGGGCCCACTGCACCAGGAGGAACCTAGGGCCCGCTGCACCAGGAGGAACCTAGGGCCCACTGCACCAGGAGGAACCCAGGGCCCTCTGCACCAGGATGAACCCAGGCCCCTCTGCACCAGGAGGAACCCAGGGCCCGCTGCACCAGGAGGAACCCAGGGCCCGCTGCACCAGGAGGAACCTAGGGCCCACTGCACCAGGAGGAACCCAGGGCCCACTGCACAAGGAGGAACCTAGGGCCCACTGCACCAGGAGGAACCCAGGGCCCACTGCATCAGGAGGAACCCAGGGCCAACTGCACCAGGAGGAACCCAGGGCCCGCTGCACCAGGAGGAACCAAGGGCCCACTGCACCAGGAAGGAACCCAGGGCCCGCTGACAGTTTGGTCAGAAACATGCGCACCACTAGCCTGCAGGAGGTCATTTTGTAGGGCTCTGGCAGTGCTCCTCCTGTTTCTCCTCACACAAAGGAGCAGATACTAAGGAGCAGATACTGGTCCTGCTGCTGGGTTGATGCCCTTCTACGGCCCTGTCCAGCTCTCCTGGTATCAGCTCCATGCTCTCGAGACTGTGCTGGGAGACACAGCAAACCTTCTTGCGACCACTCATATAGATGTGCCCTGTAGATGTGTCCTGGAGGAGCTGGACTACCTGTGCAACCTGATTGGGCTGCAGGTACCGCCTCATGCTACCAGTGGTGACAAGGACACTAGCAGAACAAAAACTAGAGAAGAATCAGTCAGGGAGGACAAGGAGAGAGCAACTGCCTGTGGACACCACATGTAAAACCACCTGTTGTCACTCTGATTTGCACCAAAGCAGGTGAAACTAATTAATAATCACTTGTGCTTCCTAAATGGACAAACTGATATCCCTGAAGGTTAACTGACTTGGTGTTATGCTGTGATGATTAAGTGTTCTCTTAATTTTTTTGAGCAGTGTTATAGAATATAATTGCAGGATGTCAGGACTTACAGGCAGATGGCTCGGATGCTAAAAAAGCCATTTGATAACAGCTTTCAGTGTAGATTTTCCTAGGTCAAACCATGTGTAGTCTTTTCAACATTTTTAAAAAGGTACAAAAATTTCAGAAAGTTATGTGCAGACCTAACAGTCTGACTGTTGACATCAAGTATAGGGGGTCACTAAATGAAAATAGTTGACAGTTCCTCCATCAAAACACCCTTCAATGTTTGCAGTCTGCGCGGACACGGAGGAGACAGGGTCGTGCCACCAACCAAGAAATTGTTTATGAAAAGGTGAGGATGCGAAAATCCATAGCCATTTTCAGGATCTACCGCTAATCCACTCAAAGGTAAAGGTGAACAAGTCAAGTCGAAGTGAAGCCTCAACTCTGCCTTTAAACTCAGTTTTCAGGCAGCGTCTTCCATCATTCTTTCATGTTGGTCATGTAGTAAATGTGTCAGAAAAACAAACCACCCACAGTTCAACATTTTAGCGTCTGCCTTCTCTCAGACGCTGTGCAGCGAGTTGAACTAAGTACATGGCAGCCTTCCCTCCACCACTATTTTTATATGCAGTTGCATTCACAAACACATCATGACAGGTATTTCCAATCCACAACACTGACTACTGATTAACACCTATTAACCGCCCCCCTCATTTGGCAGTGCACATGCGACAGGATGGCATGGAAAATGCTACTGTGGCTTCATCTACCATACAGCGATGGAGGAAGGCAGATGCCAAACTGTGTACTTGTGGGATTTTTTCACATCTGAATATAAAAAAAATAACTAATTAAATTCCACAAACTGCATTTTAGCACAATCTGTTGATATTTTTGGGAAATTATATTTTTGGAGAAGTTAGGGCAGAAGTTTTTTTTACAATTAACTGTCAAATAAGAGGGATTGCATGAGCAGATTGACAGAGAGGTAACATGTTAACCAGTGAAAGACGCTGACATGTTCACTTTGTTGCCATAGATACAGGCGCAGTTGAAAGGGAAACCTTGAGATTCACTGGGCGCTATACTGGGATCACAGTGGAGGTCATTGTGGTCGGGTGTTGTGTTCTGTGAGTATGAGCTGCCTTCAGAGAGCTGATTCAAGGCTGCCACAACAACCTACATAAGCTTCAGTATTGTTTCTCAACACGTGACATTTAAGACAAGTAGGACACAAACGCAGGGAAAGTAACCTTGACATTTCTCTCTTCCATCATTTCTTGTCATTTCTCAACTGTCACAATCATTGGAAATTATCAGACAATGGGCCCCTGGGCAGAGATTTGCAAAGGGCCCCAACACCTCTCCTACATAGGAGCAAGATACACAGACTTAGTGGTGGTTTTGTGTTTCTTTGTAGTCATGATGCATCTTTATGTCTCTGTAAGGTTTTGTGTCTTTGTTGGTTGTTTTTTCTCCACCATTGTCTTCTTTTTGTTTGTCTTTTTTTTAATCAATTTTGTGTCTCCATGTGATTGTTTTGTGTCTTTTTTTTTTTTTTTTAAATCCATTTTGTGTCTCCAAGTGGTTGTTTTGTGTCTCTTTTAGGTAATTCTGTGTCAGTTGGGTCATTTTGTGTCTCATTTTGGTCATTTTGTGTCTCTTTGGGCTAATTTGATATCTCTTCGAGATCATTTTGTGTCTCATTTTGTGTCTCTTTGGGCTAATTTGGTGTCTCTTCGAGGTCATTTTGTGTCTCTTTGGGCTAATTTGGTGTGTCTTTGAGGTCATTTTGTGTCTCTTTGGGCTAATTTGGTGTGTCTTCGAGGTCATTTTGTGTCTCTTTGGGCTAATTTGGTGTCGCTTCGTGGTCATTTTGTGTCTCTTTGGGCTAATTTGGTGTGTCTTAGAGGTCATTTTGTGTCTCTTTGGGCTAATTTGGTGTCGCTTCGTGGTCATTTTGTGTCTCTTTGGGCTAATTTGGTGTCTCTTTGGTCATTTTGTGTCTCTTTGGGCTAATTTGGTGTGTCTTCGAGGTCATTTTGTGTCTCTTTGGGCTAATTTGGTGTCTCTTCGTGGTCATTTTGTGTCTTATTTTGCCCATTTTGTGTTTCTTTGATGTAACTTTGTGTGTCTTTACGGTAGTTTTGTGTCTGGGTCAGTTTATGTCTCTTTGTTTTCATTTTGTCTCCTTGTGGTTGTTCCGTGTCTCTCTGTAGTCATTTTGTGTCTCTTTGAGGTTTTTTGTGTCTTATTTTGGTCATTTTGTGTCACTGTGAGGTAAGTCTGTGTCTTCTTTGGCTACTTTCTGTCTCTTTTCAGTCATTTTTTATCTTATTGTGGTTGTTTTGTGTCTCTTTGTATTCATTTTGTGTCTCCTTGTGGTTGTTTTGTGTCTCTTTGCAGTTTCTTTGCAACTCTTGTGGTCTTTTTGTGTCTCTCTGTAGTCATTTTATGTCTCCTTGTGGTAATTTTGTGTCTTATTCAGTCATTCTATGTCTCTTTGTATTCATGTTTTGTTGTTTTGTGTCTCTGAGGTAATTTTGTGTCTTTTTTTTTGGCCGCTTTGTGTCTCTTTGCAGTCATTTTGTGTCTCCTTGTGGTTGTTTTGTGTCTCTGTAGTCATTTAGTGTCCCTTTTGAGGTGGTTGTTTTGTGTCTCTTTGCAGTTTCTTTGCAACTCTTGTGGTCTTTTTGTGTCTCTCTGTAGTCATTTAGTGTCCCTTTGAGGCAATTTTGTGTCTTTTTTGGTCACTTTGCATCCCTTTGTATTAATTTTGTGTCTTCTTGTGGTTGTTTTCTGTCTCTTTGTAAGTATTTTGTGTTTCTTTGCAGTTTATTTGAAGCTCTTGTGGTCTTTTTGTGGCTCTTTGTGATCATTCTGAGTCTCCTCTTGGTCAGTGTGTGTTAATTTGAGTGACATTTTGCAGGTGAAGGACAGGAGGGGTCCTGACAATTTGGGCCCTTGGGCCTGTGCCCGGTATGTCCATTCAGTAATCCATCCATGTCGCAACTGAATGAAGATAGACAAATCTGCAACCAGAGGCAGATGGTGTGTGTTTTGTTTTTTCACAGTTAATTAGTCCAATAATGATAGAAATAAATGGAAAAAAATGTTTGGTGAAGCCATTTAGGCCCATATGACGCCATCAGTCTGACACTAGTTATAATTCTACAGTATTTTATGTTGCAAAGGGTCATGTCTTTTTGTAACTGAGGAGACACAACAGTGGTTGCCCTTATTGAAATTTCAAGAATGAAAACTCCACTTTTGCTTGAAAACCATAATATAACTGACCAGTCTGATGTGTGAAAAGGTGTGGGTGGTTCATTCGTAGCAACCTGGTATCCTGCGCACACGATTTAATGGATGTAAATACAGTGGACGGCAGCGTGTGATGGCACTGTGCTCTGGCACGGCATTTCTGAAATCACAGGCTGCAGATTTATCAACATATGTGTCCTAATGCCTTCAGATGGCTGCAGGGATTTAATGAAGTGAGGAGGAAGCTTTGCATACAGTATAAATCAGCTGTGGATACTAGCTATAAGAATCACTCATAGTCATCTCTTGAACAGTATACGTTTTTGACGCACATTTAAAAGCATCAACTGGTTAGAGTGTTTATTTATAATAGTTTATTCAGGCTACGTTCACATTTCATGTAATTTTGAACAAATCTATTTTCTTCTTCTTCTTGCGTGTCCCTTTGTGATCATTCTGTGTCTCCTCTCTGAATTTGGAGGCTTTTGCAGGTCTGTGAACGCAGCACAGGTGGAACTCTTCATGAGGTCGGATCGATCAGAGCTGATCAAATCAGGGGAGAAGCTACAGCAGAGGCAGGGCCAGTGCTGTACTGTGGGGTGCATGGTTTGGTGAATGGACTTGCACTTGTATTGGGCCTTTATAGTCTTCTGACCATTCAAAACGTTTTTACACTACAGAGTCAAATTCACTCATTCACACACACATTCACACTCTGGTGAATGAGGCCACCTACAAGATACGACCGGTTCTACCTCCTGCGCCACAGCCGACAGGTAGGTTTAAAATACAATCAACAATACGGTGACCAGACGTCCCAGATTTCCGGGGACAGCCCCCGATTTGGGTGACATGTCCCTGGTAAAAGCTGTCCCCGAAAATGTCCCCGATTTTGACATTGAATGGGGGAAAAATGCGTGTAGACTCAAACACCAGTTATTACGGTAGTCAGTAAACGCATCGCCAGAGAAGACATCGTATGATGTACAGACGTTATCAGGAAGCATGACCAGACGCAGCAGCATCAACAACAACAATCGAGAGGCAGCAAAAGGAGAGAAGAGGAGACCAGCGGCCACGTTAAATGGTATGTTGTGTATGAACTTATTTATTTTGTGTGAGCTGGCAGTAGACTTGACTCTGTGTGTGTGTGTGTGTGTGTGTGTGTGTGTGTGTGTGTGTGTGTGTGTGTGTGTGTGTGTGAAGTGAGGTAAAGTAGGCTAAGTATGATTGTAACATGCAGTGCGTCTGTTTAATCTGAACTGAAGACCTAACGTAACGTTATAAAAGTCAGTGAACGTTAACATTATGTCACTGTTTTTATATCTGTCATTGGTGAAGCTGTAACGTTAGCGTGAGATTACCAGGTGATGACATTGTATGTGGCTCTGTTTTAGAAAAGGAGGAGGTGGAAGACTGCTTTGGTAGCATAGGATTTTCCTGGAGGCATAGGGACCTGAGACTGTGTTAAAATAATAAATAAATAATAAGTAAATGGTTAATAGTTGTGTGTGTTAACTGCTGTATTTTGTGTCGGGCTGGCACCAGACACTGCTGTGTGGGTAACCAATGACTGTAGTAATCTGTAATGACTAAATTATATAAGTATTATATTACCAAATGTTATTTCTTTAAGAAACTATTCACTTACTATTGGCTCTGTTCTTGCAGTTTTTCTCATGTTCTCCTCTGCTCTTATTCTACCCAGGCTCCTGAGGCGGAGGCTACGGAGGTGGATGAATGAAGAGATCAAGGTGATGTCATCCCTTTTTTTGATTGCCACCTTTTGTGTCATAAATATCAGTTCAGTATTCAGTTATGAGTTGAAACCTTTGACCAAAAAAATCCATCCTAACTCAAGCTAATAAGATTAAGATATTTTTGTCTTCCTCAGTGGATGGATGGTTGGTGATGTCACTCATTTGTTTGATTGCAACCTTTTTTGTAATAAAAGCTGGTCAAAATACATGAAAAAGTACTTGTCCCCATTTTTTATTTCATAATGATAATATTTAATGATTTTTCACCACCGCACTGAAAATGTCCCTGATTTTCATCTCAGAAATCTGGTCACCTTAATCAACAACACTAAAATGAGAGCACTGCAGTTCTAAGAAACAAAATGTTCTGTTTCTATATTAAATTAATGAATTAATGAACGTTAAGTTTCACTTTGACTGCGCCTGGCGATCTGCTGTACAGTCTGTGCCCAGAGTACACTCTGGACTCTGAGAGTCAGGGCTCTAAGTAACCGAATGGTATGAATATTCCAACAGTGCTCCTAATGAACAGTCCAGCTCTGAAAATAGATGTATGTGTACTGTTTGGGGGCAAATGCTGATATTTTGGCAGGCCACCACAAATTAACCCTGTCTTTCTAACAGAGCTAAAGCTATATAGCTATTGCATTTTTTCATCCTTCTTTTTTTTAATTTAAACAATACAAATACAAATCACACAGCTACACTATAACCCATCATAAACCACTAACATAGACATATGGTAGTAAAAGGAGGGAAAGAAAAAAAAATCAGACACAAAAAAACAACTAGATAATGATATCATTATCGTCAGTCTTCTAAACTTGGCTGTCATCTTTTCCATCTTTTTTCACAGTCATTCAGTTTCCCCTGCGTTGTAGCAATAATGCATTCTAACATGTTTTGAAAAGGAAAGAAAACAGTGCCAATGTCAATCGCTCTTTTCCTTTTGATTAAAAAATAAATGTTTTTTTTCTAATAAAATGATAGTATTTAAAATGCTAGGACAGCCATTTCCTAATTCACCAAGCATTGTTGTTTGAGGTCACAGAAATCGAACTTGATGCAAGCCATCTTTTGATAGTCATCCAAATGTTGCCACTTGAGGACAGCATGCAACGTATCTTCAACTTTATCTTCGTTTCTTCATCTTCTCACCCTCATCCTCAACATGCGATGAGCTTTTGTCTTACCTTTGCACCAAATCATACAAGAGATGAATACTTAAACCACTGTGTCACAGAGCTGGGCAATATAATGACTATGTATGATACATCGAAAGATATAAATTTAGACAACACCGTTTATATCGATACAGGGTCAAGTTGTGTTACATGACCAGTGTGCATCTCTCCTCTGTCACACTCCCCGCACAGCTCTGCCCAACTCACTCACTCACAAGTTGTCCAGCAACACTTTATAGAGCCATAGCCTGTCATGCATTTCCTCAGAAATGTAACTACACGTCACAGCGACGCAGACCTCCTGTCTATTTTTGTAAGCTGAAACCATTTCCCTCAGTGGAAACAAAGCTTTTATTTACTTTAATGTCACAGATAAGAAACAATAAATTGTGAAGACAATAAAGCCTCCACAAAATAGCATTTTAAGTGTTGTGTGTGATTTATCCTGGCTTCATATGAGCAGAGGAAATCTCCGTTCGTCGCTAGGCTAATTTATACAATGTAAAATGCCATAGCATTGTGCTAATAACGTTAGCATGATATATTTGTTTGGAAAACGTGTTTAGTGTGAGGCAGTTGTTTCGTCGGTGAGCCTTATGAGCTGTAATGGAGCCGAATTTTGTAACGTTACCTTTGTCAAATGTTGCTGTTGTCCCTGGCTTCATATGAGTAGAGGAAAAGTCTGCTAGCTGCTAGGCTAATTTATACAATGTAAAATGCCATAGGCTTGTGCTAAAAACATTAGCATGTTGTATTTGTGGGGAAAATGTGTCCAGATAAAGACAAGTGTTTGTCTGTGAATGCTGCGAGTTACAGTGAAGCTGATTTGTGTACTTATGTTTGAAACTGTCTCCATTAAGCCATGTTTAATGTGTGTTTAATGTGTGTTTGAATCAACCATACTTTATAGTACTTCACAGAAACCCCGCCACTGACTAGTGTTTTGGAGGTGTCATTGTGCAGCTGTATATTTTCAAACTGGGGAATAAAATCCCTGTCTTTGCATTTTATTTTGATATATATTATGTATTGCCATTCAGCCTGTTAATACCGAGATATGAGTTTTTGCCTGAATCACCCAGCCCTGCCGTGTCATTCATTTTTCTCACACACGAGTTTTTTTGTTGTTGTTCCAATGTGCATATGTTTGATGTTAATGGTTGCATGTGAGTCGTTCAGAGCAGAGTTCTGTTCACACTGATGCCAGATGGGCTACGAGTCACTTCAAGCATGAATGTGAACAGTCTAGGGAGAAGGATTAGATCCATGTAAGAAAACAGGAATAAGCATTAAGCCCTATAATGTGAATGCAGCCTTAAACTTGACAAAGTGTTCCATTATTGCTTCCCATTTGCTCTAAATATTTAGTTGGCTCATGCTGATACAGTCTCCAAATTGCCAGCAGTCATTTTTTCTTAGTGCAACGTGTAAGACCCAATTTCCACCTAAATAAGAATGACTTGCTTTGTGCTGCCTCATTTGAATTCATCTTTACAGTAATTATTATCATTAGCAGTATTGGTAGTAGCTGTAGAGGTTGACTGCACCAGTACTTAAGAAAACAGCGTATTTCCTTAGATGATAGAAAGGTACAGAATCTGCCAAAAAAAAAGCCTGTGGCCAATCCCAGCATGCAAAATTCAAAAGACAGAAAAAATACTTTGGACAGGTCACCACTTCACGGCAGGGCTCTATTCATGAAATAAAGAAATAAAGAAATGATGAAAATGTGTATTTTCTCTCTCTCGCTGTGGGGTATTTCATAAAAGCCGCTTTGCAGGGATTTTCAATGCCTTTGAACTTTTCTAAAATCAAAGCAAACACACTCTCCCTTTTTGCTTATTGCTTTAATCTATGCTGGCAGGTGAGTCTGCCCAATTACCATTTTTAATAAATAATTCTCAAACAAAAATGTCAATACATTTAGCTTGCCAAGGTAGCACCAGCCTTTCCCCGACTTCCCTCACACATCAGGAAATCAACAGAAGTCTCAAAGAAAAAGAAAATAAACAGCCCCCTCCAAATCGGCATCAAACATAGTGGCATCTCTGCAGGAGAGGTTACATTTTTGAATCAGGAGAGAACGTCTACTCTCTGCTTTCAAGGTGCAATAATAAACCTACAATAATTTATCCTTTTTGACTGCTTGACTACCACATGCTTTGACATAATATCCCCTTGCAAAGAGACATGAGGCCGCATTAACATTCATTTGGAGTCATGTCTCCAGCCACCTGACAAGTGTAAGTCAAGTATTCACTCTGCTTTTAGCTCCCAGAAGTCCTGAGGGAACATCCTGGCTGTTCATCTTTCTTCATCATCTTATCTCTGACTTTGTCTGGTCTGTTTGGTGCTGGGAAGGGAGTGTGAGTGGGGTTATCAGGGTTCTTTTGCCAACAACAGGTGCCTGATGCTGCTGGAAACAAAGAGTGGTGGGAGTGAAGAGTAAAGTTCCTATGTGTAAAACCAAAACATGTCGCTGAAAGATGCTACAGTGTTCAGCTCTGGAGAACTGCAGAGACAGATAATAGTTTTCAGCACTATGAGTAGGCGGGGTTTTACAGCACTTTAACAACTTTCTGGTAGGTTTGTCATGATAAATTTGACCTGGATTCAATGATCAACAATCCAGTCATCTATTCAAAATAAAAACGTCCATATGCCTTTATTTTGAAATTCCCATGCCACATCTATGTCACTGTCAAACAGCACCAGCCAGATAATGGCAAGCAACCAAGAACAACACAATGGAGATATTTACTCCCCTCTGGGGAATAAATCAGCAGTGTGGAAATATATTTGAAATTCAGAGGAAAGATGGCTCAACAGTCTGAGCACAGACTCCACTAACATGCTGCTCTCACAACAGCAACATTAGCTGCTCTATTTTAACATTGGCTGAGTCCAAAATCACACATGACTCACTATACAGTCCACTATATAGTGTGTTCGCCCTATATAGTGGACTTATCCCACAATGCACTGTGAAAAGTGGTGTGTTGCCAGTGGTCACTCACCAAGCACTATATCGCATTATGCATTGCACTGAAGGAACAGACAGACAATATGGGATGGACACCAAGCTGGATAAGAGGAGAAAGAGCAGCTCGATTACAACCTGTTGTACATGTTTAAGTTATAATAACGTGTTGAAGTTTGTTCTTCCAGTTTCTTTGCCATGTTGTAAACTGTCAGTTTAATGTACAGTCGTCCGTATGTGGTGAATTAAATCATGGGGATAGTCCAGCACTGTTATCTGTGGTCACAACAATCTTATACTAATATAATAATGATAACTTTATGAGTGTGTTGAATGTTGTTGTAATGTTATATTGTTAGTCTCGTCTTCCTCTTCTAGTACTACTACTGCTTTCTTGTTTTCTTCTGGTAAATCGCGGGTACAAACTGGTGTTTAAGGCTGCTTTCACACCTGCCCTGTTTGGTTCAGTTCAATCAAAGTCAAGTTCATTTGACCCCTAAGTGCAGATCGTTTGTGTGAACACAGCAGTCACACTCAGGTGCGCACCAAAACAATTGGACCGAGACCTTCTTGAAGAGGTAGTCTCAATCCAGTTGCAACCGAACTCTGGTGTTCCGACCTGGATCTGAACCAGCTGCAGTCACATGACACATTGTTTGGGTTAAACATGAGCATGTTACAGTCCTGGAGGATTATTAATGTGCACCTCCTCCTGTACTGCCTTAATATGCACATTCAGCACATCCAATGCATCAAAACATTGTTTTCTAGTTGGAGCCGCGCCTCGTTTTCAAACTGTATGGTTTGACTAAAATGAACAATGACAGCAATATAGTCCACGATGAGCAGCGCTAAAATCAACCTGCGTAGTTGTCCCTCCATTGTGACATTAGAAAGTGTCACATTTATCTTGCAAGTGTACTCTTCTTCAACGTTTTGTTTACTTCCTGGATTTTTCCCGCATGTAAATTCTGACCAATCAAGAGCAGCTTTCTCACGCAAGGCATTTTATCTGGTCCACTTGTAAATGCTGCCATGAGAACACAAACCAACTCTAGGCAATTATGCAGCTTTGTCACAAAATTAGTCCCTGATTCAGACCAAAGCGAGACAACTCTAGGTATGGAAGCAGCCTAAGGTGCACATATGGGTGGTTTAATTATATCGAACATATATTACATCTCTGTTGAGGATAATTATATAGAGGTAATTACAGCAATCATTTTTTCACCCAGCCCTTTGTTCTTGTTGTTGAGCTATGTTTTATATTTGCTGGTGGAGTTTACAGGATGTAAACTTGCACTTTACGGGCTACAATTATTTACAGTTATTTATGTGTTGTTTTTATCTTTTAGGGACAAAAAGACAGGTGTGGCAGGCAGCTTCACCTGTAACCGTTATGCTATGATATCCTCTTGTCTCGATTGCAGGGCCCTGACTTGCATTAGAATAAAATTATATCATGGCAGGCTTTGTTATATCAGCAAATGTCGTGTCTTTGTCTTAAGAATCAATGTCATTTTTGTATTGTGGTGAAACTTGTGATTTACATCCCTAATTCTAAGGTTCACGGAGAAGGGAAAGTCATCAGGGTCAGATGAAGCCTGACTCTGATGGAGGCCGAAATATATCAGTTTTACACTTAAGTTGTGTTATATGTTATAAGTATTGCTGTGGTTTTGACCTCTTTTGAATGTATCACCATGAGCAACACCTGTTATATCACACATTTGATTCATTGCTTACAGCAGAATAGTGTTAAATACTAAACTGTCAACCTGAAAATCTGCAAACGTTGAAAGTCGCTTTTCGAGGAAAAGTGGAAATATCTACCATTAAGAACTCTGACTGATGGAGGTAATCATACATTCTAAGAAGGATTTCCAAATGTATGAGGTGGTGATGCAATCTGAGTCCGTTAACAGATAAAATTATGCTGTAGTCTGCATTCATGCCAGCACTGACAGGTTCATTATGACGTGAGTCACTGAGATAGCTTCTGCTTTTTTGCACACAAGTGGATTACAGAAAAAAAAAAGAGATATCAAAACATGCAATGCTTCCTGTGGTGTCCCTTAGCTTGAAATACATCGCTATTTTGGCAGGAGGCAGTCTTCCTCGGCCAAGAAATCCGCTGTGTTAAGCTGTGCCCACCATCCCCTCCAGGCTAGCGGGAGTTCCTCTGTCCCCTGTTAGCTTCTCTCAAACAGAAAAACAAGCGCACAGCGAGAGCTCACTGTATGCATGTGCTTCATTTAGATGCAAGTATTTCCTTGTGTGTCGTCTCAGATGTGTGTGTGCGTTATCTCTGTCTTTCTGATTGTGTGTGATTTGATTCTGTGGTTTTCATATCGATATGATTCCTGCGTGCCAAGAAGCCCTTGCTTTTATTTTGTCTCTATAAAGCTGGTGGCACCCTCTGAAGTGCAGGTTAGCAAGCCTAATGTTTATACAGCACTAACATCCAAGAGAACAAAGGACCCCTGGGGGCTGCTGCCTGCTTTCTGGCCAAGATAGCAGGCAGCAGAGGTGACAGCCAGCAGCCAATTCATAATGCGCATTATTGCCCACAAACGCGAGCACTATGTTTTGCTGGGAGAATGATGCTTTTTATTGTACGAGTGCAGGTTCATGTGTGTGTGTGTTTGTGTGTGTGTGTGTGTATGCACATGCAGATGGGCTAAAACTCATCGAAAACATTTTTTATGACATTAAACATTTATGAGAGATGTGGGATAAAGCATTTGGTTTTGGGGCCAGTAAACAAGGTTTAGTTTTGACATCTTACATTTTTCTTGTTGAACTGGAAAACTACATGTTTTATAGTACCTTGAGATGACCTTGACCCACAGAGGAAAGGAAAATGTGTATGAATAGGCCATACTTGCAAAAAAAAAAAAAAAAAAGAAAACAAAGAAGAACAAAATATTGATTAAAGCTACACTTGGCAACTTTATGAAAATACCTCTATCACTACATTCACACAGCATTACATGAGACAATCTGTGAAAATGATATAAAAATTATAATGTCCCTCTTCCTCCTATTGCCTCTAATGACATTTGCTAGAATCTAATTTGGCATATGAAAACCACCCAGTCAGTCTCTGTTGCATTTGTCCTTGATTTCAGTCACTGCTCTGTGCACTGTGGTCAAACAAGGCTCATCAAATATGAATCAAGATTCTGTCACTGCATTGCCTATTATTCTCCTCAGAAGTTTCCAGAAATATCTTTCAGTGTTCTGTTTAGCTGTAATATGAGAAAGTTTGCGACCCAGCCGCCATATTGGATTCAGTCAAGTGAAGCACAAAGCACCGCCCACAGGCTGGGCCAACATTGCGACTAGTGGGCTGTGGACAGTTTGACCATAGCTCACAAGCAGTAGTGATGCGTGGGTCGAAGCCAGGGTGAGGCAGTTAGGTCGCCCTTATTTATTTGAGCCAGAATACACTGAGGAAGAGCTTCGTGAAATTGAAGAACAGAGGAGGAGAGAGAGAGGCGCAACAGGTAGAGGACGAGAGAGGAGGAATGGCTGCTGCAAGGCTTTAGCTCTGGAGATTGGTGGTGTACCTGTGAATGCTGTGCCCCAGTGCCCACAGAAGAGGAATGCCTCTGTTGCAAGGAATGGGACCGGTTGCAGCCTTATTTTCAAGGTCTGGATGTGACCGAGGACGAGACACCTCCAGCTGGAGTATCCAGCTGGGCTTTATCTAGAGCTTGCGAGATATATTTCGGCTGCGCTTTGGAAAGCAGAGCTAGATGGTAAACAAACATGGCACCACACCGGTAAGGTAAGACAACACGTTTACATGTCGTTTTCTATATGTTCTCTGACATTTATCCTAACGATATGAGGTGGTCTTTGTGGGAAAAAAAGCTTGTTTAGTGGACTAACTTTGCACATGAAGTATGCCCGTTAACTTACGTTTTAATAGGTCTGACGCTACTATGCGCCCCGGCTGTATCTAGGCTAACGGCTAACATGTATGCGCCCCGGCTGTATCTAGGCTAACGGCTAACATGCTAACTATTATTTTTTATGTCACTAGTAACTTGAAACAAATTTAGGACGATAGGAGACAGGTTGAAATAAACCGAAATTTCCCTTTAATAACCGCTAGCCATATGATGCTACAATTAGCGATTATTTGTAATGTTACCTGGCAACCCAATCCGGAGCACGTCTTTCTCTGGCTGCGTGTGTGAGACACAGCCACTTGCTTGTCTCAGTTGAGTGTTAATACGTGAGGTGAATGAATAGCGCATCGCTATACTCCTTGGTGGTTGTAGGCTAGTCTACCTTGGGACGGTAAGATGGTGCCTGGGTGTGTTAAAGGATAACTTCAGTATTTTTCAACCTGGGCCCTATTTCCCCATGTGTATGTGTGCGTATGATTCATAGGCACAACTCGTTTTAAAATTGGTTCAGTATTGACGGAGACGGATGCAGCCACCAGCCGCGAGGTAGATATGGGGGCAAATGCGTCCCGTATAAGTTTGCGCATTAAAAGTGCTTTTTTTCGCCACTGACCAGTTCAGATCGCCAGTGCTATCTCTGCTCCCAAGCAGGTAGTTATCAGTCATTGGTATTGGTTGAGAAAATCCATATCGGTGCATCCCTAAAATTGACAATTTAAACAATTTATTTTTATAAAAGTTACCAACTCCAGTTAACAGTATAACTCTTTATATCTGCTGCAGAAGAACTAAGACATGATTTCTTGCTTTGTTTTGTTAAAAATTTCTCTCAATTTACAGACAATATTACAAAATATTTTTAGACCTTTGTCATTTCATATATAATAACTGCATTATTTTTTAACTGAATTATATTGAATGTAATTAGTTCCTTTTCTCCTTCAATAAAGTGTTTCATGTACACACACAAATTCTTTTTTCAAAGAGCTATTTAGAAATCACATTTCCTCCCCTAATTAGAGACATCAATCTCAGGCGGAGCATTCCAGTTCATGCTCTGCACATCGAATCACTGAATTCTGAAAGCCTATCCACCGCTTAGGAAATTATAATCAAGATTGAGAAGCATGTTAATGAAGAGGCAATCACAGGGTGAGTGCGTTTTGTTGTCAAGGTTCTCTCCATGGTATTGACTTCACTGAAATGTACAATACAATATCGCCCAACTTCCAACGACACAATAACTTATTTTACTGCAATTTACTATTCACTACTTGATTATGGTAATGGATTTGATTTGGAAGGCAGTAAGTGTGTCTTTGGGAATGGGAGAGAAGGAGGAGTATGAATGATAATTCTGTGTTGGGGAATTAGTTGCATACATAAGAGTAAAGTCGTAGGCTTAGAGTTGTACATTCTGTCAACATGTGAATGTTGTCGTTGATGCTGTTTGAGAGAAACAAACAAGGGACCAGATTTATTCCAAATGAATGATTAAAGGCGTCGATTTACCAGAGGCACAACAAGACAATGCACTCAAGCTTCATTACTTTTTGAGCAGCTGCGAGATCCTGCGCTCATTCAGGGCTAAAGTGTCGGAGACACAATTGTTTCTTCGCCAAAGTTATGTTTCGACTTGAAGCGCTGTTTGAAAAGAACACTGGTTTGTGGATTCAATCAGCAGATACCTCTCCACTTCGTTTGAAGCGCTGTGTTCCACTAGTTACTTTTTTTAAGTGGTACTGAACGACATTGTTTTACCTTAAGTGCATCCATTCTGAGAATTCAAAGCCTGGAGGAGATGGAAGAGGTGGCATACAGACTACTTGTGGTTTCTAGATCTAAAAATACAGGTTGTTCTCTCAAAGGTCAACACTGTCAAGGCTGTTTGCAAGTGGTCGCAAATTTGCATGTCAGAGCAGTATGTGAAAGCACTGTGCAAATTTACCTCTCCAAGCCAATCCACTGATTGCATGGTTCCATTAAAACATGTTTACTGTGAACTAAAATGTTACCATTAGAAATGTTAGTGTGATTGAAGCTCTTCCTACCCTAAGGCCGAAATGATTACTAATGGACTTGAGTAATTAGAGTGAGCTAAGGCATCTCGTTTCACGTGAAAAAGTGGCTGTGACGCACTGATTAGCACACACAGCTGTCAATCATGACATCAGACCCTCTTTTTATAGCATCAAATAACTAGTTATAACCAAAGTTATCAGAAAAATAAACACTTCATTGTCAGTATGATGAAGACTTCCTAAAATGACAGATATTGTTTTGGGGAGAAATTTATTTGATGTGTACTTTGAGTTGGTAGTTTGGCCCATGTCCTACCTGTGAATGTGGAGGGGGCGGGGTTTATGACTTATACTGCGGCCAGCCACCAGGGGGCCATTGAGATGCTTCATGTTGTTAATCATTATTATAGTCTATGGATTAGTCAATCCTTTTTGTATTCTATGGTTTTGTTCATCCTTTTTGTAGTCCATAGTTTCGTTCATCCTTCTTGTAGTCTATAGTTTCGTTCATCCTTGTTGTGGTCTATGGTTTCGTTCATCCTTGTTGTAGTCTATAGTTTCGTTCATCCTTGTTGTAGTCTATAGTTTCGTTCATCCTTGTTGTAGTCTATAGTTTCATTCATCCTTGTTGTGGTCTATGGTTTCGTTCATCCTTGTTGTGGTCTATAGATTCGTTCATCCTTTTTGTAGTCTATAGTTTCGTTCATCCTTACTGTAGTCTATAGTTTTATTCATCCTTGTTGTGGTCTATGGTTTCGTTCATCCATGTTGTGGTCTATAGTTTCGTTCATCCTTGTTGTAGTCTATAGTTTCGTTCATCCTTGTTGTGGTCTATGGTTTCGTTCATCCTTTTTGTAGTCTATAGTTTCGTTCATCCTTATTGTAGTCTACAGTTTCGTTCATCCTTGCTGTAGTCCATAGTTTTGTTCATCCTTATCGTGGGCTATGGTTTCATTCATTCTTACTGTAGTCTATAGTTTCGTTCATCCTTGTTGTAGTCTGTTGTTTCATTCATCCTTGCTGTAGTCTTGTGGTTTCGTTCATCCTTACTGTAGTCAATGGATTTGTTCATTCTTATTGTAGTCTATGGCTGTGGCTCCCAACTGGTCCAGGGAGGAGTTCCAGAATTCAGATTCATTAGTTCGAGGTCCCACAGTTCAATACATTCAGCATCATACTTGTGTTTGGCCATGTTGTTGAGCTAGTTTGCCATCTCTGTCAAGTAGCTGTCCGTTAGTCACTCATTTACAGCAGAAAACAGCACTTAAAAATAAAATCTCTGAGCTGAAAATAAAGTGCTTTTTTTCTTTCTTTCTTTTTTTTTTTTTTTTTACAAACTTTACACAATTGTGAGTCACTTGCGGTCTATTCAGAATGGACCTGTGACCCATTTTTGGACCACGACCTACCAGTTGGGAATTACTTGTCTATGGTTTAGTTCATCCTTATTGTTCTATGTGGGGAATTTGGCTTGCAGGATGGCAAAAGCAGACCCTCTAAAGTAGACTCATCAATCAATAAAACAGATTATTAATGTCAGATTAAAGAGAAATATAATGTAGAAAGAGCGACACATAGTGCCAATAAAGACAATAAAAAACACCAACTAAGAACAAATTAAAAATCCAAGACAGGAGGACAATAAGACTGGGGCTGTCTTTCTGGTAAAGGGTGCAAATTAAGTAATTTTATTGCACTCACTAAAAAGGAATGTTTGAATCTATTGCACTGTGGCTCTGGGGAGTCCGTACCCCAAAGGAAGAAGCTCTAGCTCTGTATTTAAGGGATGGCAATTATTTTTGCCTTTTGCCAGACTCTTCTATCAAAAACTGTCTGAGAGAGAAGACTGCTGCTCACCGATAATCTCACTGGCTACCTTTTTCAACTTGTCCAATCCATACCATGCTATGACACTGCAGGTCAATACAGACTCAATTGAAGATTTGTAATACAAGGTAGGTCAATACTAGAGACATTTAATGGCAGAAAATACAGTTTCTGGTTAGTTTTTTCCTGCAGACCGCTTCTTTCTCTATGTTAAAACTTGAGTAATAAAAAGGTCTATAAGATTCTACGGTTCTTAGACTGTTCATATAAAGATAGATTTGTGGGAATCATGGTTATCTGAACCTTGTAACACCGAGTAAAACTGTGGCTGTTACAGAAGTACAAGAAGTACAATGGCAAGGTTTTTCCTGCATTGTGAAAACTCTGATGGGTGTCAGGATAGGAAACATTATTTTCTAACAAGCATTGCACCTTGTGGATTTCTGTCATTTGTAACTGCATTTGTGGCATTTTGCCGCAGCGGTGGCGCTGTATCGTAATCAGCACAGTGCACCGGGAAGGGCACTGCCAAAACTGCCAGAGAGGAAGAAAAGAGGCGTCTGTTGTGGTAGGCAGCTAAGCGGGGTATAGCCAACTGTCTGTGTTTTCACTGGTCTTTGCCACCTTTACAAAAAAAATCACTAAAGAAAACAAAACACCTTTTCCCTGCCGTTTGATGATTGTTTCATATCGCTAGTTGGAGCATTATAAATGCAGTCGCAAACAGGAGTCAGACTCAGTGTTTGTGAACGCTGCTCC
Source organism: Epinephelus moara (assembly GCF_006386435.1). NCBI lineage: Eukaryota > Metazoa > Chordata > Actinopteri > Perciformes > Serranidae > Epinephelus > Epinephelus moara. Next base: position 9,762,261 of record NC_065514.1, on the reverse strand, counting down.
ACTATGTGCCTCTGTATGGCTGAACACCGAGACAACATTGTCTACATGGATGGAAATGTAAGAAAATAATGTCTCTTCAATCAGTTTTTTTCACCTTTATCAGCACAGAAGTTAAGAAATCTGTACATGACATTAGTTCATTACAATTCATGAGAACATGACACTGATAAAAGCAAATAACCTAAAAGAAGTAAAAATATCGAAATAAATGATAAAACTGACTGTCTTATAAAAGTGTCTAATAAAATGTGTGTGAGAGGGGATTACTTAAAATACAATTTCTTGAAATTATTTTTGAAAAGCTTCAAAAACAGGAGGAGCTCTAAATTTGTGTATGTAATATTTTGCCAGCAGAAATTGTTTCACAAGATATTTATTATATTAGTAATTATGATCATGTTCTCAGTCTCAAACATATCTTGATCAGGTTGTTTAATGTGCTACTTCAGTTAACTTTAAGAGCAACCATTACTGGGACCACTACAGAAGATTGCAGATGAACATTTATTATCCACAAATTCAATTAATAGACACAACTGACTATCCATACAACATTTCTGCCACAAATTATTGATAATTTTTTTTTTTTTTCAATTATATAATTATTAGAACTTGTTAAAAGTGTTTGCTTGAGCCAGTTGAGGACATGGTACACATTAGGGGGTGGCAATATGGCCCTGAAACAATATTTCAGGCTATTTTTGCGATATTCTTGATAACTCAACAAAATAAAATCTACCACGAATTACACATTTAAACAGCTCCCAAATACAAAAAAATGTACCCTGGAATCTTTATATATAATCAACAGGTGATTTCCTTCTGTTTTAGCAAAATTCTCCTCTAATCATCACGCTGTAACCTGTGACAGACTGTTACTCTACCAGAACTAGGGTTGTCATGAGAACCGATACTTCGGTACCAAGTTGATGCCAACACGCAAAAAATACGTCGGTACCTGTTTTTTGTGCCCTCAGTGGGCCTGTCTGAACTGACGGGGTCAGTATACGCGCGTCAGTCGTCAGGGCTTTTGGTCCAAACTCACTTCTTCTTTGGGGTTTATTGGAGATTTGCAAACACGGTGCACTACCGCCACCAACTGTTTGGGTGTGGTTTGTATTTTGACGGGACAGCAGTGGCCGCTGCGCGATGCGTCTATTCGGTTTTGGTGTTAATACACGTGTGCTGCCACAACGCTTATGGACCGCTTGCTGTGTAAATGAGGCCTTAGAGTTAAAGTTAAAGTTTGAAACAGTTTTAATAAAGTAGTTAATTTAGAAATATGAGTTCTGTTTTTTTTATTTTTATGGTGGTATCGAATGAGTATCGAGAATCGTGGAACATCACTGGTATTGGTATCGACTACTGAAATTCTGGTATCGTGACAAGCCTAACCAAAACTATCGCACATTCACATATATGTAGTTTTTGGCGTAGGTTTACATTATCAAAGGTTTATGACAAAATGACCTGACGACACTGACTCCTGTGTCTGCATGGCACGAGAGAAGATGGAGAGACGCTGTGCTGGTGCCAGAGGAGCCGCTGAATGAGTCCCCTCTGAGCAGTAACTCGCTAAAAGAGCCTGAGAAGTCTGGGGCTGTTCGTAAAACATTCAGGAGGCCACAGTTTATTCCACACTACTGAAGCTGCGCCTCTTTTTAGAACCACCGCGGAATCTGTAATAATTTTGCTTTCAGCCATGGTTGTTGTTGCCATGGGTAACAGTATGACCTCAATATGTCAACGAGCCGAAATATTGCGAGTATCACGCTACAAATTTGTCATCCATCCATCCATCCATTTTCATAAATGCTTATCCTCTTGAGGGTTGCGGGAGCCTATCCCAGCTGACACTGAGCAAGAGGCAGGGTACACCCTGGACAGGTCGCCAGACTATCACAGGGCTGACACATAGAGACAGACAACCATTCACACTCACATTCACACCTACGGACAATTTAGAGTCACCAGTTAACCTGCATGTCTTTGGACTGTGGGAGGAAGAAAACTGAGTAGCAGGTGGCACCATGTATGGTAGCCTCAGCCACCAGTGTGTGAATGTGTGTGTGAATAGGTGAATGTGACTCATAGTGTAGAAGTGCTTTGAGTGGTCAGATGACAAGAAAGGCACCCCGTATGATATCCATTTGGGGCCAAACAATCCATTATTATAAACGTTTCTTCATTTGAACCAGTAGGCATAACTGCATCGAAACAAGCCGACAGATACAAAGCTACCACCATATTCCATGCTTACATGTTAGCGACAGATTACCTGCTTTCACATCCAGCTGAGACACAACAGCATTATCATTAATTTTGAATGGTGTTGCCAGCCACCTGATGAATGTAAGTCCAAATTCCCAATCTTTCAACCTGGTTTTGGTCTCCACCAACTCTGTTCTTTGTTTCTGTTTTCTTTACCTGCTGTTAACTAACTTGCCCCTAAGCAAGTTTTTCTACAGTTTGCTTAAATCAGCTGTCTGCTGCTATAAACATGGCTGATGAGAGAAATGTGGTTCAATGACAGTTAATGTATTATAAACACAAAGCAATTATAGCTAACAGAGGATAAAGAGCTTTGTACATAAACAAGGTCAGTTTCACCTCTTCCACATACACAAATGAAACCCATTCTTCCCAGACAAACGTGCTTTATGTGCTTCTCATGTTACAAACAAAATCTAGTTGTCAAGCCATGTTATGCCGTAGATTAGATGGTATCCATAACAACAGCCAGAAGCTTCCAGCAACTAGACAGTGCTATATCGAGCATCAAATGGAAGAGGCTATGCTCATCCACACGTCTCGCTGTGCCAGTTTCTTCCTGCTTTGACAGCATCTAACGCTGACATCTGAGATTAGAGCTGTTTTCTCATATACTGAGCCATCCTTGGAAACACGCACTGTTTATGTTTCCATCCTTTCATGCACTACTTCTACCCTGCGCGGGGAATTTTCCGATGCACAAAAGCAACTTGCGAGAGCCACATTTGAAGTCTCATCATCTTCCAACCCTCACAGGACTCTATTCAACATTAAATGGTATTAAATATTTCATTGTCACTTGCACTGTCATTGACACTGAGGTATGGCTTTGCCTCGACAAGAATTTTATACAAGGCTTTATGCCTGACTGCTTGTTCAATACATTTTCATTGAATGTTCTAACACCTTTTACACTATCTTTGTGTGGTCTTAATAAGGTTGTCCTGTGATGAATCTACAGAGGGGGGAAAAAAAATCAAGTTGTTGAGTAAGTTCCATTTCCATGTCTCTGTTAAGTTAAAATGTTCTGTCAGAATAAATGACTGGGGGGCGCCCAGTAGCTCAGTGGGTAGACCAAGGGCAATGTCCTTGCTGCAGCAACCATGGGTTCAACTCCAGCCTAAGGCCCTTTGCTGTGTGTCATCCCCTCTCTCGTTCCACCCCTCACACTAATACTGCCCTATCAATTAAAGGCAAATAGCCCAAAAAATAATCATTAAAAAAAAGAATAAATGACTGGGTAAAAAGAATTGCGATGTTTAAGTGTGTATGTGCAGAGAAGGAAGACAAAACTGAAAGTCGAGCCATGCTAGCAGCTGTGACACTGTATTTTTCCATAATGTAGTCATCAAGTTTAATGCTAACCTTGGCATGCTAACATATTTACAATGACAGTGCTGACATGCTGGTGTTGATCAGGTTTACTTTTACCAATTTTTACATCTTAGTTTAGCATGTTAGCATGGGGCGGCTGTGGTTCAGAGGTAGGGTGGGTCATTCACTAATTAAAAGATTGGCAGTTCCATCCCCGTCTCCTCCAGTCCGCATGTCGAAGCATCCTTTGGCAAGATAGTAGAAGGTGGCACCATGTATGGTAGCCTAGGCCACCAGTGTGTGAATGTGACGTAGTGTTAAAAGAATGTTGAGTGGTCAAAAGACTAGAAAGGTGCTATACAAGTGTAGTCCATTTACCATTTACATTCATTTAATTGCACAAAACATAAAGTATAGCTGAGGCTGATGGGAATGGAAATTAGTTTTGTAAGTATTTAGCCATAGACCAAAGTATTGGACAAAGTGAAATTTTGACCTGATGGTGACACTACATGGAAAGTCAGGGAACGTAAAAGGTATTACAATTCATCTGAGGACATGAATGTGTGTCCCATTTCATAAAAAACAAATGAAGACCAGGCTTTGCAAAAGGTATTTTTGTCCAAAGTTAGCAGTACAGGCTATGCTTTATGGCTGTAACCCTCCAGTAAACAAAGTAGAAGAACTAGGCCTAAAGGTTTAAATCATCTTTGCCATCTAGCCTATCTAATATGAAAAATGGAGAGAGGTCTTTAGCAATTTGTTTCAAAGGAAAATTCCAGTTCTTTCATTTCCTTGTTGTCCGAAGGTGAGGACAAATTAATGCAATGTTTCTTTAAGCTATTTTGTTGAGTCAACTCTCAGCGAGGTGATCTGAGTAAATTTAAGTTGGACTTTTATAACAAAAGGTTAAAGGGGAATAGGTGAAGCTGTAATGTGCTAATGTGGAAAATAAGGTGTGCTGCTATCTTGGTTCATGCTGGTTCAGACTACGAAGCCACCTGGTCTTACTTCGAACTTGTCCTAATCCGGCACTTGGGCAGTGACTTGCAGCGTCAGACACTGACGAAATTCCGGTTGCTGTTATAGTTTAACGGTGCTCGGCAGTTTCAGGGGGAAACGCGGTGGAACAAGAACGAAAGTTAAGGCAGTGAAAGTCTGAGTCAGGCGGGTGGGAGGGAGGTGTGGTGGATCGCTCCAACAAAATCCCCTGGGAGTGCAGTGTTCGTGTCTTGTAAGATTATAAAGCCAATTTATGTTCTTGTATCCTAAACCTAACCACGTGCGTTAGTTGTTGGAGTTTAAAAAACGTCAATTAGCATTGCTGTACTGATGTAGTGCATTTATTTTGAAAGAGACTGCATGTAAACGGTAAATTTCCTGTGAAAACGGAAGTGTGTTTTGGATGAAGACAATGCATGTATCAAGAAGAACTTGACACGGCATCCCAGAACAACACCAACCAGCGCACCCAGGGTACCTTTCATGTCGTATCTGGATGTGGAAGGTCCATGACCAAATGTTGAAAGGTGACGAGGTCGGAGTGAGAATGTGATGCACGAAGCTTCCATATTATTCATTTAATCATCTGCATATATAGGCACAACTTATGAACCTCAGCTACAATTGTAATGCAAGGGAAGACGCCAGCATTGGAAACAGCTCGTTTGTCATGTGAGTTAAGTGATCGCAATGTCAGATTATTTTCAGCAGAGACGTTTCCCTGTCCTAATTATAGCATCAACTCTTTTTTGACAAAAGCAAAAACCATCTCGAGTACACGTAAAAACCTCTCAGTGCAACTCAGGAACTTTGAGTGAATTTACCCATTTCCATAAAGCTTTTCTAATGTGATGATTCAAAGTGTGCATAAAAATACAGCTAATTTATTCAGAAGATGTTGAGATATTTCACAGGATAAGTGAAAACTTTCAGAACAAAATCAGGAGTTCACTTAAATACTAAGAACTGAGCCTTTTGGGAATGTAGACATTTTCATGTCAATCATCCAATTGTAGATGAGATGCTTTGGTCTGGACTAAAGTGGTGGACACACAGACAGACAGACATTGCCATCCCTTCAGGCTTGCCACTAGTGTTGCTAAAAAAGCTGCCTTATAACTTAAAGAGTATGCAAACAGCTTAGAGTACATCCTTCAAAGCTTTGTTCCTTTATTCCAAGAAGCCAGGACTGCTCTTTTAGGGTTTATTCGGCTTTTTAAATGTCTCTATGGATTGCTTTGCATCCTGTAGAACAGCAGAGTAAACAATCAGCAGAGCAGCTGAAAGTCAACAGTCAGTCAGATTTGGTTCATCTCTTCCCCGACAGCGCAGGGCCCGAATTTTGGTTGGACAGCTTAATGTCTCTAGTTGTCTCACCCAGACAACTTAAATAAATGGGTCTGAATATGTCCATTTATTTACAGAGCAGAAAGGCCTCGACAGCAGATGTCAGGCAGCTGTTGCTGTATCGCTGTGTTTGTCATATCAAAAGCAAAAATAAATACTGTCTCCACTCTGGACTCGTTCCCTGGTGTTGGCACTTTGACTTCAGCAAATACGAAAATGTCATCTTTTGCGGATAAAAGCTTGAGTTTGTGCCTCGGGGGTGCTTATCCCATGAAACATCTGCACCGAGCAAACAGACCGACAATGGACCAAAACCACCTAAAAGGAGGTTAAGTACAAGTTAGAGGGGAGAATTCGAAAATTCATGTCAAGTGGGAGTTGAGGTCAACTGGCTTTGACTCAACAACAGCAGAGATGGGCTTTGCGGTTATATATACCAATTTACAGCTGACAAAAAGGGGAAAAGTGAGGGATTTATGCATCTGTGTGTAAAAGGAGCATCTTCCAATAGCTATTAATAATAGCAAACTGTAACATTGAAGCTTTAAACCAATACATCTGCAGCATTCGCAGAATTAGTTACAGCTTTAACTGGGTTTGATAAACAGCCACTGACAGCAGCATCGGATTCATCTTTCAAAAATCCCTGTCACTTTAAAGCATCTTCCTGTGCGGGGAATGCAGCATTCAACACTGCTCTAACTACAACAGCCATCCACTTATCCATCTTGTCATATTACTCAGACTAACCAAATCTGCTCCCAAATTGAGAGTCAATAGAGATTGTTGAGCTGGCACAGTGAGAAGATTGAAGATTATTCACTTTGCTTAGCTCTGTCAACAAGTGCTGTTTGGAAGAGGCACGATCAGACCATGAAATTACAGCCATATGTCACAATTGCTCTCATAACATAGCTGTAAAATATGTTTTTTGCTGTTTCGTTCAGCATCTACTTACATGAGGATTCATAGCTTTTAATAAGCCATTGATTAGCTAAGGGCTGAACCGTTAGGCATGAAGTGTTATCCAGGTTGTCCTTAGGGGCCTGACACACCAAAGTGACAGCCATTAGTCAATGTTGGGCCTTCTTTGAGCGTCTGTCGCTCAATTTTTGGCAGTGTGTCCTGCACTGTTGGCACTAGTTGGCCCTTGTTGGCCCTTGTTGGCTGTTTGATTGCTGATTCAGCATGTTGAATTGGAGTTGGAGCCGAATGGTGACAGAAATCATTCTGATTGGCAGCTCAGATAGAAACGAAAGTGAGGAAAGTAAACAAACAAATGCAGTCAAAAGGGTGTGAGATTGACAGTCATTTGTTATATTAGGTAAGATTATCCTTTTAGCCTTTGGGCTCTTTAGCAGAAATGGTGTGTAATTTATTTTTTTTGTCATTGTTTGCTAGTGCATTGTAAATATCCTTGTCCTTCAACAATGGGTCTTCTTGTTAATATGCTAACTGGCTGACTTCTTGAATCTGTCCTGTCAGTCTTCTGGTTTCCTTTTTTGAATGACTAATACAGACTACCACTGCTGGTATGGGGATTTATTTCCCATCATGTGGGCGCAGAATGTACATGCTAGTTGGCCACAGTGGGTTTAAGGGCAACTGATTTTGACAGAGGCTAGAGCTGCCCTGGACAAAGAATTTTCCTAGTCGACCAATAGTCGTCATTTAGGGCCATTAGTCGACTAGTCACCCGCATGTTTGTGATATTAATTTAATTATCAAATTAATTATTTTGGGTGGGGCAACACAATGTTTTGAGTTGAAGGTGTGAGAAAGAATAGTATCAGTAACATTGTTAACACTGTGCTACATTACAGAGAAATACAAAACCGTACTAATGAACCTTCATTAATATAGGCCTATATTTTATCTACAAGTGCACGTCACACACTGAGCGAGCCGCCTGTTAATGACGCTGTGGGCTAATGGGCATGTAGCTACTTCCATGTTTCAGATGATACGTCATGTTTGTAGTCGACCAATGAAGATGAGTTTACATATCACCTTGGGTTCGTCCTTCACCGTCTCAAAATGATCCCACACTTTGGATTTCCTGCCCCACATGTTATTAACTAGCCTGTGGAATAACCGCAGGTACCAGCTCTGGAAATTAACCTGACTCCTGTCTGACTGCTGAGCGTGGCCACTTCCTGTGTCTGTCCTTTCAAGTTAAAGTCCCACATGGTCCAGTCCTATAAGTTTTGATTTTTTGACGAGATGCAGCTCCTAATCGAGCTTCATGTTCTGTGTTTTTGTTTTCTGCGACAAAGCGACCAATGAAATCTTGCTGACTAATGTCCTTTCTGGTTGACCAACGTTTGGTCAACTCTTGGGGGGCAGCCCCAGCATAGACACAGGCTACGTGAGACGACGCAACAGTCGGCCTTTGTTGCCACTAGATCGTTCATGAGGTGTGTCTGGGGCTTTAGTGTACAAAACCTTTAAGAATTTGTACCCTGGTCTTTCTACACAAGAAAGGGTCTGTTAAGGCTGGAGAGAAGGTATGATTTCGGATAATGGGCTGTCCTTGTATATCTTAGGCAAATCAAGAAACAATGTATTTGTTTCTGGATTTTAAGAGAATAAAGGACATCTGTTATTTTGAATATGGGTTGGTATTTTAATATTTGCCAGGTTATTCATATGTGCTTAAAAAGATGTGCCAAATGAAGCTCGTTCCACTCGAAGCTGTGAGGGTCCATCTGTCAATTTGCAATACTATTTGTACAATTTCTTTCCCCATAAATAAAGACATGTTGATATATATATATTTTTGATGGTATTATTGTTTTTATTTTATTCAAATTAGTTGAGCTGCTCCACAATCTGACTACCTAATACCCACTGGAATACAGTACGCCTGGCTGCGAATCATAGGGAGGATGGATGATTGAATGGTTAAGTCCCATCAGTTATCAACTGTGCAGCTTCCTTCACTGACACATCACTGAATTACGCCCACCACACCACAATGGGGAATTCTAGCGTCCCTGCAACTTACAACCACAGGGCACCACCTACCTTTACAACCCTTTTCCTTCCTCTAAGCTGTAACCTCAGACAACATAAGCTTCCTCGTCTGAATCCTCCTGTGGCACTGTGAGCACTACAACAAACACAGTGTGCTGTGACTCTGACCAATGCACCGACATTTGAGATCACTATCTTCTAAGGGATTACAATCCCCCTTCTGAAATCCCTGACCGTTAGGAAACCTCGTTCTGCCCGTGTGGCCCCAACCTGATTCTTCAGACAGTCGGAAAGCTTAGAACAGCTTGTTTCCACAGAATAAATAGAGGTGTCTGTGAAGGCCAGTTTTTGTAACTTTCTGAAACCAACAGCTATACCGCTCTGAATAGCAATTAGACACTTAGTATAGGTGTAAATAAAGAGCTTTAACTAAGCTTCAAATGCCTTTTATCTCTGCATTCCTTCTTCAGTCTGAACTTTACCAATGGCCTCTGAGCTTGCAGAGATGGAGTTGGTGTTTTTATTAAAGAACAGATGGAAAGAGAGAGTTGGAAATCCAAGTTTGTTTGTAAGTGCCTTCCAAACACTACTTCCAATTTCCAAACATGACTCCTACTAGCATTTTGTGATCTATGACCTGTATGGTTGGTCTGGGTTGAGGATCAAGGAAGATGTGAGCATGTTTTAGACTAATGAAACACAGACAGTTTGTGGGAGACAGGAGTTAAAAGGCAAGGTAGATTCTTAGTTGTCCTTTTCCAGGTTGCTACAGTCTGTTCAGGGCCTCATAAATACATAGAAACATGAGTACAAAATACATTAAACATCACAACATAACTACATGAAAGACATCGGATACTTCCATGTTTATCAGCACCTACACACATTCCTTTTACTGGTGTGTTTCCAAGCCGGGGATGTGTATCTACATCCAGATGGAAGCAGTGTGAAGAATGGGTTGAGGGGATGCCTGAGGTCATGTGCTATGGTGTGTGCTGTGCGTGTAATGGCTTTGCTGTTAAGGTCTGAGAGGTTGCGTGCGGGGAGGCACATAATTTCGGTGGCGTTGTGTGTGATGCGTATCGGCTTGTTCCTATTGGAGGCAGTTAGCATGGAGGAGAAACGGGGAACAATAGAGGGGAATGGGTTGAATTATGATTTTGTCTCGCAGCAACAGAAGGTGGGGGGCAACAGAGTGTGATTTGGGTTTGAGAATGGCATAGAGAGGCAGACAGGTGTACAGACAGTGTGGTTGCAACAGAGCATGGGCCGTTAGGTACACAAGAGTAGGGCAGACAGGCCACCAGCAAAAGCAGAAGCAGTAGTCATGCTATGTCTACGCTTCTGCATACCAAAGATTTGTAACAATTTTACCTTTTCATATATAGCGGATATGTTTTAACTTTATGTTTCTTTATGTTTCAGTTATCAATTTTAGAAATGGACGTACTGTGGGACATTGTTTGCATGATTCTGTTTTAATAGATCTATAATAAAAAGCATTAATTCTTTTAGCAGCAGGAAGTAAAGGCTTCTGTCTTCCCTGTCATCACAAAATGTCCATGCATTACCTTACCTTAGTTGTCGTGCAAACATGGTTTTTCACGATAATTACATCAGTATCGCCCCATAATGGCTGCGGGAGATTGCTGTTTCCAAAATGCTGTATAAATATTGATAAGAGATAAAAAAAAAAAACATAGTAGAGCATTCATTCAGAAAGCTAAGGTTTCTCTCTTCCTCATCATCATGTCATTGCCTTATGTAACCTTACCTTACGTGTGATGCATATGTAGTTTTTCACCAGAACTACTCCAGAAGTTTCCCTGGAAATTTATGAATAATGGCTGCAGGACATTGTTGGTTGCATAACCGTAATAGCTAGAACACCCATGTCATTACGCTACGTAACGTGGTACAAAAAGTCATTGGGGCACGTGAGGAATAAATAATATATCACAAAGCCTTTGCACTCTGCTCATACAAATTAGCCTGTCTCAAAAACTAAATAATGTACATTGTTCAATTAACTTATGTAGTGTTTAGAAATATTTAATGATTCTCCATTTAAAAATCTTTTGGATCAACATTTTCCTTTTGTCTTTGAACAGAAAATCTCGCACACTGCTCTTCCTCAGCTTCACAATTTATCAGTATGACACTAACGTTTCATGTTCAACACTATTATTTACAACATTGAGCTTAAATAGAAACTGCTCCACCCATTTCACAGGTGTACACAGGTGTGGGGGAATTAATCAACTGCGTGTGTGGTTCTCAATAATTGACCTATGGCTAAGCCACGCCCCCCTCCACTCATTCAAAATATCAACATTCAGTGACCGGCGCTATGGCAGGTGTCACAGTACACGGCATTTCGCAGGAGGCAATTAATGATTTTTGGAGATATAACGATCAGATGTCATTGAGAAGTAACCAAAAGGGCCTAAACTACACATTGGAGAGATACTGTATATTCATCATTTTATTGTTGAGAAGGTCGATGAAAAGCGTAAATTCCAAGCCAAAATTTACAGGTCCCAGTGTTAGCGTGATAAACTGCATCTCGTTGCCGAAATTTTGGTGCATCAAAGTGCCGCTGAAGATGAGGTTTTTGGCTCAGAATATGAGAAAAGGATAACGGCCTTTTCACCATCTTTACCAAGAGTGTCTCTCCGTTAGTTTGGTGCTACAGTATTTACATTGAATCATTCAGCATAACGTTTGCCAACCTTTGTTATCTCTGCCATTACAGATAAGTTAATGAAGCTAAGCTCCAGAAGTTAACGTTAGCTTAACTAGAGCCCTTTGGACAACAGCTAACAATGATGTACGATCACCAAAGTACAAAACTAGAACAAAATAGGCTAATGAACTCCCAGCAAACAAGGTGACATGATGAACAACGCAGCTAGGAGCTAACGTTAGGCTAACTTTAGCTAACGTTAGCTAGAGATGTTAAAGATAACTTTATATTTCTTTCCAGCAAAGTGACAATATGTTGCCTCAAACACAATGTTGACTTACATTAGAACAGATGTAGACATCATTGTTAATCTTATTCACGTTGAGTTGATGTTGTGGTCTAACGTTACGGCACAACTTTATCCAAAGGAGACACTTTTCTCGGTTGAGATGTGGTTTAGGAATGGCTAAAAACACACCTGGTTGCCCAGCCTCTCAGGATACCTTGTGTCAGAGTTGCATGTAGTACCCCATGCACACCATTTGACCATTTTTAAACTTCAAATCTCTGAAAAAGCTCATAAAACTGAACAAAACTGACTTTCTGTAATGCATTTCAATGGACGTCCAGGCAGAGAATGTCTGAGTGTATGAGAATGTCTATACGCACTGTGATTGGCTCATCATGTTTGAGGGCGGGACTTAGCCATAGGTCAGTTGACAACAGCCTGTGCCCCATATGTCACATACTCCACATACTCCACAAGGGAACAAGAAAAACATTGGGAAAAGCCTGGAAACCTCAGATTCATTCCTTACACAATAAAGGCTATTTACAAAAAATTGTTGATCTTACAGCTTTCATAAATATATAAAATGTTCAACATTGTATATTCTGACACAATTTAAACACTTTGATCAGTTTACTTATATAACGTTTCAGCTTAGAGATTTTTCCTGTCCCAGTTTTGCCCTCTTACCTTTAAATTTTTTCCTTTTGACCTTATCTTCTAATTTTGACTTTTTCTAAAAAAAAAAAGACTTTTTATTTCCTAATTTTGATTTACCATTTAAAACATTTGCCTTGATAAATCAACGTTTTTGCTTTTTGTGAGCATTTTCTTTAAATTCATTTACCTATTTTTTTTTTACCGATAGAAATGGGCCCTCATGAAGCCTATTCACATATCTCTTTAAGCAAAAAATACCTTCACATTCATTCATCACACTCACTCACAAGTGCTCTCCAAAAGTTTGTCCAACTTGTTCATCTACATAGTGGATGAGGTATCATTCGGTTTTGTTCTGAAGGAGTTTATCTTCAGTTTTAGTCCTTCAGACTGTCTACCCGAAATACAAACTCCCACGCAGGTTTACAGAATAGCAGTATCAACTGATAAATCAGACTAACCGGTGACTTACTTGAACAATGGACGCTCTACCTAAGTTTTTCAGTCTGTCCTTAGCCTTACACTTGGCAGCACCTGATCACAGTGATGTTGGCAGGAGGCCCAGGGCCGAAGAATCTACTGACTGAGCTGCTTGCGTGATGGAGGGAGAATAGAGCTGGGGTGGAAGGGAGGAGAAGAGAGAGAAAAGGAAAGGAGATTTAAACCCTATCCTCTATCTATCCGGATTGAGGAAAGTGAGATCACTGGCAAAAAAGATTGATGAGCTTCCTGCCTTGGTCAGGACCCAGTGGGAATATTGTGAATGCAGAGTTATGTGCTTCTCAGAGTCTTTGCTACAGGGGAATACACCAGACTCTATGATCACACTCAAGGGTTTGATGCAAGCAGACACAGGGAATCAGAGCAGTAAAAATAGGAGGAGCTCTAGCTGTTTAAGTAATAATCTATAAAACACGTCTCTCTGCGGAGACTTTTTCTTTTCCTGGGAAAGAACTACTTGAAAAATTGCACAAATGTAAAAGCTTTCATGAGCTGTGAATTGCTTAAATCACTATTGGACAGGATCAATCAGTGCAGCAAGTTGTTTACTGTGCTCCATCTTCTCTACGGTCGGCCGGTATGAGAAACGCTGGAGCAAGGTGAAATGTTAAGGGTGCATATAGCTTCATTAGTGAAAGTTCTTCAGTCATTGACATCAGCAGGTGCTTCGCTGATTGGCTGGAAGAAAACCCGCACACTCTTTGCCCTCTATGGATATTGATTGGACATCACTGCCGTACGTGACTAAACGCACATAAGGTGTGAGGATGAGGAGGCTGTAAAAGGTATTAGGTATATTTTATTTTAGAGGGAGGAAGTTCAAACAATGACAGAGGTCTGTTCGCTGCTTTAGTTTTCATGTACAACCGTCATCAGGAGGAGGTAGAGGTGAGTGTTCACACAACAAAACATCCACATGCCATTTCTCACACATACACTGACATTGAGGCATCATTTCCCGATTTGAGCACTATGAATTAATCAGTAAGCATATATCTGATTTTTAATAATGATGATTGAGATATCACTGGGATGATGGTTTACAGATAGATGTGATGAATCAGTGTTACAGGTGCTATAAATAGCCACAGCCAAGTGCGTCATGGAAGCTCCACTGGTGCAGTTAGAGAACCTCACAGATGCAACACATTTAGTGGGTCAAACAGCAGTTCTACATCCATTTAGGGCTACATGAGGGCAACCCAGTTGACCTTTTGCTAAGCCCCGCCCCTTTGTGATGGTCCGACAAGCTGTCAGAGTACACATGGAGCCCACACTGTAACTAACTGCACTCCCTGAAGAAACATTATCATGTTTCTGGAGAAATGAAACAGTGATTCCAGAGAGAAGCAGACAGAGGGGTCTACAGTCTGTGTTTGAAGGATAAAAGAAAAAATGTTGGCATTTTAGGTTTCCGCCAACCGTGGATACATTACATTTATCAAACTTTATATTTCAACAATGCTGTGGTTAAAGTGTGGTTGAGTAGAGGCACAAAACCCAAGTGGTAATGGTTTGGAAAAGATCATGTTTTAGCTTAAAATACCCAGTTTTGGTGTCACAATCCAAGCTAGAAATACAGTGAGGTCTCGTTAAAACACATGTTTTTCGTGGCACCATCCCAGCAAGAAATGCAGCCATGTCTTGGTAAGAAACAACCTTTTTTTGTAGCACTGTCCCTGGTGGAAAAACAGTGACAGGCTGCTAAAAAAACCTGCATTTGATGGCTAAAAAGCTGCTGAAAACACATTCATGACTCGCTAAAACACAGCTCTTTTTGTTGTTTGTTGATATTGAACAGTGGTCTGCAGCTTGGCGAGCATCTTACCTCGGTGTCACGCCATCTACCATCCGCTCCTCATCCCAATCAGAAGTCACCTCATGTACACTTTAGAAACACTGATATGATACGTATGAAATTTACAAATGCAATGTATTTGTGGTTTACAGAAATGTACAATGCCAACATTTTCTTCTGGCGACTGTCCCACGTACATGCAGCTTCATAAATCAGATGAAATGAATGCTTATGTCTCTGTGTACACACACTTCTAGCCCTGACACTATGCAGAGTTTTATCCATCTGTGCCAGTGTGCCAGCTGATTGCTCAGTAGCAACAGTTAGGCTGGTCATGTCACAGGCCTCAACAGGGGCGGGTTTATTTGATTGATATACGAGTATATAAATATATACCGTGTCTGCCCACTTGCTGTATATCAGCACTTAGCAGCACTCAGCAAACAACAGTGCTTTATAGTGCTGAAACAATTCATCAATCCACAATGGATCAACAAAAAGGTAATCAACACAATTTTGATAATAGATTGCGTGAGTCATTTGCTGATTTTAGCTCTCAAATGTGAGGATACACTGCTTTGTTTTGTGGTTGTAAATTAAACATCTTTGTGTTTTGGACTGCTTGTCAGACAAAACAAGCAATCTGAAATCTGGCTTTGGTCTTTGGAAGTTAGTGATGGGCGTTCTTCACTATTTCGTAACATTTTGTAGACAAGCAGTCCATAATTATTGGCTGATTAATCATAATGAAAATAATTTTAGTTCAGCACTAGTTCGTTAAAGGCTTTTAAACTGCTATTGACAAAGGGTTATTTCTGCTTGTCCACAGGATCTGTCATTTCCATGCTTCCTATTCAGTGTGTATGCATTTTGGTAGCGTTGCTATGCGTTACAAGAGACGGGGCAGGTCAAGTTTATTTATCAGGGTTCCAAATTGCAACCAAATTTAGCGAGTGCAAGTATTTCTTTGCAACTACCTGCTCGTGTGCGACCTGCAAATTTCAAGTTTGTTTTTTTTTCCATCTTAAAAAACAAGAGAGCAAGTCCGCCAATGTCGGCCAATGTGTATGAGAGGGGGAGGGTCTGGGAGTGAGTGATTAGTTAACTGCGAGGATCACGTCATCTACACTCATCAATGTTTCTAGCTGTGGTTGCGTCCAACCTCATATTCAAGGACAGCGAAACAAACTATGTACGTGTCAGAGCCAGGCCCTGAACAGCCAAAAGTTGATGATGAAAACTCAGATATAGACTCGGAAGAAACTATACAGAAAAAGCCCTATCGACACTGCAGACAGGATTGGCTTAATTAATTTCCATGGCTCAGGTACAACCAAACAAACAATACAATGTACTGTGTGTTCTGCGCTAGATCTGGCCTCAAATATGCGGGGAAAATGAAGTTCGCAGAAGCAACCAGTGCTGCACAATTCAAACATGATACGCTAATGAAACACAATAATAGCTTGAAATATAAAATCTGCCGAGACAGGTTTACAAATGAAACAGAATCCCCACTTCCAGCAGCCTTTCGCAGGCAGGATGCTACAATACAATCTGCAGAGGAGGCTTAAATAATCAAATTCAACGCTGCATATTTCATTGCAAAGCAGGAGCTACCATTTGCCAAGTATAAGGGACAAATTAAACTTTTTAAAACCAACAGCGTAAATGGTAACCCCACATATAGCAATGACACTGCATGTGAGCAGTTTAGGAGCAGGGTGTGCGTTACAAATGATAAAATTGAATGCATTTAAGTTTTGTTCAGGTTTTTCAACTGTTGTAACAGGACCAAAGCATTTATCAGTAATACAATTAAAATGGCCAAAAATGTGAATAATTGCGTCGCAGTACGATTTAAGGTGTATACCTAAATTTTCTGCTTGTGCTCCTTAAATTTTCAGTCAGGGACTACAGTGCTCCCTCTATAAAAAGTTAGTCTGGAGCCCTGTTTATACAGCACATTTCAGCAGCAAGGCCCTTCAGACTGCTCTACATAAAACATCCAAAGTATAGAGACAATGTGCAAAAGAAACCCACCATAAAAGGACATTTAAATGCATTTAAAACCTGAATGAAAGAGCTAGGGAGTAGGTCTAATAGCGTTTGCATAAAGTTGAATTGAGGCTATTTTATGTTAATGTGGGGCATGCAGGGTGACTCACCACCTCTGGAAACTCCCACTAATGTTTAAACCAAACCTTGTCTGAGAATGAATTCAATAACTGCACATTTCTTGACTCAGATGTTTTCAGAAACACATTTTGGTGAACTGTTTTCATATTTTTCAAGTCTATCAATTATCAAATGCTGGGAAGCAACCCCATGTGTCCAAAAGCACCTCTGTGGACACGTACCATTAGAGGTACAATGTCCCGATAGTTGCTTGGCTGTGGTTTGTCAGTATTACTCTCTAATGTCCATAAAGGCCTCTCACAGTAACATAAATCTATATCTCTCATGCTTTCTAACTAAAACCATTTTCCAAATACCACAATCTCTAGGTAACGAAAAACACCGAGAGAAAAAAATGAGCTTTCAGGACTATAGACAGCGACAAGGCTTTGCCTGTCCAAAGATAGCTAAAGCAGGAGGCTAAAGCACAAACAGAACACCTTGTGAGAGAGACTGACAGCACACTGCAGCAGTAAATTGAGGGAAAAGAATCAGGCCTACAGTCAGCCGGATTATCAAGTCCATCATGTCCATCACACCAGGGGTCAAAGCCACAGCGCTGTCCCCTGTCTCCAGCTTTTAAGGATCCTCGCCCCCAGCCTGTCTCCCTTCTTGTCACCGCCGCCCGCGTGAGGCAGGAGATAGGAGGCTTTGTAAAAACAAGGAATCTTGGGAAGGGGGTGTCAGGAGTGCAGTGCAAGTAGGTCGCACTTACATCCTTTTCCAGGCAGATTCACACAAATTCACACCTTGATTTGTGTGACTCTTGTGTAACTGTTATGTGACCTAATGAGTCAGATCAGAGTGAGGATGGCCCCAAAGCAAGGATGTATCATGAAAGCTATGTAAAGGGGGTTTGGTCTAGGAAGAAAAATAACATATAACCACATTGATCCTCACTTATGGAACAAACCTAGGACAGAAAATTGAGCGTAGTCATTTCCACACAAAGCCGGCATTTATTATAATGGTTATGAGCAGAGGCTCCAATCAAATCTCACGTTAGGTCTCAGCTCGTGTGAGTCACCAGGGATTTGCAGTGCAGCACAGTAAATCAGAGCTCGAGAATTGTTATTAGACCATATTCTGACTGACTTCCAAGTATTTGCAGTTGCATATTAATCACTAAAAAATGTATAGTCGCCATATGGACGTGCGCTCACCATCACAGCTGGCAGTTGCCTGGCTCTGTGGGACTGGCTCCAGGCTGACTGATGGATGAACACCACTCATGCCCGGCTCTATCTGAAACTTTCCTTTTAAAAAAAAACAAAAAAAAACACTGACACACCAAAGCATCTCTATATCATGATCATGAAAACGTCATTAAAGAGAAATCTATAAACCCTGCAGCAGTGTAATTATTTCAATTCCAGTAGCCTAGGTGATTACATTTTTACCAGTGTCAGGCCTGGACACACTCCCGAGCCTCCTCCGCCACGTGTTATGCCCGAAATGGAAGCAGACCTGATACACGCAGTCATGTACTTCTCGGTCTGGGTCAATAATAAGCTTTTATGTGAATATTGTAGCAATATAAATATTATATAATGTAATGGCTATATTATTCATATATGTAGGCTATAGGTTGGTACATATCATACATGTATAAATTAAATATTCCAACCTTGAGTTTGACTACCCACTGCAACGCTGTTGACTGCAGCAGTGATTTCTTTCCATACTGCGTTTTTCTGACTTCCTGTGATGTCACTTTTTAGGCTGACAAATAGATGCGATTGGTTAAATTGGACCTGGGACGTCAGCGTTTCCATTTCTAGCTCTGAGAAGTTTCTCTTCTCTGCCATATTATGTGTCTTCATGTTGTAAACTCAAGGGGCAAGGCCTCTAAAACTTGAATATATCCTCCTGAGACCCTGTGTCCTCATATGTGGACATTGCATTTTGGTTTTACTGGAACTTGTACATCATTCTGCTTAACTTAGACCTGTTGTCCTCATTCATGGACACGGTTTTGTGCCATCTAGTGACAGTAAGACCACAAGACACTAATCCATGTAAAAACAAGATGGCAGCTATTTCTTCCAAGTCAGTCTGCAGCTGATCCCGAAACAGATGTGGGCAAGGTACAAAACCTGATCGCATTTTATGGTTGAAACTTGTTTATTTATGATTATTAACGTTTATAGTTCAATATGACAACAAATTTGACCAATTATAGCAACAGTAACAATCTAAGATGCTGTTAATTAGGAAGTACTTGGTTGAAGACACCTAGGAGAAATTTAAGATTCGAACCAAACAATAGTTTGGGTCTCAGGAGGATATTGGGGCAGGATATGTAAATGACGATTGTTTCCAGCCACCACATTTATCAACACCCGATCATTCCTGCGCTGTGATTGGCGAGAAAAGAATGTTACATGAATGACACGCAAACTTTATCGTTAGCTGATTTCTAGGCTCGGATCTCTGCTGGTTTGTAAGATAGATCCCTGGTTAGAGTTTGGCTGAGGTCATCTATTATCTTGCTTTGTCTCCCCATGTTTCCTGTGTGCATCTCCATGGTGAACTATCTCATGAAAACAGAATACCCCCACCCCCAAAAAATCTCACAAAGAGAGATGGATACAGTGAGTCATTCCCTCTGCCAATTTGTTCCAGTAGCCAACTGTGGGACTGCAACAAAAACTCCACTGCGACATACAGAACATTTCCCCATAGAGAAGCAATATAAAAACAGGTCTGTAAAAGTGTTGTATCGGCACCTTGAACTGCAGACAAGGTCAGTTAGTGCTGAAGAATACTGAAAACCATATTTGATATTTATACATTCTAAGACTAGAAAAAACATTTTAATGTGCAAATGTGAAGAACATTAGCTCGTTACAGGGGTTCAAGGAAATGAAAAACGAAAGGCATTTTCAAACGTATAGTTCATTCTCTGTGGACAACTCGTTAAATTGTTTGCCTGTGGTTCAGTCTCTGTTCACACAGAGAAAAAGTCAAGCAAAATACATCACTAAAGCCATGTGAGCATTTTCACTCTGCTCATTGGTTCGATGTGTCCGGCCAGAAGAAAAATGTAAATAGGGAGAGATTTCTTTGTTTTGAGTTAGACCAAAAATCTGTTAGAGAGCATTTTGGTTTGTGCGCTGTAAAAGGCACCGTACTGCACCTGTCAAACCCCCTCTCTGTAGTGTTGTTTGTGCTGTTTATAGAGGTTGGCAGATGGAGTTATCTGACGACATATTAAAATGGCTGCGTAATTTGTTGCTGGTATAAGTCAGGCCTTGATTCATTCTAAGGCACGTTGATAACTGTTGATTTTACTCACCAGAGTATGCAAAGCACACCAAGCTACACGAGCTCAAACTTGCAAAGTATGCCTTGTCAACATGTTGCCACTCCCAACTCGTCAAATACAGCAACTTGCTCAGTGGCCCTATGCTTCAAACTATGATGCTCCAAGTACCCCTCTAGTGTCAGTTTTGGAAGCTTATCGGGTTGTGTTATGTTTTGCTTGTTACGGGACACAAACAACGGTCTCCTGGGTGATAGTCCTGTGTTTGTTTGACCTCTCCAAAAACCTTGCTGCCTGCCTGCCCTACTCTGATTTTCTTGCTCTTCATGCTATGTCAGAGGTGTCAAACATATGGCCCAAGGGCCAGAACCGGCCCGCCAAAGGGTCCAATCTGGCCCACTAGGTACTCAATGTAAAACGCTGCTTCAGAGGCTTTTCCACCCTGACCAGAATACAGTTCTCCAAAAAAACTTAGAAATACTCATTGGGGTCATATTTAAAGATATTGAACACTGTGCAAAATATTGTCAATCAGCAGTTCCAGTACAAAAGAATCTGTTAGACTTTAAAACAGTTTTTGTGAAACCCTATTGCCAAGGTACTGCCAAAACTTTAGATTTGGCAATGGTTTGTGAGGCAGGGGATACTTAACCTACTTCCTCCAACAGCTTCCACTTAAGTTTGGTGCGGTGATGCAAGCATTGCTGCAAAAGAGTGGAAATGTATGGAAAAATGTGGAAAAACTGAGACTTTCTCGTAGTGTTCACCATCTGCGTCAGTTTTGGAAGCTTATGGGGGATGTGTTATTTTTTGCTTGTTACGGGACACAAACACCGGTCTCCTGGGTGGAAGTCCTGTGTTTGTTTGACCCATCCAAAATGTGTGAACATTTTTAGAATGCACTTGTACTTCTTAACACCAAAAGAAAAGGAAAAATTTTAGGGATGGTACACGATTTTCGAATTTTCGAATAGTCGTTTTATTTTGAAAAATCGATTTTTTTAATGCGACTATTACTATTCGCCGTCTTATTTCCCCCCTTTATTTGACATGCAATTCAGCTCCTAACCGCATGAGGGCAGTATAGGATTACTACAGCGGTGTGAGATGGGCTACCAGCTAGTTTGATGCTCTTCTACAAACAGGAGAAACATGCAGAGACTACTACAGTCATCAGAAAGTTCCGTGTGGAACAACTTCGACAAAATAAACGAAAATGAGGTGCAGTGCAAACTCTGTGAGGCAAAGCTTGCGTATCACAAGTCTACAACAAGTATGCACAGTCATTTGAGAGCGAGGCACGCAGGAGGCGGCGAGGGACCGTACGGCCGGGCTCAGCGGCGCGACACGTCTGCAGCGCGAGTCCCGTAGCAGCTCGCCCCCCTGTTAATCAATTACAGCGGCTCCACCGGCAACGGGAGCAGCGCGACAACCCCCGTCTGTCGCGCGACAACTCTCTATTTTACGCGGCTCTTCTATTTTTGTCGCGCTACGCTCCCCTACGCGACCCTCCAGCAGATAAAAACTACATGAAATAGTGCGCTAAACGAGCACAATGTGGTTTTAAATGAATAAACCATTATCAGAGGTGATATGTGATGATTTTTTTTCATGCATTTACCCATGTTTATCCGTGACATTGTGTAAAAAAAAAGCGAGCAGATGACAAACAGTACAGTAAACTTGTAGATAACTCAAATATATGTAATAACTTAGGTGGAAAATGCTTTAACATTTCATGCAGCCTACATGCAGCCTCTTGGCTCAGCAAACGGTAAACAACCCTGCTGGCTTCTCTACGTGTCTCTTCCGTATGCAGTCAGTGGAGCCCAAATGAATACGCCGCAACACTACGCTGACGTGACGCGTTTGCAGCCAGTGGAGCCCGGCCGTTCTCTGTGTGCGTCCGGGGGGGGTGTCGATTATTCGAAAAATCGTCGAATAGTTGCCATGATTTTCGAATAGTGTTTTTGCTTGTGCTGCCCATCCCTAAAAAATTTAGAGGTTTTTGCTCTTTAAAGCTTATCACGCAGTCGTTTTTGGAATGAGAACAGGCTGGCCTTGTAGTTGGCTCAGATTAAAGTCACATCACAGTAAAAAACACTCCTTAATTATTTTGTGACAGAGAGACCAGTCCCACCAAAGGATTTTGGTGAATTGTTTTGCCCAAATAAATCATACCACAAATGGACGTTTAAACTGATTAAACGGGACAGTTTTGAAAATGCTCAAAAATACATCTATTGTTGGCCCAATCCAGTGTTCGTAAAGTTCTGTTTATGTACCATCAAATAGTTTTGGCAAAATCATTTTGAAGAAAATGTAATTGTTGACTGCATCGTGTTTACTGGTGCAGGGAGGCGGTGAGGATTAAACACAGAACAGGCTTTTCCCCTGTGTTTTATGTGTGTGTGTGTAGGCTACTAAAACCCTTCGCTTAAAGTTAGGGAAAGATTGTAATTCTGGTTAAATATTAAAAGTCTCGTGCTTCAAGCCAACATGAGCTTTTACATTATTTTTAATATTTAATAAGTTTATTAATACTTAATTTGCTATGAGACAATATAGTTGACAAACAAATAAATTACATTGTCAGTAAACATTTTGCAGATATGTTAAGTTTGTACATTTTATCTGACTTTGAAGATACATTTATTACACATATTGTCTAATGTGGATAAAAAAGTAAATCCCGCAGTGTTTATCTCAACATGTATCTGCTGTTGCAAATAAGAAGTATATACATTTATCAGTGGTAGAGACATTTCTGGGAGATAAGGTTGTGTAGGCCACACAAAATGTGTATCTGACTGAGTGACTTTCACTGGAATGAATGGTCAGCAAACTGAAGCATTGCTGAAATTACATCATTGCCCAAAACAGCTTAAAATGCCCCAGTGGAAAAACCTATTGAAGAATAAACCCACACACAGGTAGTACGACGTGCTGCATGAGCTGGTTGATGCATTGCACCACGTCAAGGAACAACACTACACCATCATTTTCCAGCCTTGACACCTGTCAATTGTCCAGAGAGGCAGCAGTTTCATCAGTTACTTGCAGACTGGCACAAGACTTTTTGCACAAAAGCTGATGTTTCTCGACTTCAGACTTTTCATGGACCCAGAGCGTGCATGCCAAATTATACCATCCCTGAGTAGCTAAAGCTGTCCTGAAAATAGAAATATATGGCATGCCTGGCTAAAACATACATCGACTATGCAATTAGCCCAGAAATAAAGGGAGTGAAATATTGCCTCAGGTTCAAGAGGTTAATGGGACTCATTCAGGGATTTCTGAAAGTGCTATAACACCAGCGTTGAAGCTGTGTGAATGCGATTGCACTGTTTGGTGCCGTGTCTCTTTGCTCTTCCTGCAGCACATCTCACACAGTGCTGTGGAGGTGGACAAAATGATCACTATGCAGGGTGACGAGGTGAAGCCTGCGCGCTGCTACAAGTAGCTGGGGAAGCATGACGGTGTGAAAACTGGAGTGGTGTGTCAACGCAGAGTCACTTTGCAGCAGAGATTAGAGTTTCTGGGTAATTTAAGGTCTCTATATGCATAAGTTAATGTCAAATGTTCCACCAATCTGCTGCAGGTACTGTAGCGCACCGCTCTCTGCAGTGCATGAGGAGACTACAAAAAGATATGAGAAAGAAGGTAGGATAAAACAGCATGGAGAAAAAGCCTGACACCGACTGTGTGGCCAACATCCGAGCAACCCACAGAGATTTTTTTGATCCGTGATAACAACAAGGAGGCCTATAGGATAGAGGTGTGGGAGCTGTACCTGTGCTGTGAAGAAAATAGCCGGTCTCTCAAAACCAAAAAACTAGCATTGATTTTAAAAAACTTTACCTCCGCTTCACTGTCTTTCTATTAGTGTTGCTGTTAAGACTGTCGGTTTTAAAGGTCTAATATATCAGATTTCTTATTTCTGTAGCTGGCATGGCAACAACAAGATCAACAAAGGCTATTTTTCCTTAGATGCCTTTTAAAAATTGGCACGCAAGCTAATAAAGATGCTTCAATCAGGACACTGTTGAAAGCCACCAAATGCTTGATAGTGTCATGTGATACCTCATCTGCACAAAGCCTGAAGCAGCTCGGAAAATTGTAGTCCCGGTTTCTACAATGACAATGAGGTACGTAGCAAGCTATCAGAGCCTTCAGAGATACAGTGCTCTCACTGCAGGAGGACAGCATACATTATTATTATCAAACATAATACTCCACAAGCCATCATCTATTTACTACATTGTTACCATCTGAGGGTTGTACGGCACTCTCAAGTCTCACACCACCTGCTTTAGGAAGAGCTTTTATCCACAGGCGGTGAGACTCATCAACAGTCAGCCCACAGGGTCGCGGATGAGAGGATGATACTCTTTAGTGATTATTCATGTGGATCATGGTGATTCTTAGCTATGTCACAGGATAAAAAGTTGGAAGGGGCCCTCTCTTGAGTTCCACGTCTTAAGATGATTTTAATGTGTGAAATGCATACAAGAAACCACAGTATTTGAGTTCCTATTTTATGCACAATTTAATACGCAGTGCGTGTTTTGCTTAACGGTGTTTTTACTTTTAACATGCAAAGTTTTACTCTTATTTATTTAGACACAGTTGGTTGGGTTGTAAGCTGTCCAGAGGGGTGTTGCCAGAGTGGAGACATTTAATTGGACTGGAAGGCATTGCTGTACTTTTTTTATGTGCATGACAATAAACTGAACTGAAATGATTCCAATCTGGAGCACTTTGGCCCAGCAGGAAGAAAAAAAACCCACCCCTGCCAACTTGGCCACCATCAACTTGCATATCTCTTTCTACAGCTAATGTACCATTCACACATACAAGCGGCCAATTAAAGAAAAAAAAAAACGCCGACTAGATGAGAAGAGCAATATAAATGCTTCCATACAGACCATGAATGAGTATGAAAATGACGTGAATAGTATGCTTTGCATTTTGCTGTCGTAAGACCTGAACACAACAGAACACCTTTGGGAGATTTTGGAGTGATAGTTTTCCCCACCACCATCATCAGAACACTCTTTTATATTTATATTTTTTTTTGAGGATTGCTGTTCATCCCTCCAGCAGAGAGACACAGACTTTTAGAATCTGTGAACACCGAAGCCGTCTGAAGGCTCTTTAATAAAACATTTTATGTTGACTTTTTCATTTTCTTTTCCAGTATCCCATCTGCACGTTCTGATGATGGTTAGAGCTGAAACAAAAAGTCGTTTAGTCGATAATACAACAGAAGCCTAATCGCCACGATTTTGACAACTAATAAATTGTTAAAGTTAACCTAACTGCCAATCAAATGCGAGTATTTTTGGTTTGCTCTGTTTTATATCATTGGAAATTGAACATATTTCAGCTTTCATGTGACACAGTTGAACACCTCCCCTCGTAATCTCCCTTTTTAGGAAAACTCATGGACTAAATGAGTATAATCTGTTGATGGAAAAATCTAGATATTCATGAATAATAATGTAATAGTGTGTTGGGTGTTGCCTTCATTATTTTAGTTTTGTGAAACTGCATTAGTAAATATAAAGATGCTGAAGCCTGCACACATTCTGCACCAATAATCTTTATTCATAACCGAAGAGATTGCCGTCTGCAGTACAATCATGTTTAATACATGTGCACCGGAAGCTGTATGGAGTTCTGCAGGGATTACCCTTTTTGTATGCTAACTAATGTTGTGTTCACACCAAATGCGATGCAAATTTTCGCCTTCAATTACCTTGGGAGATGGGAAAAGTTTTCCGCGAGCCAAATCATTCCCGAGAACAAGATCAATACTGCCGATCAGTAACTCAGGACGTACAGCAATTTGGAATCTTCCTGACACAGTTCTGGATGACAGCTAAATGGAATGCAAAGGCGGGTGTAACATGCGTCATCCAACACCCTACGCCAGAACGTCTGCATCACAGTAAGACTGAGCCGAAAAGGGTAACACACCACCACGAAGTATCCCTTAGAATGGTGATGGGGATACCATGTTCCTCACCCACCAGCGAAACGCAGAAGTCATGTTTTGTATGGAGGGTGGTTCGGTTTGAATGAGTCCAATTGGTGACGCCATTTTGGTTCGCTCTTTTCTTTTTAGAGTGGGGCAGACGGGGATGAGGTGCTCCTGCTCATAGCAGTAAAATCACTCAAGGATTTCAGCAGCTGAAGTGGGGTTGCGATGGGAAGTTTTTGGAGACTTAACCTTTCGGTCAGCTGAAAGTGGTTCAGGGCAAACTGGAAGAGAAAAGACATCTTTGTGCGTCAAAGCAAATTCATCTGCCAGTGCTGTGGCAGCAGTCAGGGACGTGACTTTTTTGCTCATTTAGAGAAATGACAGTTTTTAAACTCTTCCAACAATATTAGCTCAAGCAAGTCATCCAACAATTTAACCTTGCTGGCTCGGCACCATTTGTCAAAAAGATCACCTTTCTCCCTTGCAAACTCCACATATGCCTGGTTGGCAGTTTATTCACAACTTTTTTTTTGTTTGTCAATATGCTTGTGGCACTAACTCATAAAAACGAGGCAGCCTTTATTTCCAACACATTCTCACTCTGACCTTGACACATATCGACGTTTGGTCGTGGACTTTCTGCGTCGACATGGGACATACAAATTAGCCCAGGTGCATTGGTAGTTGACGTTCTGGGACACCATATTAACTTCTGCCTGTTACATGCATTGTCTGTTTTTAAAATACACTTCAGTTTTTGCACCGACAGTTTTTGCAAATGGACATTTTTTTCCTTCAACATCAAACACATGGTTATGTTTTGCCAACACACGTGCACAATTGAATTAAGCAAACAAAAGCATGTGGTTGGGTTTGGTAAAAAAGAACAGGGTTGACTCTAGAAAATCCAGGAAGAGGAAGGTTATTTAAGAGTGGCCTATTTGAATCCCTTTTGTTTGAGACCATGCTGCAAGGTGAGTGTGTTTGCTGATCCTGTAAGTTTATTTAGCTCCTTTAACTTTAGCTTATATTGGAGTTGTGATATGTAGCGTGTGAAATAGAGTATGGTGAATGTGCTAGGAAAGGTAGTATCAGCACGGTCACTACCTGGAGCTCGCATAAACGGAGTCTGGGTTTGTTGAAGGTGGCAGTGCTGTTTGGGCTGAGAAAGCCATGTGTAAGTAAGGTAAAGGAGGTTGTTGGGTCGCTGCGGGGAGCAGTGAGAGCTGGCATTAGGGGAGCGTCTCTGGGACGCCAGAGATCACTGTCTAGCCTCCTGGAGATGTCGTGGGACCAACTAGACGAAACACTGGTGAAAGGAGGTTCCCACCTGATGACCCCAAAGACATGTTAGTTATCACTGCTCACTGGTCTGTATAGTTAAGCCTTGCCATAATAGCTTATCATAGGGCTTAGGAGGTTATTTACTGAGTTACTTCTGATCCTTTCTCTAGAGCACAAACTTCTTGTGTTTATTTGAATTGAATACGGTCATTAGGAAGCGAACACCAGCCTCCTGTGTGAAAGTTGGTGGTTTGCTACTCTATACTTGGACGTTTCCTCTTGACACCACTGGGCGCCATTACACAATAACAGCTGCCGGCCATGTGTCATGCCAACTTGAAAGGATGGCTTTTTTCATCTGCGTCTAAATTCAACGCCCAAGCGGCAGTATTCGGCGACTTCGAAGTGAGACCTGGTTGTTATTTCAGACATCTAACCAAAGTGCCATTCAAAAAACCTATTGACTTTGAGACGACGGAACCGGATGTGCAAAAATGCTAACTCATTTCCTGGCTTTAAGACTTATTCCTGCACCATTCTTCAGTGCAGTTATTCATCCATGCTTCTCAACTACTGTATTTGGTCTATTTGCATACCAGTGTGATTGAGAGTAGTATTTTGTTTTTAATATTTTACATTTTTTTATTAGCATTTTTCTATATTTCATTTTTGTTAGCTTTTGAAAGTTATCGTATCGTCTTTGCTGCTGAAGTAGGCTGCGTGACCTGGGGAGCTTACTTCCTCCCATCAGCTTCATTATCGCTCATTCTTTCTAATAATCCCAAATCTCAATTCCCTGGCAAGTTTGGCAAAAGAGTACAGCATTATGCTTTCACATTTAATTTATACAAAAACAGCTAATCGTCATGCATAATGCAGCGAGGCAAGTGTGGAAACAAGCTCACAGGCTCTGGGTAATGCTAATTGAATTTGAAGATGAAGTATCTCGTTGACAAATTGTTTGTGACTTCATCCTGTGCTATAATTACTCATGTTAAATGAGGTTGAAAACATGGAACAATGTTAAAAATGCATTCCTCCTGCAAACAAATATGGTACTCACATTTTAATCTGTCTCGTCCTGCTAAGTACTGAACATGATGCAAACTCTGCCAGCTGGTTCTCCAGTGCCTCCATGTATCTAACCTGTAATGAATCGGTGAAACAAGAATAGTTTGCAAATGTATATTCACTTTAATTATGTATATGGCAGTCGTGTGCAGGTAACCAATGACTCTGCAATAGTGTGAGTGATCTGTTAAAGTGAGGTGAGCTGTATCTTGTTCACTGACAAAGTGCTTTTCATCCCCTCTGCTGAACATCTGCTTCTTCGCTCACATGAACCATATTTTTGTATTAAACTAGAGAATATCTGGTACATTTTTAGTTTTATCCCAGTTGATTTCAGTGTGTTGACTCCACGCCCAATTTAAATCAGCTGTGTGCCATATTTTAGAACCCCACACATCTCCTTGCACAAAGAAATCTCTTTTATACGGTGTGCATTTCATGAAAGCACAGCTAATACTATCAGCCCATTCATGTAACAAGCAGGCACGCATAATACCATAGAAAATGAAGCATGCTGTCAGGATTAATAAGGCTTCCCCACACCTCCCGCCTCCCAGGCAGCTTGGAGCAAGAAAACAGGCACGCACCACCACGTCCAGGCGGCTGCATCTAAACATTAGTCCGGTTAAAACAGATTGTGTAGCTGACTGGTCCAGTCAACCAAAGAAGATTAACCCCGAGTAAGTTTCGACCCAATAAACATCCCCTTAATGCCTGTCTGTCAGATAAAAACCTTCAATAAACAATTTGCTCCTGGCGTCACAGCGGCCGCTTAGTTAGACAACAAAAAGATCAAGTATTTTCTCCCCAAATGCCCAAAGTTGCTCTGGATTAGAGCATCAGCTGAAGAGAAATGAAAAGAAATATAATTAAAGAAATGAGCAAGCAAACGAGTTACTCATATAAACACAAAATGTAAACTGAGCCAAAGACCTTGTGATGCTGCAGCAGTGATGTTAACACTGATACCTCTTCTGGTTGAGTGGGCGGTGAGGGTCCTTTTAGGGCTTCTGCTCAACTGGCATCTTTAGCCCAAGTTCCCTGTTTTGACTTTATTCTTGGACTGTCTGTAATATCTGGCGGGCACCCAATTCAGCTCATATTATGAAAATATGTATTTGCCCTTAATCTATGGTTTGTTTGTACAGAGGGTGAGGCCTGCCAGTTCGCTTTTGCAATGGCAAAACTATCTCATAATTCCTCTGCAAGTTTGATATTAAAATGTATGCGAGTAATGATTTTTTTAAATCGTTGATTATTCATTTGATTGATTTCTTATTAGAGATACCCTCTTGTAAACAAACAAAGTTAAAGGGGAACACCACCTAAATTAAGAATGCCAACATGTTACTTCCATGGCCTCGAGGAGTTCAGTCAATATTTGTTAATGTGAGCTACTTGCTCTCAAAGCCAGAAACCCAAGAAGTAAGTCTCAAACTTGTGATGTTAATAAGCAGCCCTGTCATGAGAAGAAAATGTTTCAGCAAACCATGGATAAAGTACATTTGCCTGCTTTACATGTATATATCAAAGTTTCTAATGTGACGTAACATGACACCTATAGGCTGAGACTTTACTTCGATTGAACCCAACCAAGAGGTGTGAAAGCACCCTTAGTGAGTCATTGCTGTATTTTCGTCAGCTTTTAAGGCCGCAGATGACGTTGTTTTGTAGCAGCCTGTCAGCAGGGATTTGACCATGGAAAGGTGTTGTTGTCACTCATCACATCACTGCATTTCCAACCGGGATTGTGCCACCAAAACAGGATATTTTAAGCCAAGACATGATCTTTTCCTAACCATACCCAAATGGTTTTTGTGCCTTAACCTTACCACCATTTACTGTACCACAATGTTGTTGAAAAGTTAAGTTCCAACGTATCTGCTACATAATATAGTGAGTATAAAGTAGGCCTGTCGCAACATGCGATAAGTCAGTTAATTGCACGGTAAATTAAAAGGGAGCCGTTAATTTTATCGGCCGCGATTAATTGTCATATTCATGCGTGTTTGTTTTCCTTGTCTCTCTCCACCAAAGAGACTGGACGACAAGAGCGTTCACTGCCGCACATCGTTTGGCAGCCAGGTGAGTTGGTTCATTAGCGTAATGAACAGAAGGAAAGCTCTTGTCATCGAGTGTCTTTGTCTCTGTGGAGGAGGCGGGGCTATGGGCTACACACACACAGTACGATCTTCGTGAGGGGGAGACGAGGCGGAGAAGAAAACAGAGAGTTGAGCATAAGAGAAAGACAGGGAACTTGTTCCTAAACCAAATGCCACGGCCCCTGTGTGGGAGTGTTTTAGATTTAAACCGAATGACAGAGGGGATCCCAGTAATTTGGACGAGCCGGTGTGCCGGGTTTGTTCTAAAACCATCTCAACAAAAACAGCGAATACGACCAACTTAACTGCACACCTGAGGGTGAGAGACTGCCAGTCTATTTTTTTGTATTTATTTATTTCGATATTTTTACGTGTTATATCGTATATTTAAATTTTTAAATTTTTTTGCATTCCTAAATATTCTTGTTGAATAAATGTTTATTTCTCTTTAAAAGGGTGTACTTGCATCAATATGCCTTTATTTTCATTATATAAGTTTAAAAAATGGTCTAAAAACAGCAAAATTACAACAATAATAAAAATGGTCTTAAAAGCAAAATATTACGCAATATTATCGCTTATCGCAATAATTTCTGACGCAATTAATCGCCCAGCAAAATTTGTTATCGTGACAGGCCTAGTATAATGTCTGGAGCTGCTCCATCTGTAACGAATGGGAGCCTGATTGTGTGGACCCACAGAATGTTTGTTTTCTTTTTCATACCCAAATGAGCTTTATAATATTGTAGTGTTCTCAGTTCTGAAACAGAAAATGTACAGCTGTGGCTCAGAGTTTGAGCGGGTTGTCCACCCATTAGATGATCAGCGGTTCAATCCCCAGCTCCTCCTGTCCGCATGCCAAAGCATCCTTGGGTAAGATACTGAACCCCAAATTGCTCCTGATGGCTGTTCCGTCAGTGTGTAAGAGGTTGTGAGTGGTTGCTGAGTAGCAGGTGGCACCTGGTGTATGGTAGCCTTGGCCAACAGTGTGTGTGAATGTGTGTGTGAATAGGTGAATGAATGTAAAAGTGCTTTGGTTGGAAGACTAGAAAAGCACTATACGAGTGCAGTCCATTTACCATAACTATATATATATATATATATATATATGTATATAGAGCACTTCGATACTTCACACTTGATGACATCACAAATTTGAGTTTTAGCACTCTAGTTTTTGGATTTGTCAGAGAGACGTCAATGTTTACTGATATTTTTGGACTGTCTTAGACAGTCTTAGGATAACATGTATGACTTTTGAAAATTGGCTTGAGGGGGTCTCTTGGCACTGTGATCATTTTTACACTCTCTGATGTTGTTGAGCTCATAGGACTTCTTGTTACAATCCCTAAGAGTAAACAGCACCTGCCTGGTGTCTTGTGTCTTGAGTGGGAGAGGGGTAATCACTTCATTGGGGTCAGCAGGTGGGCACCCTCCTTCATTGGTGTATTTTTTGATAGCCCCACAACACCTCCAGAGGGCTCAGCAGCGACACCTGGCGTCCCAGGTGTGCCCCACTTTTACCCCTCATGTTGGACATCTTGCAGACCAGTTGGGGTCCTTCCTCTTTATCCACAGCCAATTGCTGCTTGGCTCAGCAGCCTCT
This sequence comes from Epinephelus moara, assembly GCF_006386435.1. Classification (NCBI taxonomy): domain Eukaryota; kingdom Metazoa; phylum Chordata; class Actinopteri; order Perciformes; family Serranidae; genus Epinephelus; species Epinephelus moara. The sequence goes on along the minus strand of NC_065514.1, from coordinate 9,729,925 downwards.
GATAGTGACTTATTGGCCTGTCAGAAGGCCTGTCCTCAAACCCCAATTCTCTTCAGAAGCCTTGTTGATGATGTGGCTACAAATCCTCTACACCCAACCTCTACAGGGAGCACCTGGGTACGCCAGACATGTTGTTCTGCCTCAGCTGCTCGATCTGTGTACTTCAGACTTTTGCATTCATAAGCTTTCCAAACTGCAGCCTCCCATGATACTGTTAGCTCCACGATATGCAAGGACTTCTGTGAGGCTGACTGCAAAATCAGATCCGGCCTGAGTTTAGTTGTAGCAATCTCTGGTGGAAAGCTGAGTCTCTGATCCAGGTCAATGAACATTTTCAAGTCCCAGGCAGTGTCCTGGAGGGTTGTTTCCGCCCTTGCAGATGGTTTTACATACAGTAGGGCTGTCCTGCTATAATGAAGGGGGTGGTGTTTCAGAGTCAAGGCACAGAGGGAGGGAGAGTTATTGTCAAATAGTCACTTGACTTAAAAAAGCATGACCTTACTCATTGTGATGATTTTTTAGGTCACTTGAGGTGTGTATGAAGCAATAACAATTTCATCTGCCCCATTGATTTGGACAATTAACGTGTAGTGTTTCTCACCAAAGAGACTTAGCATAGTATCTTTATTATGTCCATGTTTGCTAGCTACCAGCTTTCTCCCTCACTCCTACCTTTTACTGGCTTCTTACTACATTTCTTAACATTACCGCCTCCAACTGCTGATCAGTGCAATGGTGTGAAATTGATGGCACGAATGTGCATTGTGTCACCTATGTGATGATAAAACCAATACAGGGACCCACTCTATACTGCTACTAGTAGTCAAAACCCCACAGGGTACCTTTTAATGACCGTCTATAAATTGTCATATAAAAAACAAATGATCACAGATTCTGAGGCCCCTAGGTGACATCTTTAAATTGTTAGTTTTGTCCAATCAACAGTCCAAAAACTGATATTCAGTTTATTTTGAAACTGAAAAAAAGAGAGGAAGCAGCAATTGTTTCTTATTTCTACTTTATGATAAATTGCTGAATTTACTATCAGAATTATTGTTAAACAACATTTTTATGTTTATACACACGTTGACACATAGGCTAACCACTTTTCCATTTCATCTGTCAGTCTTTTACCACTGACTTAATGGCAGCAGTATACATTTTCAAGTCTCATTCTCCAGCTCCTCCTTTGGGTGGAAGGAGGCTTTCCCAGGACAGATAGGATATATTATTCCTTTAGCACCTTCTGGGTTTACCTCAGGGTCTCCTCCCAGGTGGACATGACTGGAATACGATCCTTTGCGCATCTGATCTGTTATTTTGGTCCAAAACTGTAAAAGTAAAATAACAACACTAGTCTTGTACACGAAAAACTGGCAGCCATAGTCTGAGAAGAGCCTTGACTTACTGTGCTTTCTTTTATCCATCAAAGGCCTCAAAAGAGGTAATAAATTGATTTAGATGTGAGACATGAGCATTTTCATACAGATGATTCTCTGAGACAAAGTGCAGTGTAGCCATGTGCGTGTCTATCATGCTGCCAGCTGCCGTTGAGGATCAACTGGATTGCAGTAATTGGTCCAGTTCTTTTTGATGTGAACTTCCAGAATGATTGGTAATGTATCAAACTGAGCCCCTGACATCTCAAAGTGGATCCTCTGAAGATATTCTGCTGCTCCAGTATCAGCTTCTGAAATTCTTCCTGCTTTTGACACATTTCCTCCCCACGAATGAGGAAATCATTACTGCTTGAGGGCTGCATGTCATATCATAGAATGACTTTTTTTGAGGGGAATAAAAAAGTAGAAAAATATGCATCAGTCCCGGTGCGTAAGGTTTGATTTTGTAGGTCAAAAGATGTCTAGATATCTAGGTTTAAAAAAATTTGATTGAAAAGACTATTTCAGATGTCAAGGTTATGGCGATAACATTTTTTAAAGACAGTTTCAATGGCAATATTTCGGAATAAAGTGAAATCTTGTTTACAAAAAATACTGAAATATCATTGAAACAACACTTTCAAGCAACTTTGACATATAAAAAAACTCATACTTTCCAACCAAATTTGACCCAGCTGTAACTTACACATCGAGATGTCTTTTGCCGTCAAATAATACCTTTATTTATACAGCGCTTTTTAAAAAAAAGTGCTTTACAGACATAAGAGAATAGAAAATTAGTAAAGCTCATAGGAAAACATAAAATGCATATTAAATCTTTGATAACAAGAGAAAATATATTAATAAAATCAATAAACAAACAATCTAAAATAACAAAAATAAAGGCCAGTGAAAATCTAATTAAAAAACAATCTATAAAAATGGGTCATTAAAAGAGACTATTCCGCAGCTTTGGACCCATGACTGCAAATGCCCTACCACCCTCTGTCTCTGGCTTGGCAGTTAGGAAGAGAGTGAGAACCTGGCAGTAGTATTTTGCACAAGTTGAGGAAGAGAGTGAGAACCTGGCAGTAGTATTTTGCACAAGTTGGCCCCCCCCCCCCCCCCATATGAATATATTAATTTTTAATGTTTATTTATCAGCTGGCCCCTGGCCTTCTGTCATTTTGCAAAAGTGGCCCCAAGCAAGCTGAGTATCCCTAGACTACAGTTCGCTTTATATATATGTGCTTTAGGGATAAAGACCTTCATGTCAGTGTTATTTGCATTCAACATTGAGGACGTTACTAGCCATCCAGGAATTTATATTTGCCAGGCAGGCTGTAAGTGATATGACAAAGAGGAAGTCTTAAGGATTTAAGGACTAATACATCTGTTTATCATCAGCGTAACAGTGAATAGAAATGTTGCAATTGTGTATGACTTGACATGTTACATGTACATTAACAACAATATAGGGCCCGGGTTACATGTAAATTGAAAACATTATAGGACCCAGAGTAGATCCCTGGGGGACACCCCGTGCACAATTTTGGCAATTAAAAGAATATGATCAACTGTGATATTAACGTTAAAAATGCAAGCTCTGCTCATAGAAGACCCTACTGCATATCAAAACAAATGCTCCCTAAAGTGACAGCAGACTCCAGTTTTAAAGAGCTGCCATGCCACTGTGCATGCACCCTGCAGCGGCAGCCTGTGAAAAAAAAAATCTTGAAAGTTGCAACTGCAGATGGGCAAAACAAAAATGATCTTTTTATCAACTCTCATCATCTGTTGTTTTTAAGTATTGTGGATTTAGAAAAGAACAAATCATATACAAAGAAGAGTACATAAGACTGGTGTCAGTGGTGCAAAGCAACACAACTTAATTGTTAAACCACCTGAAAAAACACCAGTTTGCAGTGCAAAGAATGCACAAAGTCCAAGAACAATAACGCAACTGAATCATTGTCCTTGTCCAGTGTCATCTCAGACATCCATAACAGCAACACTGTACAGATTGTTATTGTATTGTATTGATGTAATCTCACTCTGAAGTTGTCAAAATCCGGCGCTTGGCAGTGACTTGCAGCATCAGACAGTGACAAAAAAGCCCTCCTTTAACTTCGGCTTGATACGTGGCCAGTCGCTGTTATAGTTTAACGGCTCTCTGCGGCATCGGGAAAACACAGCGGGGCAAGAACAAAAGTTAAGGTGGCGAAGGTCCGAGTAGGGCCCAGATGGGTCCAAGAAACACTGAATTTCATGCGTGGATATGTATCCATCCAGCTCTAAAAGACTGAAATAACCAATGCAGTTGCATTCGGATAAAGATATGTTTCCGATAAACACCATCAGCATCCATTTTGTTATATTTTGGATACAGTTTTATTCAAATTTTGCTTCTAGGAGGTGTACTGTGAATAATGACCAGACTTATTTTGATTCAAAGATTTGTTAATTAGCCATAAAAACACTGCTCTCATCAAAAGCACAATAAAACATGATCATGATTATCATTTTGGCCATCCCTAACAAGACTTGAACCACTCGCACTATTGTCTCCTGTTACACCCACCCATAATATTAAGTGATTAACTATCCCACAGGCACTAGAGAGCTCCTGTAATATTCCAACAGTCATTCACAACCTTTAAGAGTGCACTCTGGTTGTTAAGATATGTTCAAAAGACTGTCTGAAACCTTTCAAAAAAGGAGCACTCTTTCAGAACGCTCTGTATAGACGACTTTCTCTAATACCATGGCAAGAAAAGGTAATTTGGTCCCTAAATCAGTTCTAGTGTGGGAGCTTTTATACGATACATAAATAAAGAAGGCAACCAGTGTGGTACCTGCTGCTTTCAACATTAACGAATCTATTTTGAGCTCCTGAAAGATATGTGAGCTCAAAACACCCTGCATGGCAACCTCATTTCAGCCACTTGCATGTATGGCCTCATTCTGTTGGTCACTTCCCAAAGCCTGTGACTATGATTGAACTGGGAAATTAACAGCTTCAGCCTCAGCTTCTTGTTCGACATGATAGTCCTGCATCTGCATGACTGGAGATAAGGGATGTCAGTTTCAGTTAAAAAAATAAAATAAAAAAATCCATAGGCCGACATACAACAGATAACGAAACGGTTCATTTGTAACAAAAAATGCAAATGACATGAAATACAAGAGGCAGTTTCCTTTGAATCCAGTGCTTCATTGACTCATTGAGCTTTAGCGCTGCATTTAGAGGTGGTGATCTCATTTGGAAGTATTGTAAATGTTGTGTGGATGGACAAAAACAGATTCAAAATAATACAACACTTTATACAGCACAGATTCCAGGTTTGCTCCTTATTTTACCGTTTTTATTTGCTAGCTTGATATCTGATATCCACTAAGTACAAATTCATAGCAGTCTAACAATGTTCTCTTAATAATAGCAAGTACAGTATTACGAAGCAGAGACACACAAGTTTCATTTTGGTTTTAACTCTTGATTCATGATTTGACATATAAATCTATTTTAATCTTGGTTTATCCAGTCGGAAAGCGATGTCAGCACCACTGCAGTGAAACCAGGCCGATGGTTCAGCACAACAGAGAGAGGAGATTGATATGTTGCCAGATCTTGTGAGAGTGTGTTGCTGAAACGGGAATTGCCCATTGGTCCAACATCCTAGCCTGGTTCCAGACCATAGACCCCACCCACTCAACTGAGTAGGCTTGCATCTCTGGTCTGGCATACTGCAATGAATTTGCGATTTATCTCGTCCAAACGATGGCGACTGCTACAGATCCTACAGATGCTATCGAGGTATTTCGCCACTACTCGCATTAATGGAGGGCCAAATTAAGGAAGCTGCTAAACTGGATTAACGGCGATACAGCTGGGCGTGCACGACGACGGAGACATTTTAAACGGGCAATGCTCGCTTGTTTTCGGCACCCCCGAGGCATGGATACTAATGACGTCATATTCTGGGTGAGTCGTTGATCTCTACTGATTGGTTAGGGAAAAATCAAATTCCCTCCCCCTTATAAATCGCCTTCAATGGAGGCAATGTCAGACTGAAGGTTCTGGGAGCTTCAGTCTGACGCTCAGGCTACCGACATCCCATTGTTCCGACCATATTAAACCCATTGTTCTGAAGTCCCGTTGTTTCGAAATCATCATGATGCCCTGTGGTTAAGGTCTGGTTAGGTCAATGTTTCCCTTTGGAATGAATAAACTCAGAACTAAAGGAGTGGGGCAGTGGTGGAACCTATGTGAGATAGATACAGGAAATGAATCTAAAGTCTAAAGGTTTATCAATGGTCTCTGATGTTAGGTATGGCTGCTCTGCACTGTGCACCACCTGGGTCAGTTGGGAGCTAGCTAGCACCGCCTCTGATTTGGTGATTACGACATGGAGGTGCAGTGGTTAGCATTGTCACCTCACAATGAGAGGGTTCCTGGTTTGAATCTGGGGTGGGGATGCCCCTTTGTGCATAGTTTGCATGTTCTCCCCGTGCCAGTGGGGGTTTCTCTGGGTGCTCCAGCTTCCTCCCACAGTCCAAAGACATGCAGGTTAATTGGTGACTCTAAATTGTCCATAGGTGTGAATGTGAACATGACTGGTTGTCTGTCTCTATGTGTCAGCCCTGTGATAGTCTGGTGACCTGTCCAAGGTGAACCCCGCCTTTCGCCCAATGTCAGCTGGGATAGGCTCCAGCGACCCCCCTAACAGGATAAGCAGTTACGGAAACTGAATGAATGCTAGTAACGCCACTCAGATGGTGGGATGGCATTGCTCTGGAAACATGTTGGCCACCCTTGTGCCCCCCTAGCTGTTCTGACTCTGCTAACAGCACCGACTAACTGCTCAAAATTAGTTGTAATCAGAGCGACCAAAGGCGAGCCCCAAAGATGGGCACAGTGTTTCCACAGCAACACTGTTGGGTCGGGATGGTGTTACAGGCAGTAATCACCAAATAAGTGGCGCCACTAACTAACTCACATCAGACTTGGTTGGTGCACAGTGCAATAAACTGAAGAGCAGCAAAATTAACCTTTAGCCTGGCATGCATAACCAATCGGAGATATTCTTGGTGGTTAACTGATGGCGATACAGCTCCAATCTGCCTCATGATCCTTCAACTTGGGGCAACACCTCAGTCAAAACCACGGGGGATACATTTACCATTTCCCTTCATCCCGCACTCTCTGAACACCATTTTTTACTCAACATTTTTTTATTTGATGACTTTCACCTCACAAAGTGTTTTCCTTCTTCTGTTTGACATTTTATAGCCTGAAGTGCAACATTAATCCTTCCCTTAAAACGAGCGATTTAATTAAAGCAAAAGGCAGAGCACAAAGAACGAGCAGGAATATGTGTCTTGTTTACCTGTTGGCTATTTGCTTGCCTCAGTTTAAACTTGTACCTTCCGTTAATTGGTTCTTGAAGTGCATTAATCCCTCAGAGATAGCTTTATAGTGCTCTATATTCAATGGCGGGTATTAGAGAGCCAGCAGCAGCACCTTGCCTCCTCCTCTGAGACGGGGAGAAACAGTGGGTGCTTTCTCCAGAGAACAGACAGCCGTATTCATTAGGATATTCATGGGCGCAGAGGGACAGCTGAGAGCAGCTCAGCGGCATACAGTATGCAAAGCAACAGTTTAACGAGAAAAGGTTAGTGCTTGAGCAATTATTCGACGACTGTACATCACACAAAAACAGGGAAATACTTGTTTGACGTATAAGCACTTTGCAAGTACATCTGTCTGTCATGTGTTTTTCTTTTCTACATCTTTCACCATTTATCCTTCTGAACAACCCTTCATTTATCCATCTGTGCCAATTGTAGGGTGGAGGTTTTCACTGTATGCCCACATATAGATCCTTACCTAAGCCATTAGCCTGTTCCTATTGTCCTTACCAAGGCGTTCTGTCTAACCTCCGCACCACACTACAAATTGATTCAGGTTTTAAGGCTACATGTTCTTTAAGCTGCCAGACACAAAATGTGGTTGTGATGGAGTTTCCATGGAAGCATTCTGCAGCTTTTGGCTCATGCACAGCAGCATCCCAAAATACAGCGTTGCCAAAACAAAGAAGATGCTGCACCGACACGCTGCCAGTCAGTGGCTTTCACCAGCCTAACCTCTGGATGTGAATTTCTTTCTTTCTTTTTTTTTTTTTTTTTTTTTTTCCCTGGATGGATCTGGATTCAAGAAGATGTCCTCAATTCTCACAAATGCAGGCACATTAATGCATGTAAGCGCACACATACCTACACACAGTCATCCCCTCCTACGTGCCTCCCCCGACGGAGAGTACCATTGTGGAGTTTGAGCTGCAGTGTGAATTAAATTGATGTGTTGAGTATAGTACACTGTTCACTAACAGTAATCAGCTGCCTGCCGTGGGGAGAGACGGTGATGACAGTGATGACTGTGCGTGTGTGGAGAGAAAGTGAGAGAAGGGGGGGGTTGCCATCACTCACTGTGTCAGTGGGAGAATTCTAAAGCAGAAAAGTGAAGGAGGAAGATATCAAAAGACAGAAAAAGAAAAGAGGTGAAGCGAGCTGCTCGTTTCAAGACTGAAGGAAAAGTTTTATATTTTCTCGCAAAGGTCGGTTCAATAAACACATACTCATTCAAAAGCAGTCTTTGAACACCTTCTACATCTTGAATTATGAGTTGTGAATGAACGAAGAAAAGGCCAGGGTGCCGTCTCATGTAGCAGAACACCTCAGGGTTCATTGTCACAGTGGGAGAGAAAAAGTGCTTCGTGTAGCTTTCTGATAAAAACATTGTGTTTGCATTTACATTCAATGTCAAGAAAATGCATTAGGTGTATGCGGGAACAAACATGTTGAGTGCACTGCCATTTCTCATAATACATTTGCAAAGTGGAATTTTGAAAAGCATGTCAATTGTACATTGTCAGAGCTGCCAACTCCTTGACCGTGAGACTGGTGCACTCAACACTTTTCACACGCTCTCACGCCCCGCGTCCATTTTCTCATGCAATGAAAAACAAATTTACATCGCTGTGTTAAAAGAATTCGCCGACAGCACACGCACAGACAACACAGAACAGCATGGTGCAACAGGTGCACCGTAAATCACTGCAGTCGAGCCAGCTCTCATGTGGATGTCAACGTGCGTCTTGGTAGTTAGAGCGGCCAAAAAACACAAAGAAAGACTCACATTTCAGAAATAACTCCTCACATTTTATTTACCAAATAAAAACAGCATTATATGACACATACATATTGAATAATTCTTGTTGTATATTTGACATCATCAAAGAAGTCTGACAGATTTGCTGAAATTTAATTTCACTTTGTTTAAGATGACCCTGACTATGTCCATGTAAGATCTGATGTTATTATACGCTACACTTTGGGAGAATGTTAAGTGAAAATTACTTTAAAGTACATTGAGCCAAATGGAAAACGCCCACGTCTAGACTTTCATGAACTATTTCCCTTCAGAAAAATATTTTTCCTTTGCTTACTTAAGTTTTCAATGTTACCCTGCTCAGGATGACCCTGACTATGATAATGTAAGAAATGAAGTGATTTTCATATCTCCCTTCAAACTCAAATAAAGAATTGGTAGCCTTGTGTATGTACCCTAGCTTGCAGTCTTCTTTTTCACCGCACACTTTAGTTATGTCACGGCCCCATCTCTTGGTCAGCATAATATTGTGAAAATGCTTTGCTATCAAAAGAGCCATTTTTGGCCAAAAATGTTAAAAAAAAATCTATCTACAGCCATTTAATCTAAATTAGCCTGTAACCATTCTCAATAGGTGTAAATGAACATTCATTAATATGTTTTACAACAAAGTAGCTACTCTGCAGTGGGCTATTTAAGAGTATTTGGCATTTAAACTTTGCAGCATTAGTGCTGAAAGCAAACAAATCTGTCCACTCACTGGGGCTGGGCTATATGGGCAAAAATTAATATCTCGGTAATTAATTACAGGCTGAGTGGCAATACACGTTATATATCTCTGTATTATATATGAAATGGGCTACATGTTCAGTTGCAGGTTAAAGCCACATTTGAGATGTCACAAGCACTTTTATAAAACAGAACAGAGCATGTGAGCGGAGCGGAGCGGGGAGCGGGAGGATTTTGTGTTGAGCGAGGAGCGGCTATGTTTTTTAAAAGGTGGAGTGGAGCCTTATCTCTCGCTCCAATTTCTCTCTGGTCGCTCATGCCCCATCCAGAATGCATCTTTGCACCTGCGCACACCCACACTATTTTCTTTCAAAACTATGGAGTTTACTGTGTACTTCAGAAAAGAAACTGAGAAGAGAAGCAGCGGTACCTTGGAGAACGGTTCCTAACTGCGGGGAGAGGCGAGAGGGCTTCGGAGGTCGGCCACTTAACCTGGTCCCTCTCCTCCACACTTTGACTATTTCCACCCTGCCAGCGGTACCGTGTAGAACGGTCCCTAACTGCAGGGAGAGGCAAGAGGGCTTCCCTGGAGAATCTACCAAGCTCATGTTTTATTGGTGCCGTAGCATTGTTCCGACCTCTCATTAGTCCGACGTCCCGTTGTTCCGATATGTGATTATTACTGTATTTGTGTACCATAGAGGATCAGCAATGCAACAAAACTAGGCTACTGGTCGAGATACAAGTGTCATAGAGAGGAGAGAATGAAACACCATAACCTCCTGTTATTAACTCTGGGGTCCGGGTTGTGTGGGGAGCTCTCCGCGGTGCTGAACGGCTCCCGGCGGGCGTATTTCTACCTTGATGGTGCGCCGCGACCGGCTCTGGGTCAGCTGGGAAAGGCTTGAGGCGAAGCAGGCTCACGGCTTATGTGTTTGCCACTTTCTTTTTCATTTTAACCCACACCATGATCTTTTCCTAACCCTAACCAAGTGGTTTTTGTGCCTAAACCTAACCAGACCTTAACCACAGGGCATGATGAACAATGGGTTTAATGTGGTCGGAACAATGGGATGTCGGAAAAATGGGCAGACCCCGTTTTATTTGTGAATAGAAGATTACAGGTTAGGGTAGTATGAGGCAGTTGTTTTGAGCGGAGTGGTGAGCGAGTGGAGCGGGATAAAATTTATGATGGAGCGGAGCGGAGCGAAGAATGCGCAGAACCAAGCGGAGCGGACGAGCGGGGCAAAGTGACAGGTCTGCGAGCGAGGAGCGAAAATTTTCACCCGCTCCACTCTGCTCACATGCTCTGAAACAGAATGATCAAAATAAGTAAATAGCAAGGCTGTACATTAACGTTTTTGCACACAGCACTGGAGCTACAGAGGTTTAAAGGTTTGCAGCACAGGACACAAAACTATAACATGAGTATAGGCGTGATTTAGGTATGGCAAGGTATGGCAGCTGCCATACCTTGGAATCGGGAGAGTAGTAGTCATCTTACTTGTGTCATGGATGTATTAAAAGACTATGTTAGATAGTCCGAGGCGAACTGGCTGGTTGTTTTCATTGTATTGCACTTAAATAGGTCAATAATATGCTCATCAGTGAATACGAGTGTTAGTGAATCAAATTGTTCGCCACTTCGCTCCTCCGTGAGTTATGAGTGATGTGAGTTATCTCTGTGTTGTAAAAGCATTTTGCGCTGCTGCTGTAGACAGCCTGTCTAAATGATGTCTTGAAGCCTGTCTGATTGTATGTGGGGGTTTTTTTCTTCATGTCGGCATGTTAAGCTTGTATTTTCAGTCTCTGGAGACACTCCAATAAATTCGCCTATACAGTATTGTACCAAATTGGCCTTTGTTTTACTGTGTTTCATACACCGGACCCCTTGGTTATCTTCTAGAAATGAGCTTGTAATTAATTTATTTTCTTTATTTTCTGTGAAGTTAAACACATGACTAATGATAATTAAACGTCCGCTCGCTGTCCGTGGTGCCAAAATATGCGCCGAAATAGGTCCGATGTTTTCACTGCTCTCACCAAGTCGTGCATTACATGCAGACATGAGGTATTATGAATGTAAGAAACAGCTTCATGTCCTTTGAAACAGTTTTTAATAGCATAGTATGTACTTCTGACAGGTCAAAGACCAAAGTGAAGTTTTTTATAAGTTCATATTTTTGAAACTCCATCATCAGTAGCTCTGTGACGTCATGTCATATTGCCATACCTTAGCTTTTGCTGAAACGACGCCCCTGAGCATGAGTATAAAAGTATCAAGTAAGTCTAAATCCATTGAATTAAAGGTCTTTGTGGGGAGAATTAAAAAGCTGCTTTCCATGGCTTTTCAAATGAATCTCGTGCTGGAAAATGATTTAAATCTTTTTATTTATTCAAACTATTGACTGCGTATTTATGGACATAGCATCAACAAAGCGATAGAGGGATGGAAGGAGTGAGAGACACTTTGTCCATGTTATATACGTCTTGTGTATGAAACGTCTGTGTTGTCGCTGCATTTTTTAAACACATCTGTCACCTGCATCCAGACGCTGTTTCAGTGTCACACATTAGACTACATCTACGAAAGAGAACAGCAACACACTATGATCCACCTCACACACAAACTAGCAGTGCAGCACTGGTTTGCAAGTACGCTGCAGTAATTTTATTCATCTCACAGACTGATTTAGCCTAGCACATGCAACATATAGACTGATGTCGCACTGTAGACTAATTCCCCTTGGCCCTATCACGACATTTGCACGTTCCCGCGAGGGGTTGTGGTGTCCCAATTCCTTTTTGCGTGTAGGGGTAGGGGGCATAACGAGGGATAGTGGGTATGAAACGTCCCAATTCCTTTTTGCGTGTAGGGGTAGGGGGCATAACGAGGGATAGTGGGTATGAAACTAGCCCTTAGGAGCGAGGGATTTCAGATGCTGACTTGCCAGCAAGGGGTAGACGTCGCCATGGCTACCACCGAGCAAGAGACGGGGAAAAAAGTTCATACATAGCTAACCTTACCGTCGTCAGGTTGCTTCTTGGCTAGCTAGCTAGCTCGCGCTATCTGGCATCTGTCCTGTTCTGCAAAATTGTCTGATTTTTCACATTACAATAACACGACAGCTAGTGTAACTATGCTGCCTCATAATGTTAGCTGGTTAGCTAGCTATCTAGCTAGCAGAAGTCCCCTGTCGTCTATCGTTCATCAAACGAAACATGATGAATACAGGAAATGCGATAGGTAGGATGAGCTCAACCGGAGACTCCATTGTAGATGCCGGTTGGAAATGTAGATGGCCCGCAGCTTCCTGTTTAAAATAATAACGTATGTGTGAACGTAACCGACGTGGTGACGTAGTGAGTGGTGTCCCAATTCATAGGGAAAGATTTCAACCCCTACCCCTCATTGCTTCATTCTGAGGGCCAAGAGGTAGTGGGCAATGGCTAGGGGTAGGGCCAAGGGCTAAGGGGTAGTGGACAAGGGGGGGTATTGGGTTTGGGCCTAAACAGAGTGGCAGTTCTGTGTCTCTCTGAGTGTTGCTGGAGAACTTGTGAGTGAGTGAGTGGGGCGAAGCTGTGCGGAGAGTGTGCGAGAGGAGACACGAACACTGGTATGCGTTATGTATGCAACTTGACCCTATATCGATCTAAAAAGTGCTGTCTAAATTTATATCTTGCTTGAAAATATATCAACATATCGTACATCATCGTTATCTCTAGGGGATGCATTTGTGAGCTTGTGAGAACAAAAAAAAAAAGATTGTCACAGTCATTAATATTTATCCTCTGGGGACCATGAATGCAGTTTTTCACTGCAATCTGTCAAATGTCTGTCATTCTGGCCCAAAGTTTTGGACCATCCATGCTGTGCCTGAATAAAATGTATCCACTCCACTGGTACGGCTAAGTCTTCACTCATTTGCATTTTTCCTTCAGTTTCTCTTCACCTTCTATTTCGGAAAGACTTTGCAAGATGACTTTGTTCCTCGTGCTAATTAGTTTTTTCCTGCAGCAGGTGAAAGAGGAAATAAAACCTGTAAAGAATCAGTTTAAGCAAATCTACTTTTTTCTTTTATTTTTAAATATTGGTGCTTTACATACCATGAAGCATGGATATTATTGAGCTTGAGAGTTCATCCTTGAATAAATATTGCTGCTGTGACACACGTTTTTTCCTCAATATGAGACTTTTGCAGCCAGCCAATCAAAAACAAATGTCTTCTGACGTAATATAAGTGTTAAAGGTTAATTAACGTCTACACTTTACATCAAGATCACTGTCTGATATATGTATATATGTCCAATACAAACATTTTGCACAGCAGCCACATGTTTGACATTTCGTGCCAACGTGTGTAATATTGAAGTGTGTGTGTGACTGTATCAGTGTGCAGGTGTTTTATTAAAAACGACAGGTCGATCTCCTGTCTCATTAGGTGGGATGAAAACAGCTTGCCATCATAGAAGCATCTCTGTCACTCTCACCTCCATAATTTCTCTCCGCCCGATTGCACAGGCTATTATTAGGCAGCATATGAAAGGTTGCACACCACTGACCAGTGATGTTGCTAAGTATGCGTCTCTGATGCATTTAAATCCAAAGAGACTCAGTAAACTCTTTATGTATGCAGCCAGGGGACACACTTTATTTTATCCCCAATGATGCTGGACTGTGAACAACAAATCATGTAGAAAATTATAGAAATAAACAAATGAAAGCTCGCTGTCAAAAATGATCATCCAACGGTCATCATTTTCTTACAAGCTGCATCTGTCCTGTGCAGACAAGACCCTGTGTTCATAGTCTCAGTCATCAGAGGCTAAATGCCCCTGCTGCAACACGACCAGTCCTCACTGCACAGATTTCATTTCAACAATCAAGGCTGCAAGCTCGGTGTCAGTAATGTGGCCATGAATCGATACTGTATACACGCATGTCACTGATGACACAATGATTCCTCATTGTTCAGGTCACTTATTGAAAAGATATTTTCACCAGCAGCCATTTTCTTAGTGTTGTACATTGACGACCAGTAGTCGTCATTTAGGGCCATTAGTCAACTAGTCACCCGCATGTTTATGATATTAATGTAATTATTAAATGATATATTTTGGGCGGGGCAACACAATGGTTTGAGTTGAAGGTGTGAGAAAGAATAGTATCAGTAACATTGTTAAAGGGAAATTTCGGTTTATTTCAACCCGTCTCCTATCGTCCTAAATTTGTTTAATATAGGCCTATATTTTATCTACAAGTGCACGTCACACACTGAGCGAGCCGCCTGTTAATGACGCTGTGGGCTAATGGGCATGTAGCTACTTCCATGTTTCAGATGATACGTCATGTTTGTAGTCGACCAATGAAGATGAGTTTACATGTCACCTTGGGTTCGTCCTTCACCTTCTTAAAATGATCCCACACTTTGGATTTCCTGCCCGACATGTTATTAACTAGCCTGTGGAATAACCGCAGGTACCAGCCCTGGAAATTAGAGCTGATCTTTTTCCAGGAGCTGTTTGTAAGTGTGTAGGCCTGTCGTCCATGGGACAGATGTAAAGCTCTGGGTAGCCCTGCACTAACATGATCAACGTTTCCGTATTTATCAGACTGAATATTTACAGAAGAAGGGAAAGATATCTGTCGGCTGTGATTGGTTTGTAAACTGACTCCTGTCTGACTGCTGAGCGTGGACACTTCCTTTGTCTGTCCTTTCAAATTAAATTCCGACATGGTCCAGTCAGATAGGTTTTGATTTCATTTGACAAGGCACAGCTCCCTAAAAGAGTTTCATGTTGTTGATGTTTTTTTGTTTTTTTTTCTGTGACTAAGCGACCAATGAAATCTTGCCAACTAATGACCTTTCTGATCAACTAACGTTTGGTTGACTGTCAGGGGGCAGCCCTAATCACTACTGACATGCCATTGTGTCACATTAATGAATGGAAACTTATCACCATGACAGTTATGCTACAATTTATTAGGTGTCTACATGTTGGGGGTGAATTAGGTGTAGTCACTGTGACATAAAGGTCGATTCTAGCTCTTAAAAAAGGTTGTTAGTTCACGGACAAATACAACAAAACTGCTGCGAATAGTGCTGTGAATAACTTCCTCTCTGTGCAGTCTGTGTAAGCTTTTGCTGCTCAGTGTGTAATTCAACGTCAGAAAGAGTGGAATCAGCCTGTGAAAATTTCATTGATACCTCAGAGGAACATTTAAAAAAAAGTGTGAAGAGCAGAAAGCGGCTGAACATAAGGACGAATGAAATCTAGCATTCACATATGCAACATCTTATTTTTTACCTCCTGTTTATTTTTATTTTTTTAATTTATGCACTTCTGACACATTAATGAAATTTTCACTCCTACAAGCACAGAACTCCAAATCTGGACCACTTTAGGAGCCCTCTTCCCACCTGTTTGACTATTTATTTTGTCGACTAATGAGAGTGTACATTGGAAACACCACAAAAAACGAAGAGCGAAATTTCCAAGTTAGTTTTTAAGTTTTTTTAATTACAAAGTCGACTCCTTATGTGTGAGGAAGAAATGAGAGTTTGGGGAATGCTGTCATTTCTTTTTTTAGAAAGTGACGTAGTTCCTAAAAGATAAAGAAAGCTACCAAACTCACCCTGTTCAGCAAGAAGAAGAATGAACATGTCGAAGAGAAGAGATGAAAGAACTTTTCTGATTTAAATCATGCATCATACAAAAGTAGGCTATCGGTCATATTACTTTAATGCTTCCTGGGTTGACAAAGAGGCAGAACATACCTTTCAGAAGCACCAAAAATGATAGGCAAGATTCTGAGAGAGCAGATTTTAATTCTGTACTACCCGTTATAGATTCAAGTTCTGCATAAAGTCAGTAGTGAAATAAATCCCAGTGAATGAAAATAATCAGAGCTGTGTAGTTCAGTTCTGGTACATAGTACAAAGTAAATTGATGCAGATTTGTCTGCCTGTGGAGTGCCGTAGCAGAGAACTGAAAATAGCTTGTACTTTACCTTACAAAAGACAAATATCATGTAAGCAGTTGTATTACAGGATAGAACTAACAGTCTACAGCCATGCAAACAACTCTGTGAGCCTATACTAAGGGTGTGCTCACACCTGCCCTGTTTGGTTTAGTTCAATCAAACTCAAGTTCGTTTGCCCCATAAGTGCGGTTCATTTGGGCAGGTGTGAACACAGCAATCACACTCAGGTGCGCACCAAAACAACCAAACCAAGACCTTCTTGAAGAGATGGCCTCAGTCTCAAACGAACTCTGGTGCAGTTCGTTTCTGGTGAGAACGTGTTCCGACCTGGATCTGAACCAACTGCAGTCACATGACACATTGTTTGGGTTAAACATGAGCATGTTACAGTCCTGGAGGATTATTAATGTGCACCTCCTCCTGTACTGCCTTAATATGCACATTCAGCACATCCAATGCATCAAAACATTGTTTTCTAGTTGGAGCCGCGCCTCGTTTTCAAACTGTATGGTTTGACTAAAATGAACAATGACAGCAATATAGTCCACGATGAGCAGCGCTAAAATCAACCTGCGTAGTTGTCCCTCCATTGTGACATTAGAAAGTGTCACATTTATCTTGCAAGTGTACTCTTCTTCAACGTTTGCTTTACTTCCTGAGTAAATTCTGACCAATCAAGCAGCTTTCTTGCGCAGGCATTTTATCTGGTCTGCTTGTAAATGCTGCCAAGAGAACACGGACCAACTCTAGACAATTAGCACGCTAGCATGCTGATAATGTCTAAATACCAATAAAATATGAGGAACCATACAAAGGAATGTCATTAGTTTTTCAGGTGAGTATTAGAAGAAATGAAAGCTGTAAGGATGATGAGTTATTTCAGTTCATCCTGATGGGAACATGAAACTCTGTACCAAATTCCTTGGCGATCCGTCCAATAGTTGCTGGGACATTTCACTAAAACCACAAATGTCCGTCTTGTGTTGGTGCAAGAGATCTTGAAAGTCAATAGGAATCCATCCTCTGGGGACCATGAATGTCTGTACAATAGTTGTTGAGACATTTAAGCTTGGATCAAAAAAATGGAGCGACCATCCGACATTTAGCTTCCAAATGCTTGCTTAGCTAAAAGGATCACGCCACTCCAGCAGATGCATTTCCAACCATTGCCAAAAAATTTTTTTAGGGCTTATTTTGCCTTCAATTGATAGGACACTTATTAGCGTGAAAGGGGGAAAGAGTGGGTGGACATCATGCAGCAAAGGGCCATAGGTTAGAGTCCAACCCACAGCCGCTGCGGCCAGGACAGAGCCTTTGTACATGGGGTGCTTGCTCTGTTAGGTGAGCGAATGGTTGCCCCCATTTCCAACCATTTTAACCAGACAGAAAATATGCTGCATTTGTGCAGCAGAATTTTTTCTCTTCTCCATCTTACTGAGAGTGTTTCAACTCCTCAGGTTTATTTCACAACCTTGCATGGGGTCCCAACCACGGAAACCGTAAATCTAAAGTTACCAATACTGATGTTTGCACATCATTTATTGCGGTCACAGCCGCTCTGTGTTGGGTCACATCTTTTATTTGATTGAGACATTCACTAGAATTTAAAAAGCTAATGTGTCCTTCAGTTCACAATCTGCCACACAGTTTGTGATCACAAACTGTGTGGCAGATGGTGGGATGGTGACTGTTGCTGCTTTATGCAAATGCAGTTTAAAATGAAATGCTCGTTATGCAAAGACGCTCTCCGTCTACATGGACGGACAGAAAAGCAACAGCTTCGGTCACATGACAGCAGATGGCTGTATGGTGAATCGGCGAGGACTCTTATGCCTACCATACACTGGAAGTCTTTGAAAAGACTTTTAGAAGACTTTTAAAAGACTAAAGTCTGACACCCTCTCACATCTACAGACAATGGGAGGTTTTTGTCTTACATTACGAGATTTTGCAAAGACTGGGGATCTTACAGGGTTGCTTTATAGTCCTTTAAAGATCATTTCTCATCCTGCCGTCCCAAACTCCCTTTCAGAAATATAGCGTATTAACAATTCCTTATGTGTCTACAAAAAAAGGCTGAACTCTAGAAACACAAGATTAAAGGTGTCATAAGTCGACAGTATTCTTGTGAATTTGACATTGATCAAATCTATAAAGCTGAACTGTACTTGCTTGCAAACTTGACATTTTTAATTTTGTTGCTTACCTTGAGCAGATGCCCTGTTTTAGTGGGAGGAGACCGTGAAAATCGGGTGCAAACCATTTCAAAAATTACGTTTTCTCACTAAATGAGTGCTGATTGGTGGATCAGATACACACCAAATTAAACACTGACTCCACAACTCCATCAGTTTTTCCTCCTTTTCCACAGTACAAGAGAACCGAGACTTGCTCACGTTCTTGCCCCTCTCAGGAGTTCTCTCCAAGTTTACTGTCTATAGGGTTTGCTGCTTAATGGTTTGTGCTGGTTGGATGTTATGCTTTTGGCTGACCACACTCTCATCGGTCGGACAGTCAGTAGCGTTACTTTAATAGGAGTGTGTTTCCACCACAGCATTTCTATTCCCAGCTAAAAATTGCAGTTGTTGTTGTTCAGCACTTTTATGTGTCTCCTATGACATTTGGTCTTTGTGGTATTTTTCCTGCCCCCTCTCCAGTGTGATTGGATGGCTGGTGACAGTGACGAACGCATTGTTTTACTCAAAGTTAAACATTTTTCAACTCTCATTTTTAATCAGAAACTGGATAAATAATTATAGAAGTGATTCAGTGTCGGATTTATTTTACCAAGTGTCCAAAAAGTTCAAGGCAAGATTATAAAGCTTCTGAGAGGCACACGATTGAACCCAGAGCCCTTGTTGGAGCGGCAGGGTGGCTAATGTAACTTCTGGGCTAAAAATAATAAATCTCTCTCTCGGATGCAGCGTTAAGGTGGATTTTTACTTGTGCATCAGCTCTATGCGGAGCCTTCGCCGTAGCCTTTGCACATATCCTATGCTGTTGTGAGCATTTATACTTGTGGTGGTGTGTCTGTCACTCTGCAGTTACACCTCCAAAACACTAGTCGGAGGTGGGGTTTCTGTGAAATGCTGTAAAGTTTAGTTGATTCAAAACACGCATTAAACATGGCTTAATAGAGACAATTTCAATCACAAGTACACAAATCAGTTTCACTATAACTCGCAGCATTCACAGACAAATTACTTGTCTTTATCTGGGCACATTTTCCCCACAAATACAACATGCTAATGTTATTAGCAGAGGTCAATGGCATTTTACATTGTAAAAATTAGCCCAGTGGCTAGCAGACTTTTCCTCTACTCGTATGAAGCCAGGGACAACAGCAACATTTAACAAAGGTAATTTTACAAAATTCAGTTCAATTACAACTCACAAGGTTCACTGACAAAACTTATACTGAACACGTTTTCCAAACAAATATAACATGCTAACGTTATTAGCACAAGCTTATGGCATTTTACATTGTATAAATTAGCCTAGCAACAAGCGGAGATTTCCTCTAATTATATGAAGCAAGGATAAATCCCGAAGTATAAAGTCCAGAAGGGTAAATCACCCACAAGACATAGAAATGCTATTTTGTGGAGGCTTTATTGTCTCTACAATTTATTGTTTCTTATCTGTGAAATAAAAGTAAATAGAAGCTTTGTTTCCACGGAGGGAAATGGTTTCAGCTTACAAATATAGACAGGTGGTGTGCATCACTGCGGCATGTAGATTTCTGGGGGGGTGCATGACAGGCTACGGTGTAGGGTACAGCGTAGGCTTTGCGTCGACGTAGATTCAACACAGAGGTAAAAATCTGGCATTACGGAGATATTCAACATTTGTAGTGTCATGTTGTGTATGACACTGTTAACCCTTAAAGTTAACTTCTATAGTGTCCAGTATTTCAGATTTTCCTCATTAGTCCTGAGACAAACTAGCGCACGCAACTCAGGTGGGACAGCATTAACAGTGCGCAGTTTATTTTTGTATGTTACATTGTAGATCACATATATTTTTCATTCAGGGCATTCCACTTGCCTCGACAGAGAGTTTTGCTGCCTTGGGCAAGTGTTAATGTCGAGGTCTGTGACAGGAAAACAAATGCTTATAGCTTGAAGGTCGTGAGATTTGTGATAGGAAGGCCTGAAGATATATAGATGAAAAAAAAATTGGAAAAATCTCGATAAAGAACCTTCAGTTAAGAAAACTTGATGACAGAAATGTCATTTGCAGATGTATGTGTGTGCCAAGAAAAACAGTGTTTTTAATTTCAGTCTGACCTTAAGGCCAAGAAATGGCACTGTGAACACATTCTCCGCCACATTAAACCATCCCAACTGTCCAGACACTG
Source organism: Epinephelus moara (assembly GCF_006386435.1). NCBI lineage: Eukaryota > Metazoa > Chordata > Actinopteri > Perciformes > Serranidae > Epinephelus > Epinephelus moara. The sequence continues at coordinate 9,709,304 of NC_065514.1, read as the reverse complement.
AGTTTTTCTGTTTAGTACTCAACTTTTTTTTTCTGTGTCTTCGGCATAACTTCTGGAGGAAAGAGCGTGTGTGAGTGTGCTGCACAGAAATCCATTTTTAATGTATTCCACAACTTCTACCACTGTCAACCTTCCTCACACCCTGCTTCGTCTTCTCGTTTCTTATTATCTTGAGACACAACTGCAGAAGGATGTGAAGTACATAAAGGACAAGGAGGCACAGGTAGAGAATAAACGCTGATCCGGCAAGCAAAGTAGATCCTGAGGGAAAAGCAAAGAAGTTATGCACAAACACAACACGCATAAACACATACCGCGCCGGCACACACACACACGCTCACACAAAATGTTGTTTTGAGACAATCCTTGCTAACTGTTGCACTTCTAATACGATTTCAGAGTTTTGAGAGTTCAAACGTCATGCTTATAGAAAGAATTTATTGGATTTCCTTGCAGACTTATCTGATCATAATAAATAATAATGGACTCTAATAGCTTGGTTTCCTTTGAAAAAGTACTGTCAAAGTTAGAAAGCACTGCAAAAGTAATTTAAGGAGGCATAAGTCATCATGGCTAATTCAAGTGTTGGTGATCTCATGGTCGACATGGTCTCATAATATCAGGTCAATGAAAAGAAGCAGCTTTGTCACACTGCGTTGTATTTAAGCTGGTGAGTCACAAAGAACTCAAGGAAGATTAAGGAGTTTAAAGATAAGGAATAAAGTGTGAGCGTACGAACAGAGGGAGCAAGGCCACATGGAAGAGCACAGACGGCTGATGCCTTCATAACTAATATTTAAAGTTTGGAGCATGTTTAAGATGTATGAGATTATTTGCAACAATGGTGAATTACTGGAAGAAAAAATATCTGCCAGAGTGGTGATCAGAGGCTTTTTCCTTCCACTCAACTGGTGACATGAAGCGTGAAAGCAATATTTAGATAAAGGCTTCATAAGTAAACAAATGCCTGAGTTTTGTTTTTTTCCCCTGCATGGTTATAACAATACCACACTTCCATTTGATGTACAAATATCTGCACTATATAGCTACTAGTTAAAGGCTGAGTAACTGACAGCATCAATGCGCCCTGTGTCTATTCACCATGAGAACATAAAGAAGAAGGAAAAAAAACGCCTCCACCACCTTCTGTCTACCAACTGTAGGAGAGCTGGCCTCGTGTCTGTGCAGCTGTTCGCTAGATTTCCTGTTTGGACTTTGAAAGTGAATTCTTTATCAGTTCAAATGCCCATTGGGACCTGTATCACAAGGCGAGTTGAACATCAGGGCATCCATGGTAGCTGTCTTTACAAAACCAAACAATGGCACCCTTTTTTTGGATGTTATGACTCGATCGAATGGCTGTTCTCGGTGGTTAACAGACTTTACAGGTATGGGTTAGAAGGGCCTTTCTACATCCACTACTAGGTTAAGAGTAGGGATGTTCCTGGTGACTAATTCCCTTGTCGTCTAAAGGAAAATTTTAATTAAGACTCATCGACTAGTCTAAAAAAGGAAAACACTCAGAAAGCAGTCAAAAATTTTGCACAATTTATTGTTAAGTATTTGAAACATTGTCCCAAATATATTGTGTGCATTAAGAGCCCTTTGAAGCCTTTAATCACAGTCCTCAACAACCATGTTGGATTTTAAATGCAGCTGATATACGAGACACTTTGCGCCGTGCGGTATGAATGTGAACATGAACATTCAGGCTCAACATATTCCATCAACATCCTGAATCCTTTTCCAATAACAAAGTTAAGTGGAAGCATGTCTTGCGAGGTCATATCTTCTCAGACCGGCCGGGATCACAGTATCTCCGGGTGAATGATGTCAAATTAGTCTGAGTGTAGCTAGCACCGCTAGCAGCAGCAGCCGTCGTTTTGTCGAGTCAAGTGATCATATGCCAGTCTTTTTCTGACACAGCCTACATGCTACCTTGTTTTCAGTTTCTAGATCAAAGTACTGCCAAACTGCGCTGGTTTTGTGAGAGGACGTCATTCTTATTTCTCACCGTGCTGTTTAAAAACTCCAGTCTACTCAAGCATTACCGCGGGGAGGCTGACTGCTGTCTGACGGCTCTGTAGCACCCACTAGTAGCGGGTGGCCGCATGACAGTTAAGCGGCCTTGTACATAGACTCACAAGTCAGTCTTTAGACGCTTTGCTTAACTAAAGACTGATGACTTTCTCCCTGATTTTGTGTTTAGATGGGCGGATACAATTTCAGAGTTTAAAAAAACTCCCTACATTGCAGAACCAATAGTAAATCTGCAGGGCGGTCCTTTGGTGACTCGCTGAACTCTTGTGCTCGTAAACATAGTCCGACTGCATTAAAAGTTTTAAACAAAGTCGCTGTAAGTCCTTCATTTCCACAATCTTGTGGACTGAGCATGTTTGATAAAACGGAGTTGAATCTCTCTGCATCCATTTTCAAGCTCTCTGTGTCTTTGTTTCCTTGTGGACGAGAAAAGGGGGAGCGCACATTTCCGGGAGGGCGTGTCATTTTAAAAAATGCAAGAGGCGTTGCTTTGTTGCCGGCCATTTTCGCCAGTGTGTTAAACACACTTTAGAAAGGAGTGTCCCCAGACTATCAGAAGGCGGAGATCTCTGATTGTCTGGTGGCGAGACTACCTTGTACATGAATAAAACACTAATTGGTTTAGCCGACTATTCAAATTGATCTTCATTTGAATAACCTGATATCGATTCTTAACATCAGAAATTGATCTTTCAATAAACGCTTCTTCCTCACGGATGTGTGAAGCTTTTACCCCGTTAATCTCACCGGTATTAAACAAGCACTGGCGTTTAATTATTAATGACCATAGTATTGAGAAGCTCCGATGTTATCAGTTCTTTTATCTGTAACTGTTAGCTTACTTTTTTACATTAGCAAATAGTTGCTAACAAGCTAAAACAACTGTTTATGTGTCATGGTTTAGCTTAGTTTGCCTTGTATCTTAAAACCTACAAATGGTAATGTTACCTGGAGGAGCAGCGAGGACAGGAGGACTGTTCTTTATTCTCTCTAAACTTCACACAGTATTGTGATGTCAGGAATATGATTCATTTTATTGACATTTTAAATTTGTTTCCAGTGAGATATAAAGTTTAAACTGTGACTTTGCTGTTTTTAATTTTACTGTTGCTGCATTTAGTCATGAAATATTCATTTTTAATCCTGTTCTGAATTTATTCTCTTTTTTTTTTATCAATAATTCCTTGTAAAATATACAGTATTAGTTCTCTGAGAATCTCACATTCTTCAAAAATTGGTGTTGTAACTGAAATTTTCCCAATCGAATTGAATCTGAAATCAAATGGAATCAGGATCTTCTCAATCGAAGTTGAATCGATTCAGGAAATCAGTGGCGATACCCAGTCCTAGTCATTTGGGAGCTGTTTTGTTAGGTTTCACTTTCATGTTCTTTAAGTTCAGGCACCCAAACTTTTTAGTAAGGTTCAGGAAAAAGATCATAGTTTGACTAAGTTACCCTGATCTCTATCCCAGCCTCCTTTCCTCTTTAGCGTTGCGTCACCTGCCTGACCGAAAAAGTACACATACTAGGGTCTGCCCATTGGTCCGACAGGATATTGTTCCGACCATATTAAACCCATTGTTCCGAAGTCCCGTTGTTCCGAAATCATCATGATGCCCTGTGGTTAAGGTCTGGTTAGGTTTAGGCACAAAAACCACTTGGTTAGGGTCAGGAAAAGATCATGGTGTGGGTTAAAATGAAAAAGAAAGTGGCAAACACATAAGCCGTGAGTCTGCTTCGCCTCAAGCCTTTCCCAGCTGACCCAGAGCCAGTCGCGGCGCACCATCAAGGCAGAAATACGCCCGCCGGGAGCCGTTCAGCACCGCGGAGAGCTCCCCACACAACCCAGACCCCAGAGTTAATAACAGGAGGTTATGGTGTTTCACTCTCTCCTCTCTATGACACTTGTATCTCGACCAGTAGCCTACTTTTGTTGCGTTGCTGATCCTCTATGGTACACAAATACAGTATAGCCTAGTATAATCACATAGTGGAACAATGAGAGGTTGGAACAATGAGAGGTTGGAACAATGCTACGGCACCCACACACTGACCTCCTTATGACATACTATACAGACTTTTCTTCTGACATTTTTATGGCACACTAACACTTTTCGAAATCTATAACAATCAGCAGCGATATAATGTAGCACTCATATTGCATTCTAGTTTTCCACTTTTTAATACATTTGAAAGTAATGAAAGACAGTACAGTGTTTAATTGATTGTACTTAGACACAGTCGAGCAACAGCGGCTGCTGAGGTTTGGCAGCGTCACTGCCACATGCAGAGCTGCAGTACACTGTAAAATTTGTATCCATAGCAATAACAATAAGAATTTGTTTACATATGATTATAATTACACTGCTAATGATTATTGCGGACACAGGTGCATGGTTGCCTGTTATAGCAACCATGCACCTGTAGCTGTTTTCTGTAGATTTATTGTCACTATATCAGGGGGCATTTCGAGCATATTCATTGGGGGATCTGATCCCAAACTGCCCCAGCTCCCTGGTGGATCAGCCAACTTAAACAGCTGTTAGGTTCGGCCCAGTGCTGCCGCTGGCCACCAGCCCTGTGAAAATTGGAATTCAGATTTTATCCACTTGATCAGGTCACCCAAGAAGAGTCTTTGTGCCAGACAGCCCCGGCCCAATTTAACCCCTGCTGATTACCATTGATAACACCCATTCAATCGAGTGATAACAATCAAAGCAGTGACAGTGGCAAACCTGCATGACCAACTTTTCATCCGACAGGTGGGAATAAAGAGCTTTATGCAGCAAGGGCAGACTAAGAGAAGAATATTTGAGATGACTGAAACAAATAGTCAATGAGTTGCGTCGTTTTGATAAATGTTAAATCAATAAAGTCATTTATCAAGGAAACAATTCCACCTTTATTTCCAACTTTCCAAGTGTGTGGATTTACTGCTTCTATCTGTTAAAAAAGAACAGCTGTAAATGTAATATCTTTGGGTTTTGGACTGTTGATCAGACCCAGGTTAGAAATTGTTTTTAAATTCAAATAAACAAAAAAATGGTAATGGAAATAACAATGGTGGTAAAATAAATATGCCGAAAACACAATAAGCAATAATCAGAGCAATATACTGAATAATTGTGGGATTATGTTAAAATATGCTGCAGACAATTTCAACAGATTAAGTAGACTGTGAAAATGGATGTAGGGGGAAAATGATGTAGTTTCTCTACAGTATGTAATGACTCAGCAGAAGAGCATTACAAAAGACACAACAGAACTGTTATGCAGCCGGGGCTGGAGACGATTGCGGGAGTAAAAGTGCATTTGGTGTAAATACGTAAACAGGCTTATCGCTGCCTGTCATTAAGGCCCAGAGGAAGAAAAAAAGTCCATTGATACAGTACAACTCCGTGTCACAGTGAGTCTGAGAGAAGATCTTCTATTCATCTTGTATTCTGCGGGGCTGTGGTGAGGGGGATACAGGGACAATCTGCTGCATCAATCACTGTGGGGAACCCAGTGATGAAACTTCAGCACATTAATATGCAACAGTAAATGTCATCCATGATTGATAGCAGCAGTCAGGCTACCTGAGAATCCTGAAACATTTCTGATATAGCATCTATGATACTATTAATCATTATGTAAAACAAATGAGCTCCGAGCTCCGCCGGCCTACAAATAGATCTCTTACCACGTCAATGCGTAAGTTTTTAAATTAAGTTGTGTTTTCATAGAGTCGATTGGAGAGGACAAGGGCTGTCACGTTTCCAGAAAATAAAGTTTGAACAAATTCAAGCAAAGGTGTACTTTATAGGAATTAATTTGAACCATGAATCTAGCCTGAAGTATGTTTTAGCTGCAGTCTACACCGACATTTGTTCCTCACTCATAACTATAAAGTAAAGGGTGAGATGTGTTTGCTTCCATTTTCTCTTTGCAATTACATTGAACTTTGAAAAGTAAATATTAATTGTGTTAAGTGTTAAAGATACACTTTTATTTCCCAACCTTCGTCTGCGCTCAGTGTTTTACACGTGTCTATTGTAACAGCTTTGAAGCTAAAGAGGCACTTTTTTTCCTTGTTATTGTGCAATGAAGTGATTGCAGAACAAGAAACTATGGTAAACAGTACAGGGACGCATAGACTGCCAAAAGAGATTATATATACAAACAAGACAAACAGTAAAACAAAGGGGGCAAGAAGTAATTACAAGAAACAAAACGGAGGGTTGAACAAGTGGGAATGCACCTGATAAGAGGTTAAACAAACAGGCAAAAATAAGAAACAGGAAAAAAGGAGGTTCAGCAACAACTGTATAGGCAGATGGGTGTGTATGCTATGTGTGTGTGTGTGGGTGTTAAATGAGGCTCGATGGTAATATGTAAACATATCTACACAGCATATACTACATGCCCAAATTCTACAACCCTGATTCCAAAAAAGTTGGGAAGCTGTTTTTTTCAGCTGTATTTTCAGTTAAATACCTTAAGAACACAAGATATGTAATGTTCAAACTCTGTCCGTCCATCCACCCACCCAAAGCCAAATTGTTGGGTCACGGGGGCAGCGTTGCCAGGCCAGACGAGATATTTAATTCCTCCAGCGTTTTCTGGGTCTACCCCGGGGCCTCCTACCAGTTGGACGTGCCCGAACACCTCTAACGGCATTCTGATCAGATTCCCGAACCACCTCAACTGACCCCTTTCGACGTTAAGTAGCAGCAGCCCTACTCTGAGCTCCCTCCAGATGTCCGAGCTCCTCACCCTATCTCTAAGGCTGAGCCCAGCCTCCCTTCTGAGGAATCTCATTTTGGCTGCTTGTCTCTGCGACCTCATTGTTCTGGTCATTACCCAGAGCTCATGACCAAAGGTGAGGGTTGGGACATAGATGGACCAGTAAATCGAAAAGCTTTGCCTTCCAGCTCTGCTCCCTCTTCACCACGACGGTCTGGCACAGCGACTGCAGTGATGCATCTCACGCTCCATTCTACCCTCACTCGTGAACAAGATCCTGAGATACTTGAACTCCCTCGCTTAAGAAAGTAGCTCTCCCCCAAACCAGACCCCGGCAGATGTCAGTCAGCAGTTTGAAGAAGCAGGCAGGAGTACTGCCAAGGAAGCTCAGCAATGTACTGCTGTGGAGGGGCGGCAGCAGAATGTATTTTAGCCACCTAAAAAAGATAAATCAGAAAAAGTGTATGCTATAATGATAATATCTTCTCTGCTTTATCTTGCTGGAGAATGCCCTGTCCGTCAAGGAAGCCATTAACGGCTTCAGTTCCTCATCCATACTCTCATCAAACCCACCAGACTTTATCAAGGGAAACAGTCATGTTAGCTCACTAAACACTGCCTGTTCATGACGGAAATTTTGCGACGTTATTCCGCCTCTTTGTTCTTTACAAAAGGTTCAGTCACAGAATGAGGTGGCAGAGATGACTTACCTTTAACCCGGCAGCAGAAATAGTGACAGCGCTGAATCAACGTCTGTGTTAAGGGATCCGACCATAGATGGGACAGCTAGCAGCAGTTAGCAGCTAACTCAAAGAGGAAGAACAGTCGCCAAAAATGTCAGCAAATCAGGGAGACAATGAAGTCCGGGAGCTCCTTACCCTCCGAGTAGAGAGCGAGTTCAGCTGCCATATAACAGGGAAGGTAGATAATCGCTGTTGCCATGTTAGGCTATTGTTGTTTATATCTGCCTGATTTGTATGTTGTATGTTGTCAAAAATCACACACGGGGGTGGCATTATAGCGCTGTTGTTTAGTCCTGTATTAAAAACAGAAGGCAATGTAAAGAAGGGACTCTGTTGCAACCCACAACTTTTATGTTTTTGTTATGGTGTACCTTTGGTGAATCGGAATTAATTAAATGCCAAGGTCACATAATATTAGCAATATTTAAAATTATTCTTTTTTCCCAAAGAAGTTTCACGGCAAGGTAAAGCAGTGAAAATATTGTAAATATAACGTACACTTAACTGTTTTTTTTTGTGTGTTTGTTTTGGTGGGACTTTTTTTGGTGGCTAACATGCGTTTTGTTGCTGAACCATCCACAGCAGTACATTGCAAAGCTTCTGTGTTTGCTTCTCCAAACATTGAGTGTGCAGACCGACATAGGGATGCACCGATCCGATATCTGGATCGAATATCGGCCCCGATATCATCAAAACAGATGGATTGGGTATCGGAAAATGCAACCTATACCTGAGGTGATCCTTTCCCTTTAAATCTATTGGGACGCGAGCTACGTCATAAGTCATGGAGCGAAGGAGAGAATCTGCTATGTGGCGGTATTTCACACTATTTCAACTGCTGTTGCACAATTGTTTATTTTTGTTGAATATAAATAGTTCATCATTGCATTAATCTGTTTCATCTTGTTTCATTTGATCTTAGGCAAGAACTGTGTAGTCATCAATACCTGATGCCTCTAGTCTTTTCTGTTCTACATGTAAAGGTATATAGCTTTTTAGGTCAACCATGGTATTGGATCGGTATCTGGTATCGGCTGATACTTAAAGCCACAACATCGGGATCGGTATCGAAACTGAAAAAGCTGGATCGGTCCATCTCTAGACTGACATGTACTGTATGTAATTCACTGACTATGAACACATACAACCCCACTTCAAAAGATCCAAATAATTCCTTTCAGAGAAACATCATTACTTTGTCTGGTAATTGTTATATGTTTTGCTTTCCTAGAGTGTGATACATTCTGTCTAATTTAAGAGGTTTTTAAGGATGATGCTGGAATGGAAATATATGAGGTGTGGTAAGAAAGTTATTAATGAAACTTGTCACAGCTGAGTTCACACACTTCCTTCCTGAAGAACCGGCCTGACATGTACGTCGCCTCGGTTCACGGAGCAGGCGGCTCAATTTCCTGACTTTTACAATGCAGTTGCCTTAATTGCAGCCGTCAGTTGAAAGAAAATTAACATAACACCAAAAGGAGCAAATTATTAACTTCTAAGGATGTCAAACCGTAATGTCATCTGATATCCGTGAAAAGGCTCTGTTATTTAAATCATGTTTTGAAGTGTATTCAATTAGAATAATTTGGTCATTGTTTTCATACAAGAATAGAGGCGAAGGGTTGCCCATAAATAATAATAGGAGAATAATAGGTTTTTCAGATTTTGAAGGTCAACTTGCACTTATGACATCAATAAAACTCTTTTTTTTTTATAGCTTGGTAGGTGTTGTATTGATTTGTTAGAAACATTAGTCTTGAAGCACCACAAAGCATGAATAATCAGAATTAGAGGCAGCAAAAGCCCACAGAATATCTCTGATGTGAAAAAGTGATTTAAATATCTAATTTTGTAAAACAGCTATAGGCTGTTATTCAGATTGTGTAATATGCTGAACGAGATAGATAACAATCTACAGACTATCGAAACTGTAAAAATCCTTTTGTGTTCTCATGTCAGACACACTTTGGGCCCTGCACTGAGGAACAGAAAGAACATGTAAGCTTGTTCTTATCAACACGGAGCAAGGCAGCACTTACTGCCAGATAAGATTTTTCAAGAAACTGGGTGTGTGATGATGTAATTATGTTTTTTCCCCCTTGTACAAAAAGTAGTTAAAATGCAGTTTTTTCAAATTACTATTAGGCTATTTGTATCACCACCAGACAGAAATGTGGTACTGTATAATGCTCGGAGTGATGAGCGTACGATGGCTTTCCACTGACAGCATTTGATCATGAAGACATATACTTAAGTGGAGGTTAGTGCGCTCCTGAGATCATGTAATATAAATTCTTTTCATTACAAACATGACAACAAGACTAACAAAGTCGATGTAAAACTTCATGTTGGGGCTTAGCAGCCGCTTAAACGCTGCCAAGGAGCAGCACGCTCAGTTAGACGCTGGAGTCGAAACAGCAACACTGCTAAAAAAGCCAAGCTGCCGGGGGCACAAATATTCCTAAGTGGCCTGGTAAAAACGTCAGCCATATATCCCGAGATAGAGCAGTGGATGATGCTCAGCTAAAACATTTAATTAGAAGGCAAGCCACTGGTTTTTCTGATGTGTTTAGATCCAAAGGCAATCATTTAAATACCATCAGCATTCATGTCTTCATCTTAACCTGCGCGGAGCTCAGAGTGACTCACTGTGTATTGTAAGCAGTCATATTTCGAGCAGCATCATGAGCCCTGATGACAGCTTGAAAAAGAGCACAAAAAATCTTAGACTGCATAAGTTAATTACCTTCTCGAGTATATAACAGACTTCCTAACTCTCGAGCAGTGAAAAAGGTGACAAGACCTGAAAGAAAAATTGGTTCTTTCATTCAGAATATTTTTAGTGATAGGTTTAATTGCATAATAATATACAGTTTATTATATTACTGGGTAATAATTATTAATGCATTAATGTGTTCATCACTTTAAAACTCCATTGTATCGTATGTAGGAGGATATACAGTCAGAAATGGAATATAATACGTATGTCTTTCTTATTGTAAAATCACCTGAAAATAAGAATCTTCACATGTAATCACTCCTTGCAACCATGCTCACGCTCTGTCTCTTGCTGTCCGTGTTCAGGGCTGTCAATCCGGTCATCAGCAGTTCTACAACTGATCCACAATCAACCAATAGCACAGCGACGCACCTTCTCCGTCAGCCTATCATCTCACTGCTCCTCATTTTAGATATGGCTCTTTTTCTGCCCACAGTCCTCTCATGCTGCTGCCATGCGTATCCTTCACCTCTCCATCACCACCTAGTCTTCTCAGATGCAGCCTCTATTTGCCTCAGAGTCACCAGCCACTACCAGCCACTACCAGCTCTACCAGTGTTTACACTCCATAGGGGATTTATCTTGCTGCTGCTGCTGCTGCTGGTGTCTTATCAGCACAAATCATCTGTTAATCTGCACACTTATATTTCGCCTTAAACTCATTATTTCAGACTTCTGTCTCTCCTGATTGAAATTGTATTGTCATGTTTCAACAGTAGCCCAGAACAAACACTGGCACTAGATAGGCCCATTTGTGTTTTCATGTTGGCCACCGTATAGTCAGCAGCCCTACTGTGACGAGCCAAACATTGTTGGAAAATACGTACTTCATTCTGCATCTTTTTGGAGACCGAAAGACCTCTGCAGATAATTCGTCTCCTTGTAAAAACCTCTTGAATGTCTACATCTTAAGTTATCAGAGAAGAAGGTGAACCCACATCAGTGGATGCTGGGCGATTGGCCCATCTCTGATGAGCTGAACAGTGTCAGAGATGCACTGATTTGTATTGTGAAACTGCATTTTTCAGTTATTTTCTTGTTTTAATCCCCTGTAAGAGATTTCTGTGGATAATATGGCTCATGATAAAACCCTCCTGAACAATGAGCACTAAGGGAATCCTAACTGGGAGTTCAGGCTTGGCACACAGAAGAAGTTTCAGCTGGTTGCAAAGTTGTCACTAAATTCTACATACTGCTCTTTTATGTTGCAGCTGGTAAACGTGGAGCTACTTTAAATGTATTTCTATATATATTCTACATTACTTTAAATACTTCTTGGCGACTTGTGAACGTCCCACTGGGGACCTATAAAGCCTTATTGATATTAAAACATCCTAAGTTATTTATTCAATATATATTGTATGAATCTGAATTTGAATTTGCAAAGTAACTAAAGCTGGCAAACAAATGTATTGGAGTAAAAAGTACAGTATTTGCCTCTGAGATGTAGTGGAGTAGAACTGGGATGCACAATAATATTGGTACATCATCGGTATAGGCTGATATCGGCTTTAAAATGAGAAATCAGAATCGGCCAATATCCTTTTTTAAATTTTATACAGTGAATAAATATTACATACATTGAAAAGGATCGATTTCATGTCTGCGTCTGCTGGTGGGCCGTCATGGTAAGTGTATGCATGCATAATGTGATGTTGAATGAATTAATGACTTTATTTAGAACAAAAAAAAAAAAATATGTCCCTACCGCTTTCTCACATGTCTTCTTTTAACTCATATATTATTTCAACAAATTCCCAAATTTATTTACAACTAATATACAACTATCCCCAGTCTATTTACCACCCAATTAAATTAAATAAGTAATAAACCCAGTTTATTTACAGTCCAAAAAAGTGGATAAATTGATATCAGTGTCGGTTACTGGCCAAATAAGTTGTCATATACAGGCATATTGGATATTGGCAAAAAATCCAATATTGTGCATCCCTAGAATAGAGGTATCTACTATATAATGATGAAAACTCTGTGTGTGTGTGGTATCTACTATATAATGATGAAAACTCTGTGTGTGTGTGTCTCTGTTCCACGTTTTTCTCCTCACTGACTTGGTCAATCCATGTGAAATTTGGCACAGGGCGTGGCTCATCACATAAAGGTGTATAACATCTCAAGGGTTTCACCGATCACCACGCAACTTTGTAGGCATATGACCACACATAATCTGAGGGGAAATTTAACTCTTATTGGCAACTAGGTGGCGCTAAAACAACAGAAAAATGCTTAAAAATGGCTAAAATGCGACCGATCGCTGTGGCTCCCCCTGTGGCCCAATGTTTGTTTTTCTTTCTAATTTTTGGTATGACGAAGTCATGGTATGGTATGCTGTACATAATCACGGAAACTGTCAGTGTGTCAGTCAGTCATTCTGTCTGTCCCACGTTTTTCTACTCACTGACGTGGTCAATCTATGTGAAACTGCACATAGGCATTGAGGATTGGCATAGGTAGAAGGTGACAAAGCTACCAATGGGTATGGACTAGTTAAGTATTGAAATATAGAAATACTCAAGTAAAGTACAAGCTACTTTAGTAAATGTACTCAGTCACTTTCCACCACAGGTAACTGAGTTGATGAACAGCATGAAGCTAGCTAATGCCAGCTAGTTGTTCTGTAAGGCAGTGGCTACTCTGCTGTTAGAAGTGGTGGCACTTTGTTTGCTCAGGTAAACAAACTTGATTCACTGCAAAGTCTTGCATGCCATTAATAATTACTCTCACGTAAATCACTCTGGCCTGAGCAAAATAAAGTGCTGCACTGTAGCCTCCAAACATGACAAGACTAACAATGCGCCTTAATGTTTGCTACAAAATAAAAGCTTGCCTCAAGTTTTGATTATCACATCTGCCAGAGTGTTGTCTCTCCTCACTCACTCAGCACATCCCTTCCCTCTATCAATCCAAGACCTGATCTGTGGTGGCCGGGGAAAGATGACAAATTAGACATCTTGGTTCTGATTGTCCAAATGACCGCCAGACTGGCCTTCCATCGATAGAATACTAACCCGAACACTTGGTGACAGACAGATAACATACAAGAGCAAGATAATGTCAGGATGTCAGGTTACGATCAGATCAACAGTCGCAATACATAAGAAAAAAAGCAACTCTGATTCATTTGAATGGAGTCAGTCTGGCAGTGCAGCTGGAGTGCTAACACAGAGAGCTCCTGCAAAATAGAAACACACTAGGTCGTGCGTCAAATAAATTGAAGCTGGCTCAAGTTTTGCTGAAATGCAATGCAACCACATCCAGAAAGCACTGACCAGTCAGGCGCGTGTAAGCACGCAGTCCTGGTAGATTACTGTGCATCAACATATTTCTACTTTTTAGCTCATGCTCAGCGCAGTGAAAGATAATGATCGCCACCATGATAACTTTCTAGAGTTGTAAAATCCTTTCTCATAAAGACCACTGCACAGAGTTTTGGAGTCTAATAAGCCTTCAAACTCATGGATCTATTACTCCAATTGGACTTCCTGGATTTCACTGTCCCACCGGTACCTGATGCAACACGCCCTCAACATCTCAGATTGCAATTTTTTTGTCTGCACGGCCACGAAGAGATGCACAGAGCTTATTTTTACTTGTCTGATTCTGATCCTTAAACCTTGGGTATTGCTTGATACTGAGAATTAATCCAATATGAGTGATCTTTCTCTTTTCAAACTTGAAACCACTGAAAACTTAGCTGCTAAAAAGTATTTATCTATGAATATTAATACTAATAACAATTGAAGTAAAAAGAAAAACCTCCCGAAGTATTATTGATTAACACTTTAACACTAAATCCTGATTGGCACGAAAATATGTGATATCACCTTGTTCTAACTGAGCGGCGCACATGTCAAACTGCATCATAGAGCACTGAGATGAAGGAGGATTAAGCCCAGGAAAAGAACGAACATCCAAGGAAAACTCAGACAGTTTTTAATCCTTCAGCTAATTGGCCAACAAAAGTCAGAAAGACAAAAGTCGAGACAAACTTCCAATGTGACTTTAACTGACAAACAGCCACAGCAGGACCCATCTTAATGTAAATCCTCCTAGTCCCTGCTCAATTTGTGAAAGCCATTTCCTCATGCGCTAACTCCATTTTGGTTCATATCATCCAATGAAGCCTCAAGCTTTCCTCATTTTTTTTCTCTCACTCACACACACGGGAGCCAATCATTAATCAGCATGCTCTTTATTAACCCAATCAGCTGCTCCTTTAGCTCACTGCCTCGAGCACCTGATGCTGATGCAACATCCAACCGCCATCCTCCTCACCACTTCCAGTATCCAGCATCCATCCAGAGTAACTGTGATAATGACTTAAGAGGTTACACTGCTCCCTGATTATGGGGTTAATTTCCTTGATTGTGTGTTGGCTCTGCATGGAGTCAATGCAGACATCTAACCTATATTTACAAAAACTTAATATTGTTAGGTGTTGACAGGGTTCAACATTAACCTGGGGCCACAAAAAGTTACTCTGTGACCACTAGATATCGGCGGTAGGTGGCCTCCTGTGGCCACTAAGTTGAACCTTTGAGAATGAGACTGCAAGTCTCAGTGAGATTACCTGTCTAAATAAAGGTTAAATGTGATCCATTGTCAGTGCAGCTTTACAGTTCCACATAGATCCAGATTCATTTACTTGTTTTTGTTCAACACTATGAAAACAGCTAACAGTACTGATCACTGGCTACCCAGGGCCCAAGACATGGCGTCCCATAGCATGGCGTCCTGGTGACAATAGAAAATGAGTTTAGGATGAACGGCAATCTTCCCCAGGACACTCCCAGGCTGAAAAGCGTTTTGCACCAGGGGCGATTGCTCTGAGACAACAAGGGAGGCTGAACCTCCCCTAAAATTTCATAGAAGAAATGGTCAAATATGCACTATTGAATTTACATTAAAATAAGAATTTACATTGCATTAAACGTGTGCTAGGATGCGTTTAACATCGTGACTATGATGTTCAAACATCAGCTGTTTATCACCAGTTTTCCAACGCGACCTCCCTGTCATACATTCCTGTGTCAGCACACGCGGAGCCTCCAAGCATTCCTATGAGACAGCGCTGAGCAGGTTTTTTTCATGCAGCAAAGCGAGACGGTCATTGGATAAATGTGACAAAATCGTCACTTCCAGGGAGGCTCAGCTTCCCTGGGACCTAATGGAGCGGTAGGTGGGAGATGACGCTCAGTGTATGCATGCTGATTGGAGGAATTGTCTAAAAGGCTGAACCCCTTTGTGATTGACAGCTTCCCCTGTTTGAAAGACCAGCAGCCGCCACTGAACCGTGCTTCTCAATCTTTGTGCTCTTATCACTGGGAGGAGAACTGGTTAGCTGTTAGCTGTTAGCAGCTGGTGTGCAGCAGAGTTCAGTGGCGTCTTGGCTGATGGAGGGAATAGCTAACCCGTGTCAATGCACAGTGTGAGTCATGCGTCAGTGTGAGTTGTGCATGCACAAAAAGGTCGGCCATCTCGAACAGCTACCTATGGCTACACCACTTGGACACACCATATACACTCACCGACTCAATGGCAATTTGTGAGACAGTGCGAAAACCGAAATAACTTTTGATTGCTTTATCGCTACTACGACTGAAGGGTTGTTAAAATAATGTTAAATAAGGTCAATCCAACAGCTAACTATGTAGTCAGATTTAAACGTTACCCATCTTAACATACTTTATTTCTAAAAATACAAGTATTGTCATTTTTTAGGGCTTTATGAAAAGTCTACAGCCTCTGATTTACTGTAGTTTCACACACTATTAGAAGAGCAACTGAGTTTCTTACAAAACAACTGCAGGTTTCACTGACTGTACAGTTTGTGTGTGCTGATGAAGGACTAATGTTCAGGGAAAGATGAATGGGTTCAGCAGCCATCTAGAAATGAGTGACTAACAACTGATAGTATGGATGTAGAGACAGTAATTCACTCAGCAACCATCTCCATTACATTTGCATTTTGAGCATATGAGAGTTTATTGGCTATTCTGTATGTTTGTGGTAATGTTTTGGGGTTTTTTTCAGAATGAATGCGATACTGATAGCTTGCATACCTTTATCTTTTTAACACTACTTTTATAACTTTCAGGGCCAAAGAATCACATCTTAAACATGAACCAAACATTTTCTGTAATAACTCGTGCTTTCAAGAATGACTCACATCCATGGTTGAAACTCAGATCCTGACATATGGTTTGTGCAAGTGGTGTAGCCGTAGGTAGCTGTCCAAGATGGCGGACCTTTTCATGCATGCTCGACGCACATCCTGTATTGACGATCCTGCTAAAAGAGCAGCTAATGAAGCTAAACACAGCAGAACTTGGGGCGTCGGTAGCGTAGTGGATAGTGCCGGCGCCCCATGTACAATGCCTCGCTGCAGCGGTCGCGGGTCCGACTCCAGCTTGCAACCCTTTGCTGCATGTCAACCCCCACTCTCTCTCTCTCTCTCTCTCTCTCTCTCTCTCTCTCTCTCACTCCATTTCAATCTGTCCTGTCCATTAAAGGCAAAAAAAGCCCCAAAAATTATCTTAAAAAAAAACAAAACACCGCAGAACTGAGAGTTTCTGTTCAGAGGATCATGAAGTGTTAAACAATGAACTGCAGTTTAATGTGACAATACAACAAGTAATGTTACTTAAGTACTTTGCCTGAGTACCATTACAGTTTGGAGGAAATGTTAAAAGTACTTTGGAGTTACAGATCCTTTCATCAGTGTTTATATTTCACCAACCTTCTGTTAGAGATGAAAGAAAGTAACCACATATATTGTTTCCATCTGTAATGAAATACACTGCTTAAGTACAGTACGTGCACGGCAACAAAAAGTTTATCTAGCTGTAGTTATACCTATGTCTACAAAGTGCTTTAGCACTTGCTGTTTGCTGTTAGCAAATAAATTAAAAAACAAGTTCCAGTGCGTGCTGTATTGACAGAGAAGCTGAGTTTTCCATGTTGTACAGCTGCTGTTGCATTGCCTATGTATAAGGATGCATTGCGTCTCAGCTCCTGATGCTCAACCCAAAATACACCCCGCCCAGCACTTGGAAGAAGGCCTTTCAAACACAGCTAAAAGTAAAGCATCTGAAATAACTTACTTCACTGTTTGACTGGAACACCAGATAAAATTTAACTTACTGTTATTGCTTGCTTACACCAGTGTTTCAACAGCGGACACTGATCATCTGCCTTCTCGGTCCTGCATTGGTTGTTTTTCCCAGTTTATCTTTGTGATCCTGAAGAAGGTGATTTTCCAACCAGCCTAGGTTAGTCCAACAACCGGCGATTGCAGATATAGTCAAGCATTTAATTCAAACTCAACAGAACCAAACTAAAACATACTAAATGGTTGGTTAGTCCACTGTTTTGAAATGTGAAACTCTGGCTCTACCACTGTATTCCCCCGTTGTTTCTCAGCTGACGGCTAAACAACAGCTTTCAGTCATTCATCTGATGTAGAAGCAAAATAAAATGACCCAAAAAAGGCCATACATTTAGCTACTTGTTGAAATACACCGATCAGCCAAAACATTAAAACATCACTCAGGAATGGCCCAAGGAATGTGACAAAGAGCTCAAAGTGTCAACCTGGCCTCCAAATTCCCCAGATCCCAATCTGAATGAGTATCTGTGGCATGTGCCATTAACCCACCTCACAGCCCACTGGACTAAATGGATCTGCCGCCAACGCACTGGTGCCAGACACCGCAGGACACTCCCAGAGATCCTGTGTCCATGCCTCGACAGGTCGGAGCCATGTCCGATCCAAGGAGGCCCCACCTTGGATAGGGGTACATCTGGGGTACCGGCACATCACAAGAATCCCTGACCAGATTGGGACCTTTTTGTCACACTCCACAGGCCATTTCTTAACAGTTTTTGTAGTGTGGCATGCTGCTTTTTCCTGCTGGGGGCACTGCCATTGGGGAGTACTGTTTCCATGAGGGGGGGTACTTGGTTTGAACGGTGTCTGAGTGGGTGGAACATGTCAGGTGGTATCCACATGAATGCCAGAACCAAAGGTTTCCCAGCAGAACAATGCATTGAGACAAAATAATCAAAGTTATTCCCTTCACCTGTCAGTGGTTTTAATGTTTTGGCTTATCGGTGTATTTGTCCGATAGTCCAGCTGTAGGCGTGCCCATTAGCTCACCTGGTAGAACAGGTGCCCCATGTACAAAGCCGCTGTCCTTGCTGCAGCAGCCGAGGGTTTGGTTCCAACCACTGCTGCATGTCATCCCCCCTCTATCCCGCCTTCATGCTGTGTTTATCCTATCAAATAAAGGCGACTAAATAAATAAAAGCCCAAAATATATCTTAAAAAATAGTCAACTTGTAGTCTCCAGCCCACTTTTGTCTAAGTGAGGAGTAAAACTTTCATGCACAGTAACGCACCCACGGACTCTCTCTGGTATGAAGTTGGCGACAGTGTCCAGAAAAACTGCCCATGCTGAAATGATTTGGTGTCTGTTGGCATCAGAAGGCAATTTGATTAAAAGGACCATAAGTTGCTCCGCAGCTCAGGTTCCGGATGGTCTCCCGCCGGCGGTGCCCTCTTGTACGGCTCAGCTGCAGCCTTGGATGCTTTCCGCATAACCCTCTGCATTCATAATAAGGGATGCCATTTTGGTGGACACGCAACTAGTTTGCAATGTGGGACAAAAGTGAACATTTGTTTTTGGATGCATTTAGAGCATGCCCCCTGGACACCCAGAGGTAGAGACTAGAAAGACAAGCCAAAAAGTCTGTAGTTTATCTGAGCACCACTGACGTCAGCAGTTCATGGAAGAATAGCAGATTTTAAAGTAGCCCCCAGAGACACAGAGGGTACTATAAAAACATTTTTTGATGTCACAATATACACCAAACTTGGGTTGAAGTGTAATGTTGAAGAATAATTAAAGTCCAATACAGACCAAACTGTAAGTGCTAATATCGTAGGCAACTGGACTTGCTTGCGTTTCTTGAAGACTTTTCGCCTCTCATCCAAGAAGCTTCTTCAGTTCTAAATGACTGGTATGAAGTTGCAGGCCATAAACCCTGTGTGGGTGGGAACCCTTGCAGAGTCGTAGGGGTCACGTGACCCCAAGCAAGTCCGGTTGCCTACGATATAGCACTTACGATTACCATGACCTGGATGACTGAGAATCTTCACCGACAGTACAGACCAAAGATTTGCAATAAGACAAAACCGTTTTAGAAAGTTGCAGGGAAAGGTTGCAGCAGTGTGAACTGGCTGTCTGAGCTCAACTCAAGCCGGCTGATGGTGTCACCTGCAACTCTGCTGGTCAAATTGCTGGCGGATAGTTTTAGAACGTAAGGCCTGGGGCGTCGGTGGCTTGGTGGTAGAGCAGGCGCCCCATGTACAAGGCTGTTTAGAACGTAAGGCCTGACACCTGTTTATACGGCCAATCGGCTTGTAGTAAAGTCTGCTGCTTAAGTCAAAATGTCCGCAGATGGCGTGTTCGCTTGCTGCGGCAGGTGGTCTGTCCCTGCCAAGCCCTCTGTTTCGGTCCTCACGTGTGCCGGTGTCGAATGGTGGGACGCTTCTATTAAAATCAAAACAGAAGCACAGAAAGTTGTTGCATAGAGATGATACACCATCTCATCTAGTTGCATTGGTGTGAACTGGCAGGTTTTAAGAACGTTACAGAACGGCGCATTGCCTGTTTCAACTTGTTTCATCGCAAATCTTTGGTCTGAGCTGGGCTTTAAAGGTATACTGTACAGGAATTGGTGGCTCCTGTTTGTGAACAGTGTCACCAGTGAAAGCGAAGGCCAGCCCCAGCTTTGGCAGCTTGGCGTTTTCAGTCTGGCACCTGGTAGCTACCTTTTTGTAAAACCCAATCTCAACTACGTGCTGTGCCAAGGATCGTAACAAACACAGCAAAATGAGAAGAAAAGAGAATGCAAGCAGAGGGCAGAATCTCCGCAGATAAATACACCACCACACACTCGTAGTAGGTCATAAGTGATGATTAATGTTGTATGAGTCTATTTATCATCTGTTAGCAAAATCCTGCTTAGTAGAACATCAAATAGTTTCATAGTCACTGGGTACAAAGTGAAATAGCTGTAATGTGCTTATGTTGCAAACCTCTAAAGGTACATTGTCGAAAACATCTTTCCTTTTTTCTGTTAAAAAAATCGAAAACAGAAAAACCTTATGCAGGTATTTACAGTAGCTTTTAAGAAATGCACCCCAGAAATCTGTTTTTCTTCCTTCATATTTCTATAAGGCTGCTGTGCTCACAAAAATAAAAAGAAACAGAACAATTAAATGTCTAAGTCTGCAAGTTGCATCACAAATTCTGCCATAAACTGCTGGAGAAAACCTCTGTGAAATCCTTAAGGGAATAAGTTATGGTCCATCAGCTTGGCTATAAAGTCGATGCCACGGGCGGCGTTTCAGTTATGGTGAAAATATTACAGTCTCTTTGAGACAAATCACAGCATGTACTGTATGTGTATATGCATCCGTTTGCTGGCAAGGGTAGAAACAAAACATAAACCACTATAGCCAGCCTATGAATAAATTAATGTGTTCCATGAAATTGCCATGTGTCTGATCTGCCTCTCTTGCAGGGATTTCATCCTCTCCAAAAATAGAAATAAATGAACTGAATGTTGAGTATCTCACAAAAGTGTTTACAGAAATACGTTCATCCAGATTAACAACAGAGATTATAGCAGGCATGTTCTCGGCACGGCGTGTGTATGTATGATTTGCGAAGAACAATATAGAACAAATCCTCAAAATTTAAAAGGAGAGCTGCACTTTGAGGAAAATGAAGAAGGAGCACCAGTGGAATAATGCAAATGAATAGCAGCTCTGGTCCATTTTGCACAGATTACAGTTCAGCCTGCAGTCAATGCTACAAACTACACTCACCTCTCTGTGAGGCGTTTTAGCATGGAGATGAGTTTGCCTTGAAGCGCTGGCAAACAAGCGTAAAGACAGTTTATAGGGTCAGCTCAGTCTGTGTAGTGTTTGCCATATTAGTCATTCACTGCTTACACCCGTCTGCAGGCTCATATCCTATTCAACAGCTGCAAAGCAAGGACCCAACACACTTATATCAGGGCAGGATTCTCCTTTCAGCCAATGTCAAGGGGGGGAAAAATCAATGGCTGCTTATCTTGTCTGCTGTCACATGACTGGGACAGTTAGCGGTGTGCTTTTCCACACAGACAATGATACATGGGCAGGCCGGGAGTTTTATGCTGCAGAGTGTCATGGTCAACGGATTCACTTACCCCTGCAGTATGTGAGGCCATTAATGGTTTATACTCGCGAGCCAGAGGCAACGCTGTCATTCCTGCTCGTTCTCCCAGTCAGAGAAAGAGGAGGCATCGCTGTCAGGCAAACATGAATGAATCACATTTAGGGCGACGCGAAAAGGCAGCCCAGGTTGGGGTGACAGTTGAAATGTTTTGGGCACAGTGTTGACTGGAAGTTTGCCTGCGGGAGGGGCAGAGGAGTTCACAACTTGACAATTAACTGCCATTGCGCTGTCGCACCATCCACCAGCCACACACCAAAACGGGAATATTTAGAATAATCAGCATCATTTATGCAAGCTGTCTTCCCTCTGGTTATAATCAGAAACCCACTCGTGCTTCCTCCCACACAGAGTGTGATCTCAGCGCGGTATCAGCTCACACAGACCAGACAAACAGTTACCATCAGTGGCATCTGGAAAACATCTGTCCAACCTCTGTGCAGCACAATTGATATTTATGCAACTGTTTATCACCTAGAATTTCCGTGTGTGTGTTTGCTGCATAAAGTAGTAGGTTTTTTGTTTTGGGTATGCTGCTCCAAGATCTGAGGAGGAGATGTTTTCAAAGCAGACAAAGATGAAGAGTATTTTCCCAAAGCATATTCAAAGAAATGACATCTAGAGTTGGAGCCAATTAAAATTCATAAAAAAGTAGTGAGGGCTTCAGGATGGTGCAGAAACACTCGAGTTTCTTAATCAATGTGTTTCTTTGTGAGCTGTCAAGACGTACCATTAAATATTGAAGAGATTATTGTTATTCGAACTGTAGACAAATGCAACATCCCTTTTGGACCAATAACATACAGAATCGTGCTACATTACAAGAATACTTGCATTTTTTTGTACCTCAGTCTCTTTAAAGAGATTTGTCAAGGTTTAAAAAACAAGAATTTGGACAAACAATGTTTTTTCTTTGTGTGCAACGCTCATCTTATCCACTTGAGACTGTTTTTATGGGATTTCCAGTGATTCCCTTGTTGAGAACATCATCCTCTGAGGCATTCACTCTCAGAATCCTAACATCTATATATAAGACGGACGGCTTATTTGTGGCCCCCTCGTCAAAGCGATGCTTTCCATTCGGTGACACACCTCGCTCAAGCAGCAACTTGAGTCGTAGACAGTCAGCATCAAAACCTGGTCAGTGGGCTGTTGATGCAGAGTGAAGTGTGTTTGATAGGGTCTGCAGGGGTCCTGCTCAGTACCACCACAAACGGAGTCCACTGAGCGGCAATCACATAGAGCCAGCAGGAATCCAGCCCCCCCCCACCGAAGTGAACCTTCACGGCGGCTCAGGCAATCAATGCGGACTTAAGTGCATTGTGGATGTTCAGTGGTATTGATGTGGCCAAGCAGGGATGACCTGACATGGCTGCTATATGACTATACCACATGACTCAACTGGACTGACCTATGGAAGGGGAAAGTTCATGCTGGGAAATGTCCCAGTGGTCTGCAAGAGCACATGAAAGGCTGCACAGTGGGGCTGATAGAGCAGAACTGGTTGCTAATTAGATGTGGTTGATAGGGATAAAATCTCATATTGTGATGAAGCAACTTTATCAACTGATTGAAAAAATCCTGTTGATCAAATGTTATGATAGAGTAGTACACAATAAATTCCTGTAAAAGTCTTAGTCGGGCTGCCCCCTACTAAGACTTTTCAACCAATAGTCGTCATTTAGGGCCATTAGTCGACTAGTCGCCTGCATGTTTACGATATAAATTTAATTATTAAATGATATATTTTGGGCGGGGCAACACAATGGTTTGAGTTGAAGGTGTGAGAAAGAATAGTATCAGTAACATTGTTAACACTGTGCTACATTACAGAGAAATACAAAACCGTACTAATGAACCTTCATTAATATAGGCCTATATTTTATCTACAAGTGCACGTCACACACTGAGCGAGCCGCCTGTTAATGACGCTGTGGGCTAATGGGCATGTAGCTACTTCCATGTTTCAGATGATACGTCATGTTTGTAGTCGACCAATGAAGATGAGTTTACATATCACCTTGGGTTCATCCTTCACCTTCTCAAAATGATCCCACACTTTGGATTTCCTGCCCGACATGTTATTAACTAGCCTGTGGAATAACCGCAGGTACCAGCTCTGGAAATTAGAGCTGATCTTCTTCCAGGAGCTGTTTGTAAGTGTGTAGACCTATCGTCCATGGGACAGATGTAAAGCTCTGGGTAGCCCTGCACTAACATGATCAACTTTTCCGTATTTATCAGACTGAATATTTACAGAAGAAGGGAAAGATATCTGTCGGCTGTGATTGGTTTGTAACCTGACTCCTGTCTGACTGCTGAGCGTGGACACTTCCTGTGTCTGTCCTTTCAAATTAAATTCCGACGTTGTTTATGAATTTAGCTTTTCTGCAACTAAGCGACCAATGCCATAGCTGGGGATCATGGCAGTTGTTGTTTCCATTGTAAAAACATCAGCATTGCCGATGAAAATCTAAAGATGTGACTCAGTTCACATTATATCATTTCATCCTAATAAAATAGCCATAACTAAAATAAGCTAACGTGACCTTAACTTTCTAACTTACTATTAGAATAATATGAGTCGACAACCTCTCAGCTACTGCAGCTAACGTTATGTGGCAAATTCAATCCTGGGTTAGCCCGGGGCTGTTTTGTATGGTGAAAAAACAATAAGAAAGAGTGACTGTGTAACACGCTGCTGCTGAATTCTATCTGCATTTGGCGGGTGGGCAGGTGCCAACAACAAACCCTGCCGACCCACACAACCTAACTTATCGCTTCACTACATAAAGGGAACTCTACTTCAGCTGAGTCATTGACACAATATTACAATTTACGTATTTTTATTTTAGAGCCTGACCTTGTTTGAGGCTGATATTGACCTCTTTATTTTAGAGTTTTAAAACTCTGACAGCACAATATCAGCTGATATTCTTTTTTTATTTTCTTCTTCCTCTTCTCTTTTTACATAAACACACATTTTTTGATGAGGGTCCTTTACATTTGGTCGTTAAAGAAACGTACAGTATGAGTTTCTGAAGGACCAACCCCGTCTCACTCCGAAGTCCTGGAAATCCGGCACTTGGGCAGAGACTTGCGATGTCAGAAACCAACGAAAAAAGGCATCCTTTTACGTCTGCATGATACACGGCCAGTCGCCGTTATAGTTTAATGGCGCTAAGCTGTGTCAGGGGAAAACGTGGCAGGGCGAGGACGAAAATTAAGGTGGCAAAAGTTCGAGTAGGGCGGGTGGGAGGGGTGGTGTATGGGTCCAACAAACACCCACTTTCACTTGGGAGAGTGGTGTTCATATCCCGTAAGATTATAAAGCCAAACCCTGTTCTTTTTTCCTAAACCTAACCACGTGTTTTTGCTGTAGGAGGACAGAAAATGTCAATTTGCGTTGTTGTACTGACGTAAAGCGTTTATTTTAAAAGACTGTATGTTAACGGTAAATTCCCTGTGAAAACGGAAGTGTATTTTCCAAGAAAACAATACATACACATCGTCAACAACCAAAGCACCCAGGGTACCTTTCACGTCGTATCTGGACATGGAAGGTCCATGACCAAATGTCAATATGTGACGAGGTCAGAGTGAGAATGTGTTGGATGGACTAGCTGGAAATGCAGCGTATCTTTGGCATTACAGTTCTGCAGTTTCTTGACGTTCCCCTGTAACAGCCCAACATACATTGACTGATATGTTTGGCATTGAGTAACAAAAGGTATAGCTACGATCAGCTAATAAAGTATATCAACTCGGCCATTTCTTACTAACTTACTCACATATTAATCAAGTAAATAAGGTGGGCCAAGTTAGTCAAGTTAATAAGGTGAGGCAAAGAAGCCAGGATGAGTCCCTGCAATCATTTCAGGTAAGTCCAGACGAGACAGATGGTCAGGCGAGCCAGAGAGAAGAGGGATTTCAACAGCACAGAGAGGGACAGGTCGTATATTTGCACTTCTAAAGTGGATTTCCATGTTTGTCTTGAGAGCCTGCAGTAATGGTAAAAAAAAAGAGGAAACTTCTGAGTGCCTCTCCAAAGGTCACAATTCACAGCACAGTAATACAGTGTGTTAATGGACACTGACGTGGGGTGGGAGAACTGTATTGTGTTTGTAAGACACAGTATGACAGCAGGTAAAGTCATAAGTTCAACCACTGCTGTATTCAATATTATTATGGCAAAGAATGGGAGCCCCAAGTTGTGGCAACCAATGGCTACTTTTCCTTGCATAGAGCAACTCAGACAATAGAATTAACGGAAATCATTATTACATAAATATTCAGTGCAGCTTGGAAAGTGCTCTTAAAAAAGATGCCCACATGCTGCTTGTTGGTCCCCTTGCAAACAATGAAAAAATCATATAACATATTCTTCCATTCACATTCCTTTCCATGTCTAGTTGATATGCTAAGAATGCTATGTTTAGGCACAGCTGACATCCTTTGGGGGTCTCCACAATATCTTCTCTCGCAACAACGCTGAAAACAATGAAGTAGAGGTTGCCTGTAATAGAAACAAAGCCGGAAACAGCACAGCATACAAATGTGTGCATGTTCGCTGCAGCTTTGTGTTTCCTTTTCTGGTTATTAATACTCCATGCCAGTGAATCACATGCAGCTTAGAGACTAACCGTAACCTGGGGAAACTGGAAATAGAGGTGACAACAAAAACAGCTCTGATGAAAAGAAAATGTTGGAAAAAGAACACACACACACACACAACAAAGGGAGGAAAGGGAATGTTTGATCACAGCAATTATTTAAGCGTTGACCCACAACAGGTGAGAGAGATGCCAACAAAGAATAACAACAGGAAATTGAGAAGTCTTCTGACAAGACAATCAGTACTGTGTGTTACTCTGTATTGTGTTAGAAAACAAATCCTAGGTAAACATCCCCCTCTAAGCTGTTAAGCACTTAACAGTTAAATTGCAGTCGACTGCACTGAGGTTTTACGCTGGGAAATTGTAGAAAGTTGTGTATTAGCTGTTATGTAAAGTGTACCATTTCCTGTTTGGAGCCTCAAAATATGGAAGACGGGAGTGGAAGTGTATACAAATACCCCCAACACCTGATTAATGCAGACAGACCATGGCGGAACAGGAAATCGTCTGAAATTTAACATCAGGGAGAAGCAGGTGTAAACTCTGCAGCACTTCTTTAGCTGACACACAGAAGGAGAAAGACTCTGCTGTCTCCTGAATGTTTGGTCATTCTGGTGAATCAAACCATGTCCTAATGTTTTCTCTTAAAGGTTAACAGGGAAATATTTGTTCAAATCGAGAGCGTGTTGTCAGAAAGTGATTGATTTCTGACAGGATACCCCTCAAGGCAGGTCCAGACAGTCAGACAGTTTCCATCCACCTGTGTTTCTCTGCATTTTCAATTTGTGTATTAAAAAAACTGAGGTGGAAATGCTTTAAGTCTGACCCATGGCTGAGTTGGGAAAATCAGCAAATCAATAAAAAGAAACAGAGTTAAATAAATCAGGGTGCCCTGCCATTGTTCCAATGGCCCAAAATTCCAAAGCCCCATTAGTCCTAGAAAGGTCTCACTGGATCGAAAGCCAATCTCTCCAACAGCTCATTATCCCAAAAACAATACCTTGTTGCACCAAAGTCCCATTTCTCCTAAAGATGCACACTTCCTGCAGTTAGTTTAAGTTTCCCAGCAGTGCTTGAGCCACCGATCACTGGTGTTTTTACAGACCCTTTGCGAGGCTTTCCAGAAGCATTTGATCCTAACCACAGCCAAGTGGTTTTTGTGCCTAAACCTAACCACACATTCATTGCTAACAAGTGTAGCATATCCGTAGTTTACACAAACACACACATTTTTTCTGGCTATGGGTTGGCCAGCAGTGATGCAGGCGCTTAACCGGTCTGTTGTGGTGAAGAGGGAGCTTAGCCAGAAAGCAAAGCTCTCGATTTACCAGTCGATCTACGTTCCAACCTTCACCTATGGTCACGAGCTCTGGGTAGTGACCGAAAGAATGAGATCACGAGTACAAGCGGCCGAAATGAGTTTCCTCTGCAGGGTGGCTGGGCTCAGCCTTAGGGATAGGGTGAGGAGCTCAGACATCCGGGAGGGATTCGGAGTAGAGCCGCTGCTCCTCCACATCGAGAGGAGCCAGTTGAGGTGGTTCGGGCATCTGGTAAGGATGCCTTCCGGACGCCTCCCTTGGGAGGTGTTTCGGGCATGTCCAACCGGGAGGAGACCTCGGGGCCGCCCCAGAACACGCTGGAGGGACTACATCACCTGGCTGGCCTGGGAACGCCTCGGGGTTCCCGCGGAAGAGCTGACAGAAGTGGCTGGGGAGAGGACTGTCTGGGCTTCTTTGCTGAGGCTGCTGCCCCCGCGACCCGGACCCGGATAAGCGGAGGACGACGAGTACGAGTACAAGTACAAGTACGGGTTGGCTAACTGCAGGGAGTTTGTATTTTTGGAGAAACAGGATTTAGGAGCAATGGGCTGGAGTTTGTATTTTTGGAGAAACAGGATTTAGGAGCAATGGGCTTCTTTTTTTTTTGGAATAACAGGCTGTCGGAAACATGGACTTTCAGTCCAGTGGGACATTTTTTGGAAATTTGAGCCATCAGAACAGAATGCAGTCCCCATAAGACGAAACAAATGAAGAGATAACATTGATGGAAACACGTGTTACTTACGTATGCCAGAATTGTTGGTAAAGCAGGATTCATACTTGTGCATCAGCTCCATGCAGAGCCGAGGTACGCGGCCCTCACTGTTGTGAGCATTTATACCTGTGCTGTGGTGTGTCTGTGTCACTCTGCAGTTACACCTCCAAAACACTAGTCGGCGGCTGGATTTCTGTGAACTGCTGTAAAGTTTGCTTGATTCAAGACAAGCTTAAAACATGGCTAAATAGTGACAATTTCAAATACAAGTATACAAAACAGCTTCATTATAACTTGCAGCATCTACAGATTTTTGCTGGACACATTTTCCCCACAAATACAACATGCTAATGTTTTTAGCACATGCCTATGGCATTTTAAATTGTATAAATTAGCCTAGCAGCTATCTGACTTTTCCTACCCTCATCTGAAACCAGGGACAACAGCAACATTTCACAAAGGTGACGTTACAAAATTCAGCTCCATTACAACTCACAAGGTTCACCGACAAAACAAGTGTCTTATACTAAACACGTTTTCTAAACAAATATAACATGCTAACATTATTAACACAAGCCTATGGCATTTTACATTGTATAAATTAACCAAACGACTAACAATGATTTCCTCTGCTCATATGAAGCCAGGATAAATCCCATACAAGACTTCAAATGCTATCTTATTGGAACTTCACAATTTATTGTTTTTAATCTGTGAAATAAAAGCAAATAAAAGCATTGTTTCCACTGAGGGAAATGGTTTCAGCTTACAAAAATAGACAGGAGGACTGCGTTGCTGCGACGTGTGCTTATATTTCTGGGGAGGACGCAGAGCCTATGCCGTAGGTACAGCATCAATTCGATGCAGAGGTAGAAATCCCACCTCACTTTTTGTAAACACAATATGTAAACTTGGCCCCTCCTCCCCACACTGCTAGCTACTATTGTAGGAACGTTATATTTGTTGCATTGTAAAAGCTGACATGTAAGGAAGCTAACTACACCTGTTTGTCCAACAGAAAACAAGCCAATGTCACTTTTCACCCTTTTCCTCTCCTTCAGTACTCGCCAGAGAAAGGCAAAGCCAGATTTTCTGAATATTCAGTCAAAATTTGCGTCAAATTTGGATGGAAACTTGACGAGTGAGTGAGATAGACGGGGCGAAAGAGAACCACAAGTTAAAAGATATATTTTAACTTTAGCGGAGACCTAAGCTCAACACCACAACACTAGACAGAAAAACAACATTAAAACAACAACTAAATAATAATTATGTCTAATGACTCTCAACAGCTCCAGTCTGGTGCAATATGATTGCATTGCCAGTAATACTTATTATGGAGGCCGTTATCTATTTTTATCTCTTTACAGAAATAATCTAGACAAAAGAGAATGAAAAAGCCCCCAAAGTTATTTTTCATTAGTCATTCAATCGCTGGTCTTTTTGTTGACCTGTCAACGTCAGACTATTTTATGTTACTATAAATACAGCCGTCTTCTTGCAGGATGAAGACAGGCTTGCAGCTCAGTGTTTTCTCGGCAGCTCAGCAGCAGAAAACCTTTGTTTTTTGCTCTATTACTTTCTAGACATGCGGATAACTACCCGGGGGGGAGCACAAGACCAGTGTGCTTAATCTGCAGAGGTCATTGTGAAGAGAGGCAAAACGGCACAACGACACAAAACATAGACATTTTGAGCAAAACTGTCGAACTTAACAAAGAGATAAGAACTGCAAAACTGATCAGCTAAAATCATCATATTAAGCTTCCAGCAGAATCATTGTAATGTGACAAGAGAAGACCATGGTATCAGCATTTTCAACTACAAAATAGTGTCTCCACCTGGCCGTCATACACTTTGGACCCAAGTTTAAGGACTCTGTTACACAACAAAGACCACTTTCTCCAGACAAGTGGAGCTTTTAGAGTTTAAACATCACTCACTTCCACTCTGGACCTTTGACCTCAGGACTTTTTATTTTAAAATACCCTTGCTCTAAACTGTATGAACATCCCTGCATTGGCACTGAATGTTCATTACTATTAGCCTAAATTAACTGATACAAATGAGCTGCAGTTATTCACAAGAGGCCGGTTTGCAGTCATTCATGTGAGACTTCACGGTTGCCAACAGGGAGCACACACACAAAAGATTTGATGTTTTTCTTTCCCTCACACATGGACAAGTTTGGAGTCTGAAAACTGTGCAGCATTTATTTCCACATTCCATCTTATATTCCATTCTCATAATCTATCTGGTCCGTTTCCATGACTACCATCGCTAAATACTAGCCCTGATAAGAAAAGTGGCACAGATGAGGAGAGTGCACTTTTGAACCATGTAAAACTTAGACTTCTCCTGGTACTCTGCTCAACTCTGACTCTGGCTGTGGTGCTGACATGCAGTAGGGGGGCTGAGGTGTGGTGCTGGCATGGGGGAACAGTGTGGTTCCTGCCTGCAGACACCCCGTGGACCTGAGTGTTGATTGCAGACAGAGGTTATATACATAAATGTTTACCCTGTATTAAATTTGCAAATTTATTAGTGCTGTTAAAACCACCCACATAATGCAGGATGCATATAAACCTTGTGTAGTGGCCTTAGCCATCGGTGTATGAATTTGTGTATGAATAGGGGAATGTGACAAGTATTGTAAAAGCACTCTGAGCAATTTAAAGACTAGAAAGGCACTATACAAGTGCAAGTCCATTTGCCATCCATTTAGGAACTTAGTTTGCCTGGGTCTGGACCTGTGAATCCGCCCACTCCACCGAGTTGGAGTTGACTGATTCGTCTGGCATTGTGACATGAAATAGCGTTTTTTGGTCAAAATAAAAATCAACCAGTATGCAACACAATGGGACTCAATTAGCCAATCAGCAACACAGGTGGGACTAACGCCAGTGTCATGCTGTTGTCAAGCATTGCAAGTGGTGCACTGGACCCAATGATGAGTAATAACAAAATTGGCAAGCGCTATAGTCAAGATAGACGCTGCTGTTGGGGCTGTTCCTGATCGACGTGTTTTCATAGTTTGATGTTACTACGCTCCATTCCACTCTTAAAAGACCGGTAAATCAGGTATGTTGGCATGGCGACGCATCAGTGTAGAATTAAAATGGTAGATTTTCTTCCTCGGCTCCCATCTCCTGTGGTGTACCCCAAGGTTCCGTACTTGGTCCACTCCTCTTCTCCATTTATTTACTTCTGTTAGGCCACATTATTCAAAAACGTAACATATTTTTTCACTGTTATGCGGATGAAACGCAGATCTACCTCCTCTTAGAGAACTCAATAACTGTCTTCATGATATCAAATCATGGATGGCTGCAAATTTTCTCCAACTCAATGAGAGTAAAACTGAAGTTATTTTCTTTGGACAACAGCACTTGACAAGCATTATTTCTCCTCATCTTGGCCCACTTGCCTGCTCTGTTAAATCACGTTAAAAATCTTGGAGTCACATTTGATTCGGAATTGAAGTTTGACAAACAAGTAAGTCTAGTACCAAAATTAAGTTTCATGCAGCTGCTTACCATCTCCAAACTCGGATCAATTCGCTATACTTCTGACCCACAGAAAGTTATCCACACCTTCATTTCCTCCCGCCTTGACTATTAAAATTAACTATATTTTAGTATCACTTAGTCTTGTTTATTCTGTCTTCAACTAGTCCAAAATGCAGCAGCAAGAGTTTTAACAAGGTCAATTCGGAAGGTTGGGGTTTCAATCCCCGGCTTCTCCAGTCTGCATGCCAAAGCATCCTTTGGCGAGATACTGAACCCCAAATTGCTCCCGATGACTGTTCCATCGGTGTGTGAGAGGGTGTGAATGGTTACTGGGTAGCAGGTGGCACCCTGCATGGTAGCCACTGGTTTGTAAATGTGTGTGTGAATTGGTGAATGTGACTCAGTGGTAAAGAAGCTCTTTGAGTGGTCAGAAGACTGGAAAGACGCTATATATATATAAGTGCAGTCCATTTACCCCATTCATTCCCTACACTGGCTGCCTGTTAGCTACAGAATACATTTTAAGATTCTAATGTTTGTCTATAAAGTGTTAAATGGTCTCGCCCCCTCTTACATCATCGAGCTCCTCTCCCCATGTCACACTGTGAGAGAATTGGGATCGTCCGACCAAAGAATTCTGTCTGTCCCAGTCACAGTGTGGTGACAGTATATAAACAACAAGGATACAGTTTTTTTTGTTTGTTTTTTTGCTATAGGTGTAGTAATAACAGTAATGATAGGTTATCATTGGGGCTGTGTAAGTTACCGAAAATGAATTGAAACTGACATTCAGAACCTCTTGCGGACGTAATCTCGCCCATGTCAGTAATATCTTTTTTTTAATTATTATTCTGTTAATACTTTCTCCACTGTGTGTGTGTTCACCTGGAAGCAACATGGAGGAGAACTTAAACACTGAGCCAACTAAGCAACTTGAGCAATTTGTGCCAAAGACAAATGCCGTGTCAGTCGTTTGGACATATTTTGGCCTCCACAAAGCAGCTCTCAAGGACACAAGCATTTACAAAGGTTACACAATATGAAAAAGATCCAAGAAAATAGTTAATGTGTGTGTTTCCTTCAGTTATTTTAAAATCACCAAGATAAGATATGCACTCCTGTTGAGCATATTAAGAGCACAAACCTTGTCCGTGAACGATGAGGGCAGAAAACAAAAATAAAATAATTGTTCATTAATGGTAATCGAGGTAAAATGTTCAATTAATCATGGTCATATCACCCTAGTTCTCATTACTGTTATTATTTTTTTTCTAATTTTTGTGTTTCTCTTCTTTCTTTTGTTTTTGCTGTTCTCTGTGTGTGCTGTAAGAGCACTTTGGATCAATTCTGTTTGTGGATGTGCTATGTAAATAACGTTGACTTGACTTGACTTGATTCAATTGACCTATGGCTAAGTCCCGCCCTCAAACGCGATGAGCCAATCACAGTGTGTATAGACATTCCCATACACTGGGACATTCTCTGCCTGGACGTCCATTGAAATGCATTACAGAAAGTCAGTTTTGTTCAGTTTTATGAGCTTTTTCAGAGATTTGAAGTTTAAAAATGGTCAAATGGTGTGCATGGGGTACATGCAACTCTGACACAAGGTATCCTGAGAGGCTGGGCGACCAGGTGTATTTTTTACACTTTAAACCACATCTCAACCGAGAAAAGTGTCTCCTTTGGATAAAGTTGTGTGGTAACGTTAGACCACAACATCAACTCAACGTGAATAAGATTAACAATGATGTCTACATCTGTTCTAAGGTAAGTCAACATTGTGTTTGAGGCAACATATTGTCACTTTGCTGGAAAGAAATATAAAGTTATCTTTAACATCTCTAGCTAACGTTAGCTAAAGTTAGCCTAACGTTAGCTCCTAGCTGCGTTGTTCATCATGTCACCTTGTTTGCTGGGAGTTCATTAGCCTATTTTGTTCTAGTTTTGTACTTTGGTGATCGTACATCATTGTTAGCTGTTGTCCAAAGGGCTCTAGTTAAGCTAACGTTAACTTCTGGAGCTTAGCTTCATTAACTTATCTGTAATGGCAGAGATAACAAAGGTTGGCAAACGTTATGCTGAATGATTCAGTGTAAATACTGTAGCACCAAACTAACGGAGAGACACTCTTGGTAAAGATGGTAAAAAGGCCGTTATCCTTTTCTCATATTCTGAGCCAAAAACCTTAACTTCAGTGGCACTTTAACTTGTTGTCTTTGATGGTGACGGCAACCAGATGCGGTTCACAAGCGTACACTGTGACCTGTAAATTTTGGCATGTAATTTAAGCTTTTCATCGACCTGCTCAACAATAAAATGATGAATATATCCCTCCAATGTGTAGTTTAGGCCCTTTTGGTTACTTCTCAATGACATCTGATCGTCATGTCCCCAAAAACCATCAATTGCCTCCTGCGAAATGCCGTGTACTGTGACACCTGCCATAGCGCCGGTCACTGAATGTTGATAGTTTGTCCATGTGAGTGGAGGGGGGCGTGGCTTAGCCATAGGCCAATTGGATATGATGGTCTCCAGTGATTGTTAGGTTAAAACTGATCCCCCCCTCCACCACAGAAATTGGTCAGAGTCGATTCACTGTCAGGCTGAAGATGGAAACGCAGTGTAACGAGTTGTTACAGTTCTCTCTGATATCAGACAAGAGCTTAACTCAGTGTGGAAACAGAAGTCTTAAGTCTTCTAATCTTCATAGTTTCTCTTGTAAACCTAATGTGCATTAAGAGTTGTAAAGGTAAAGCGTTCTTCGTACAAGAGAAAATGCAGACAGTTGGCTTTTCTACTGTAGCTATACTAAAGGTGGCAAGTGCTTGTGTTTACTGAGGAAAACAACACTGTGTAAATGAATCTGCTGCTGCTGCTGCTGCTGCTGCTTCTGCTTCTCCCTGCTGGTTCCCTTCTATGTGTAGCACTGTACATGTTCATGACTCTGCAACCTAGCAACCAAGTCTGCAGCTTATGCCTTTACATCATGAGTGGGACACCCACTTCGAGGCAGACTAAACTGAGCATAATGGGAAACAGTCCTGAGATAGACTCCCTCTGCACGCGCAACATTTCAAACTTTGAAGTTTTTAAAGTTACTTAAAGACGTGCTCACCCCTCGTTTCTCAATACAAGGTGCAGGGTTTGTGATACACAGTAAAATATATAGATAGCTAATTAGCTGACCTTTATACAAACAGCAGCAGCAGCCGTTCTGCTCAGTTGTGTTTGCTCTGGAGCTAAACTACACTTACTGTTTGCCACAGGAGAGCCGTACAAATGAACATTGATGACTGTCTGCTAGATTGATGAGAAGTAGCTTCTTTTCTCTTTGTCTTTCCCCGTGTTTCTCTCCGTCTCGGCTCTTTCAAACACACACACACACACACACACACACACAGACCATACAGACACTAACACACACACGCACTGAAGATTCCATTAAGATTACCCTGTATGAAATGGTACAAATTGAAAAACTGAAACTTCATCTTCAGCTCCAAATAAAGTACACTAAGTGAGAGGTTCTGTTTTTATCAGTTCGCTGAAAAGGAAGTCCTTGATTCTTTATCCTCTCCAGATTAAAAAAAAAAATCACCTCAGCAATCTGATTATTTGCATACGTCTTTTGAATGCAGAAGCTGCTAATGAAGTTATCCTTTAGCAGTGAACAGCGTCCTGTAACCCTCACATTTAACATTTATTAAATAAGGAACATAAACTAAACAAGTCAGTTTTAAACATCATTATGTTTGGCTAAAAGGTGATGGTTCAATATCTCAAAGCATTATGTATCTATTATAATGTGTAACAGTGTTTTTGGTGGTGTGGTAGAGCAAAGGGTGAGTGCTGAACTTTGGTTTGCATCACCATCTACACAATGTCTTAATTAACTGCTGTCATACAGAAAGTGAAAAAGTCCCAAAGGTGTCATGTGTTCACGGTGAACACCCAAGGTCAGCCTGCATGAAGTCTGTGCTTTCATGTAGGCGAAGACAACAGCTGTTGCTGTTATTGAAACTAAAAAGAGCTGAAAAGTCATATTAAATACTGTCAGGAGGTTTTTGATCTGACGTGGTCGTCCATCTCTGAGTGCAGGGTCTTACCTATTCATCTCTCAGCAGTGTCATCCAACTTATTGTGTGGCTATTGTGTAGTTTTATTTTCACCGCCGCTCGGTCTGTGATGTGTGCTTTCCATCTTCAGCAGTCAGTTCAGTTCTGTGCTGTCCGACTGCCAGTAGTGGTGCTTTATAGAGTCTGGAGGTTGAGTATCAAAGTCGGCAAACTACAGGTATTTTTCATTGCGCTACACATCATACTCGCTCCTGCGCTGACACAAAGTGTTACCATGGATTGTAAATTGGCACACATTACTTGGAAACTAAACTCCACTAAAGTCTGTTTGTCTCGTCCCTTTTGATTGCCAGAGGCAGAGCTGCAGCCGGGCCAGATTTTTTTAAACCAAGGTCCACCTGTGGCCATGAGGATAGTGGAGAGTTAGCTGCCATCGATTATTAAATGCACATTTAAATCTGTCGACTCCTCTGTAGCTCCTCATCCTTCTGTCAGTCTGAGCTGGTGGTGATATTTCTCTGGCTGCACTCTAAACATAAAGCTGTGAAATACTAGCTAAATACAGTATGTCACTGTGACTTGTGATAAATGTGTTAATGTCAATATCTATTAAATCTGAATTTTTAAAAAAAAAAAAAAGAAAAAACAGTGGGTATGTTAGCTCTATTATAGTAGATTATTCATGACATCAGTAAGAACCAGAGAGCCTGGGATGTTGTCAGTGCACTGCATTACTGGGATAACAAATAAGCAACTAACTAGCCGACTGCTAAAATCAGAACGGATTTTCAGCTCTAATCTACAAACCGTAGAGGCTGTTCTCATCCATGAAAGAACATTAGCTAAGGGTCCTCACTGCGGCAGATACCAGTAGGATATTTTTCCCCACAAGTTTTGTACTTTATAGATTTTATTGCAACAAATTCTCATTCCAACCTCATCACATATTGACATTATGTCATGGACTTTTAAAGTTGAGATATGACATGCAAGGTACCTTGGGTGTGTTGGTTGTTGATGTTCTGGGATGTAGGGCTGTAGTCAACCAAAGAAAATCTTGGTCGACACATAATCTTCAACTAATTGATTAGTTGTGGGGAAAAAAAAAAATCTGCACGTTATTTTTCTCCTGCGGTGGTGTGTCTGTGTCACTCTGCAGTTACACCTCCAAAACACTAGTTGGCGGTGGAGGACTGTGTTAAGTGCTGTAAAGTTTAGTTCAAATCAAACTTTATTTATATAGTTGATACAAAACACACATTAAACATGGCTTAACAGAGACAATTTCAAACACAAGTACGCAAATTAGCTTCACTATAAATCGCAGAACTGACAGACAAACACTTGTCTTTGTCTGGACACATTTCCCCCACCATTACAACATGCTAACGTTATTAGCACAAGTCTATGGCATTTTACATTGTATAAATTAGCCTAGCGTCTAGCAATCTTTTTCTCTTCTCATATAAAACCAGGAACAACAGCAACATGTAACAAAGGTAACGGTACATAATTTGACTCCATTACAACTCACAACATTTACCGACAAAACAATTGTCTTATACTAAACACGTTTTCCAAGCAAATATAACATGCTAACATTTTTAGCGCCAGCCTATGACATTTTACATGGTATACATTAGCCTAGCGACAAGCGGAGATTTCCTCGGCTCATATGAAGCCAGGATAAATCTCGAAGTATAAATCCCTGAAGGATAAATCACACTCACGACTTAAAATGCTATTTTAGTGGAGGTTTTACTGTTATTTATTGTTTCTTATCTGTGAAATACAAGTAAATACAAGCTTCGTTTCCACTGGGGTAAATGGTGTCAGCTTACAGAAATTGACAGGAGGTCTGCGTCACCGCAACGCTGAGCGTTAGGGTGGGTGAGTCCAACTTTCTGTCAACAACAACAAGGTGGTTGTTGGACCTAACCTGCCTTACTCGGGCTGTCACACTCTTCACTTACATTGTGCCTGGCTGTGTTCCCCCTGATGCCGTCAGGTGCTGTTACAAAATAACAGCGACCCACGGTGTATCATGCAAATAAGAAAGGATGGCTTTTTTGTCTGTGTCTGAATACTGAAGTCACTGACAGCATCGGAGTGAGACCAGGTTGTTTATTGCATATTTGCTACTTTGTACTTGATCATATAAAGCCAACTTGTCATCAGATGAGAGTCGATGGGTTTCAAGATTGTATTTTGGCCAGTGCGTTCTACCTCTCTACATGGCCTGTTTACCTGCAGTTCAGATGTGGTTGGTCAAGAAGACTCAGACTTCAAATGGACTATGAACGGAAACCAGAACCAGCACAATCTGTTTAAAGAGATTACCGTGACAACCAATTAATGCCAGCCAATAGGGGTGTAACGGTACACAAAAATCACGGTTCGGTACGTACCTCAGTACACAAGTCACGGTTCGTTTTTTTTCGGTACAGTAATGAAAAAAATGGACAACTATTAAATATCTTTCACTTATTGGTAACCTTATTAAAACATACCACCACAGCAGTTAACTCTTTTTACACAATTTTTGAATGAAACAAATATATATAAAATCCTGCTTTTTCACATTGTTTGAATGAAAATAGAAATATAAAAGTGAAAAATAAAATCCTGCTGTTTTTTTAACACAATTTTTGAATGAAAAATATAAATATAAATTTCTGCTTAAACAATTTTACTCAAATAAAATAAAAAGTATAGTGCAGCTGTGCAGCTGGTCAGCTTGAAAGCCTGCTCAGATTCAGTTTTACTAGGAACTTACTTAGCTTTCCCACTTTGTTAAAGTGCAGTCATGCTTATATCTAAAGTGCAGCTTAAACAATTTTACTCAACTCCAATGGCGTTGGTTATTTCTTTAGCGCGATGGTCAGGGAAACGCTCTTTCTTTTTAAACGACGACGATATCGTAGTTTGCACCAGATTGCTTTTTCTAGTCGTGCCGGTTAACGTTCAAACTCGGGTGGTGTCGCTTTAGATGCGTTAGCATGTTAGACGTGTTTCCAAGTACATACCCGACCGCTGTTCTGCAGTGTCGGCACACTGCTTTTGTCTTGTCCACTTGTTTATTTCCATCTTCGTATTTTACCCTGAAACCAAAGTGTTCCCAAACGGAGGACTTAAGGTTTGCGGGTGGGTCTTCAGGTTCGTCAGGCTCACTTGCCATGTTGTCAAAATGCGAGAATGCGCTGCACAAAGTGAAAGCGGAGATTTACGGTCGGACTCGGTCCGTCACTCAATTATGTCCGTCGGGGAACTAGATATTTTAAATGGTTCGGCTCGCAAAAACGGAATTAAAATAAAACAAAATAAAATAAAATAATATCCTGCGCCCAATAATTTGGTACAGGGTCGTGCCGAACCGAAAGTCGAGTACCGAACGGTTCGACACAAATACATGTACCATTACGGCCCTACCAGCCAAAGCAACCCCTAGGGAAAATCCTAGTAAACTGTTAAACTAAGTATTGTATAGATTATGTGGGCCTACACAAATGTTGTATTTATCATGTTTGAAAAAT
The DNA here is from genome assembly GCF_006386435.1 of Epinephelus moara. Classification (NCBI taxonomy): domain Eukaryota; kingdom Metazoa; phylum Chordata; class Actinopteri; order Perciformes; family Serranidae; genus Epinephelus; species Epinephelus moara. The sequence continues at coordinate 9,669,936 of NC_065514.1, read as the reverse complement.
AAAATAGCTCCCAGTAGATATCAGCAATGACTTGGTATCGACAGGGGCAATACAAACGGTGTCACTTCCAAAAAAGAAACAAAAACTGAGTAATTTCTAAAAGTTTCAGAAGTTAAGTTCTCAAGGACCTTAATGGTTGCTACAGTGGTACTTTACACCAGATGCTGAGTCCAGCTAATGCAGTTCAAGTGGTGCCATGCCATTAATTTGACGGCTCATACTTCGGAAGCACAGATAGTCCGAAAAAATGTCCCCCTGGACCAAAAGGCCATTTTTCAGACAGCCTGGTGTCCGAAAAACAAATGTGCATTGCTCCGAAGGGCCATTTCACCGAAATTAGCTACACACTCTTCCAGACAGAAGCACATGGTTAATTATTATGCAGAATGACGTCATTGGACCTTCCACCGTGGCACAGGCATGACGCGCCATACTCTGCTTATCCTGGTATTCTTACCCTAAACTTAACCAGTCTCACTCCTTATGCCTAAATCTAACCAACCCAACCAACGAAGGCAACAAGTACTAGACAGTCAGGGTCAAAGTCGAAACCTTTGCCACAGTTGAAAGGTCTGATAAAGTCATTCTGTACAACAATTCGCCGTAAGCGAGTGGTGTGTGGAAAAGTGCCTTTGAAAAGTGGCCCTTCAGACAAATGGGTGTTTGTTTTTGGGATGACGGGCTCTTGTACTAATAGGCTTTTGGTCCAATTGCATACTTTTTGGATTACTGGGGCTTAATAGCTGTCAGAAGAATGAGCAGTCTCCATTCAGGGTGACAAAATCACTTGTGTTACAAGTGCTTTTCACTTTACATGTCTCACACCAGTGGTGTTCACTTTCTCTTTTTTTTTTGCAATCACTCAAGCGGATAGTGTCTCCAGGTCAGCCATGGCTCAATAAAGTGTTGTGTTTGCTTCACTGGTCGTCTATTGCAGTTTCATTCTCCAGAGACTGCACAGTTAATCCTTAACAGTTTAGCTCCTTCTGAAGCCTGGTTACATTCTAGGTTATTTTCAACACTGAATATGTAATATGGTATAACATTGGTAGCATTTCCCACTTGATTTCTTGCCAGATTTTTTGGATTGCTTGGCTTAAAAAGTTTTTACCTCACCCAATTAGTTGCCTTAAATCGATTAATGACACATTTTGTTGTTGTGGCCAAGGGTCTTTAGCTCAGTGATTGCAATGCTTTTTCACAGTGCCTTAGTTATTGGCTTGTGTTGTATTATTTTCATTGAAAAGCTGTAGCAGTTGGTGTTTATGGGCTGTCTGTTTACCATCTTGGGAGAGAAAGTGATTTTTGCATCACCACACCAGTAAGATTTTTGGTTTGTTGGTGCATCTTTTTGGCTTTGATGGTGTTTGCTTTTGAAGTTTACACAATCGATTGCCAGTGGAGGAATTATATCACATCTGTTGCTATCAAACCAGTGAGTTCTGAGAGTAAGCTCAGGTAATTGTGACTGGTTTACTTTTCATTTTCTCCCAACATGGTGTGCTTATGGTGTACTTATGGTGTGCACTGTTTGCCTTGCCCCTCCCCACCCTGAAGATAGCCGTGACGGATGCTGCTCCTGTCTTGGTATTGATCACCTCAGACAGGGGCTGAGGGTGCATACATGAGTTGTAATGTCTGCGTGCTGACAAGCTGCTTCCTTCTGGAGTCGCTGCAGCAGCCTAACCCAGGGTCAAAAAAGGAGAGTCTGAGGAATCAGAAGCCACTCACCACAAAGTAGGCATTTTCCAAATTGCAGCGATCTAGTGCACAGTTCCCCTTGGTTGCCACTGTCTTACCCTCATTAAGAAGCATAGTCCTGTGAACTTCTCAATCCTTGGCATTCAGCTGAGGAGGGTGTTATATCAACTGGAGTCTGGCGGCAACTAGCGGCAGTAACTCAGTCCATAGGGACTTGGGTTGGGAACTGGAGGGTCGCCGGTTCAAGTCCCCATCCGGACCAAATGCGGAGCCTGGCCTGGTGGCTGGAGAGGTGCCAGTTCACCTCCTGGGCACTGCCGAGGTGCCCTTGAGCAAGGCACTGAACCCCCCAACTGCTCGGGGCGCCTGACCAAGGCAGCCCCCTCACTCTGACATCTCTCCACTTTGTGCATGTATAGGTCCTGTTTGTGCATGTGTGTGTATTTCGGACCTGTGTGTTAATGACAACGGAGTGAAAACTTGAATTTCTTGGATTACTTGGATTAATAAAGTATAGAAAATTAAAAATTAAAAAATTAAAAATTAAACAGCCTCTTTTATAACCACAATGTGGAGAAAGAAAAAGAAGACCAGGGAACCAGTTGTAATTAATTGAATGGCTTGCAGACCAGTATAATGCCCATTAAATCAACTATCCAAATAGCCCTGGCATGTTTGCACCTGGACTTGGCACAATAGCAGTCCCATACCAGTGAATGGTTCCTCAGCCCTACATTTTTATGCCATGTCCTTCTGTTGAGGCTAGACTTGTGGTTGGTCAGCTCCAGGTCTGCCCTCCACTTCCCCCTTGATTAGAGAACTTCTGCAGTGGTGTAGCTCTTGGTTTATGAGGTTTAATTGCTGGTAGGAAGCTTTGGTCCATAAGGAAAATACAGGATCTGCTTTTGCCTTTTTATAGAGTCCCCAGATTAAGTATTTTACATGGGATCAGACCTAACAAAAAGCCATAAAACAGTGACTCTAATATGTCACATTGGAAGCTCTACATAACAATTTGATCGAAGACTTGTTCCAGATGCCAGATTTGCTTCCTAGGAGGCGAGGGCATTCCCCACTCTACTCCTTCTCTACATTGGCTAGTACTCTTTACTTTTGTTGGTTGGATTGGTTAGGAGAGAGATTGGTTAGGGTAAGGGTAAGAATGTCAGGGTAAGCCAATCAGAGGCAAAGTAAGAGCGTGATGCCTTCACCATCTTAGAGAAAAAGCATTTGTATCCTAGACCATTCGGGCACCAGGGGTCCAGAGTCTTAGTGATGCCTCATTGCTGGCATCTGCTTTAAAGACTGAGAAGTCTGGCAGGCAAACGTCAACACTGACTTTGACCCTGCAACACATATGGTTAGCACAGTGTTTGATGGTTTCAGATCATATATTTGGTCGTGCTGCCTAGTGAGCCTTGGAGTGTGATGTCCAGATTGCCAAGATCCAGCTGCCAAGACAGCAGACACCGATCTACCCTGTGTTGTAGGGATGCCTCAGGTCCCCACATGGCGTGTATACAGTAGCGTGCCAGTTCATCTGCCTGGTGCAGCCTAGGTAATTTGTGTCCGTTAAAGAGTTCTCTTTTTTCCTTTTTGTGGGTGTTATCTGAGTTCGGATCCTGTTCCGTGTTGTTTTGCCGGTGGTAATAGTGGTAGATGAACTGATTGTAGAAGGTGTGCTGTGGTTGTAATCTGAACAAAAGTGTTGTTTTATTCCTTTTTTTGTTCGTCTTATTTTTGGTGTGTATCTCAGCAGTAGGCTGCCATGTTGAATCTCGCCTCGACGTCCTGACTCTCACGATACTTACACTCACACTGCCCTCAATCCTAAGCTGCCTGGTGCAGCTGAGCCATCAGCCAAGGTCCAGCATCCCCAGGGAACACCCTCCCCCTGAGGACCCTGCCAGTTAAGGGATCTGTGATCTGCTGATTGACAGCCACTTCAACAGACAGCACCTCAGCTTAAGAGAGAGCTCACATTGTTCCCTTGGCTGATAAATCTTTTTGCAGGCTTTAGTCAATGCTCTTTGGTGGACTTTGTTAAAGTATGGGATTTTTCTACTGACATTTCTTGTTGTTCATCATCTGACATATTTGTCGATGTATCTGTGATGAGCTAATATTGATATAGCTGCCTGTCCAATTGATTGGTCTAGCTCTGCTCTAAAAGATTCCTGTATTTATGCACCATAGCCTCCCTGCACTTGCAGTTCAATTTGCCTTATTGGGAAGGGCATACCAGCTCAGAGTGCCCACCTGGGATTGTACCCCTGCACAACCAAAAGATGTATGGAGGCTCCACTGACCCTGCTGCAGGCAAAAGGAATGTGAATGATCCCATATGCATTTGACTGATTGTTATGTTCCCAATCAGAGACACAGGAAGTCAGGGACAGAGCATTAGTGTCCTGTGGTACTCAGCTTGGTGTCAGTGCCAATCCAGTAGAGAGTGTTTATCTGCATTTCTTTTAGTTCTTAGCTCATGGCAGCCCTCCTCCACACATAAACAACATATTTTAATTCTGATTGAATTATGAAAGGACAAGTTTCTTGTTTACAGTATCTTGAATCCACTGGGCATGTTTATGGCTGACCCCTCAGGGGTTCCACTGGAGCGTTACTCATTTTTGCCTCCTGAGATCTGGCTGACTCGTCCATTGGGAGTCAGCTGGCACAGGCTGTAAGTGGTTATTGTTCAGTGTCTCATTCCCCTGCAGCCACAGCAGTATGGGATAATGCATTTAGTCGTGTGTGTGTGTGTGTGTGTGTGTGTCAGTGTGTATCCGTCTGTCTGCAACTTATCTCGCAAACTACTGGTCCAATCATTCTAATATTTTGTGTGCACATATATTACTGTACACTCAAGGATCTCGTATGGTTGCAGCAATTCATAATTGTTGAAAATCTGTTTTGTTGACTGTTTCTTACCGCCATTGCCTGGTGGTTCCTAACTCCTCTTAACCTGGCTGGTAGGGGCCGCAGGTTTTCCAGAAATTGGCTCGGCTAAAAACCCCAAGCCTCTCCTAGTCTGTTGCAGGCCACATTTTGGCCGTCGTCATGGCTCAAAACTGACAGCCATAGAAAAGATCAACCTCATTTTAAACCCGAGCATCTGCAGATTAATTCCATATCTGATATGTTATGATCCACTAAAGTTAGGCACAATTTGAGATTAATTAGTCCCCATTTTTTCTTTATCCTCGGGCATCTTGTTAAAGGAACTGGGAGGGACACCAGGCGCAGCTGTGTCCTGGTGCTGTTGCATTCGCCACGTCGTAACATAGCAGAGCGGGAGCATTTCAGAAGTGGCCTGATTTTATAGACTTGTAGATTTTGTTTACTTTGTAATTTTTCCTCGATATTTGTACTTCTATCCTAAGAAAGTAAGTAGGCAGTTAAATGGTTGCTATTGGTCTATTTTAAATGTGTCTGTTGATGTTCTAGTCTACTTTGTTAGGCTGCAGCCTAAAGACAAAGTTAATACAACTAAAAGTCCAGTCATGAACAACATGGATTAAAGATTTGTGGCCATGTATTTATTTTTAAAAATACCTTCATCCCTGCAGGGATACACGATCTGCTCTGTGTAACTCGCCGTGGCTCTGGCAAAAACAAAGACAAGGCGTGTATTTTTACGCGTTTCTGTGATGCTTCTGAAACTCACTGCAGAGCGTCGAATAAAATAGTTCTAATAATGATAATACATTTTATTTAAAAGGTGCCTTTCAAGACACCCAAGGTCACCTTAGAGACTGGAACATAACATACAAAACAAGAGATGCAGATTACAGAAATTGTCCAGAGTGGCTGTGATCAGCCGGGGCAGCCGCCTTGCAGAGATCTGCACTCTACTGAGAGCTCATTTCTAGTTTGCACCAGTTCCATGTGTTATTCAGACTGCCAGTGTCATACTGTGTTCCAGGTAACATTTTATGCATGTCTCTGTTTTTACTTTTCGTCAGCCTTCTGTGTCCCCAGTGTAATGTCAATGCATATTGAGGTGTATTTCATCTCAAAGGCTTTGTTATGTACTAGAATACATTAGGTAATAATATACACTTTATGGTCACACCAAGTCATTATAATACCTCTTGCTATGTTTTACAGCACGAGATAAAAGTAATTTTGTTTACTGAATTACACAAAGCAATGAGAAATACACTGTGACTATTATCCTGAAACCAGTGCTGATTTCCCATAGTCACTCCAATGTCTTACTGTGCTACAGGAGTGTACTGTGCAATAAAGAAACCCGTAATCCGCCTGACTGTCTGTGGTGTGAAGGAGCAGCAGAAGTGTGGAACTGCATCTCATCACATACAGTTGTTGACCTGTCACACTGATTGAACGACTCCAACAGAAATCTTCCCCGTGTGTTCGGGTCTTTTATAGATGGGCTTGCAGCAAAGTCCCTCGTGATCACCAAGATGTGCATCCATATGTTTGCTTTGATAAACTACATTGCACACTAATTCGAGATCATGCACTGAAGTAATTTTTGGCTGTCGCTGTTGTGTATTGATAAAACTTCATTGGACAGAATGAGTGGTGGCGTATTATGATAATGTGACCTTATCTGCATGACCGACCTCTGTTTATAATGTTGAATAATTGATATGCATGCACACAATTTATGTCAAATCTAACATGCATCATTTAGTCTAGTTCAGAAAAAGATCAGGCCCCAAGCCTCAGCTTGTGTTTCTCTAAACTTATTTATGAAAAATGACATCACCCATCCTCGGCCTTGGGTACATGTAGCCAAGATTATTCAACCACAATGCTTTTAAACACTGTCTAACAATTGTTGATGATAGCCCGACCTTATAAAGTATTATATTTTCCTCTCATCATCATGCTCTCTTTCTTTCTTTCTTTATGGAAATCCTTGCTGTTTATAATTCCAGCCAGTTTCAATTAACTACAAGTATGCTGTGTGTCTGCCTCAGTCATACTAGGAGCAAGAGGTTCATGAGTGCATTTGAAAAGATAGCCAGTTTTTTCAATTTTGTCGGAGAAACTGGCATTCTCAGATTCATGGATGAATGACATTCAAACATTTAACTGATATACATTCATCTGAATACACCAACATTTCTCTATTATGTTATATTATGCAGTATTATATTATTAACCTCCCACTGTATTTTCTAACCTTCATGTGTGCATTTTCTTTATCCTATTTAGCACACGCTGTTCCCACTAGGAGGGACGGAGAAATTAATGAATGACAGAATTCGTTAGTGCAATAGAAAAACAGATGTGATGCATTCTGTGTTTGTAAGCTTGTGCACTATAGCAAAAATAAAAGTGCCATAAATACAGTTGACATGTCACTATGTCAACAACATAGTCATCACTTTCCTTTTGGGACAATATAAGTTAATGGAACGGTCCTGTCTGTAACTCTATTAAACACAACATGGTGAGTGAGGCAACACCCAGCTTATGTGCTGTGTCATGTCTCCTTCCAGAACTTCAATAAGTTTTAATAACAGCCACTATCGATTTTTGCTGCAGTTTGACTCACCGTAACAACTGATGTCATGATTCATGACATTTCCTGCAGTCAATTAGAAGTACTTTGAAAAAGTGCAATGGCGGGTTAAGGTCTTTCAGTTAGTTCATTCTATTTGATACCCACATCGCACTATTATTAGAAATGTAACATACATTTATGCACAAGAGCCAGATGCACTGTTTAGTGGCGCTAATTTGCAACATCTGTCCACAGCAAGCTTTTCGAACATTAGAATAGAACAAAGAAAATAAAACAAATACACAAACACTTTCACAAAAGTACATCCATATGGTTACATCTATAAATATAGGGTTGGGCAAATATCTTTAAAGTTTCATAGAGTTTTTCACTGGCATTCTCTTGTTTCAGCAAATGTGTGCACATCAAGCAAAAAATTGAAAATGTCTATGCTCTACGTTCACAGTGATGGAGCTGACAGAACAAATATCCACATTGATAGACCATAAAGAAAATATGGTTGGAGTTTCATAGATCTAAAAGAAAGCATTTGACACGATTGACCACAGAGATATGGGATTAAAGGAGTAGCTCACAAATGGCTGAGGAACTTTCCTGAAAATAGACGTCAATATGAGCAAATAAACAATAATAAGGCTGACTTGTTGAGGGTTACATGTGGAGTTCCACAAGGGTCAGTGCTGGGTCCACAATTGTTTAGATTGTACATCAATGATATTTGTAATGTGTCAAAGTTGTTTAATTTCGTTTGTTTGCTTATGATATAAATTTGTTTTGTTCTGGTAAAAACCTTGAGCAGCTTCTGGATACAGTGGAAAGACAACTGGATATTTTAAAACAATGGTTCAACATTATCAAGCTATCACTGAATGTAAATAAAACTAGATATGTAGTATTTGGAACACAAAAAAAAACAATAACCAAGTACAAATTATGATTGATAATATTAAAAAAAGAGAATATGAAAACAAATTTTCGAGAGTTTATTATGCTGGAAACAGCATGTTTATCAAATTAAAACCAAAATATCAAAGTCCATTGCAATATTAAAGCCGTTACAAGGAACTTTTAACTGGATATGCAAAAGTCTCTCGTTTCTGCTGATGTCTGTGCGTGACCTACAACAGCAAATGAGACCATCGGTGTGAAGATAAGCTATTTCTATATAGCGTATATCCATACCTTTAGGAAACTGTCTCCGGGTCTGCCCCAGGTCGCTTCCAGGACGAAACGATTTACGGCACTCAGACGGCATACGTCATCTTACCTAGCTGCTTACATCTATGGTGACTCTTATAAATAGTCGCTATTCCTCCTCCTCGACCCGACATCCGCAGTTAAAATAGCAGCAATCATCGGGTAAAAGTTCTGTGAAAGCACTGGACTCACCAACAGTCAGCCACGTCTCAGTCACACAGAGAAAATCCAATCCTCAGGAAGTCAGAAAATCCTTCAGGATAAACGTTTTGTTCGCTAGCGATCTAGCATTCACCAGCCCAATCCTGGCAGGAGCCGGCGGGTCCACGGCGTTAGCTGTCCGGGGAGCCACACACAGAGACCGCAGGTTTCACAGATTCACCCTGCGCCAGCGGGGACGAGGAGAGCAGGTGCCGCAGGGCTGGAACACCTCATCCGGGCCGACGACAGGTACCAGCTAAGCGTCAACAGGGTCCAGCGAGTGCCGAGAAATAAAGAGGCAAGGCACCGTTCCATACTCAGTCCAAGAAGCCGTGGAAGTGCTCGCCAAACAGGTCTTCAGCCTTACCAGCCGACCGCTGCGTTTACCCCGGCGGCGGTGGCGCTTACGCCGGAGAGGTGGAACTGGGGCGCGGCAGAGGTGAGCTGGGATCCCCGATAGAAGCAGGGGCAAAGTTTTCCCGTCTTGTTGTTTCATTCATCCCCAAAACAAACACATGCGCGAGCCAGGTAAGCGTCTTTACGACAATACGCGCTAGAGCTCATGGGAAATGTAGGCTTCATTCCGGCAAAGCACTACCGCTTTTGTCCACAGGGTCGCCAAAATCAACTCAAAATGAAAGTTCCTTGTAGGGGCTTTAAATAAAACAAAAGACATTCTCAACTCAAATTCATTACATATATTGTGTCATTCCTGCATACTGCCATATATTACTTACTCTGTGGAGGTTTGGGGAAAAACATATGAAACAATCATAAATCCAATTTACTTGCTTCGGAAGAGAGCGATCAGAAACGTAAACGGATCCGATTATCATGAACCGATAAAAAAAATTATTCATAAATTCACAGGCACTCAAATTTAGTGAAGTTGTAGCTCTTAAAATAGCATCACTAATGTACAAAGCATACAATAGCATGTTACCAGACTGTATCCAGAGGTTGTTTCAAGTAAAAGAACGTCAGTATGAACTAAGAGAGAAAACTATGTCCACAAAAACAAAGAGCAGAAAAAATGTAAAACAAAAGTTTCAGTGTGTGGAGTAAATTTATTGAATGGGATAGAAACGGAAATTAAAGCGTATAATACAATAGATTACAATAGATTAGTCTGCAAAATATGTCGTCGGTTGGTGCCAACCAGGACGGAAAACTGAGACCTGAAAATCCAGGCAAAAACTGCAGTAAGCACACCGACAAGTGTTGCTCAACAGCCTAGCACTTCTGCTGCTGTGGCTGCACCAAAAGAGAAATCAGTATTGTCCTCTTTTGCCGCCGTAACCCCGTACGAGAACTTTGAAAAGGAGCAGAGATATAACAGACGCAGTGTCATACTTCATCTGTGGTCAGCCAATGACATGATGCCCATGAGCGCCGTGGAGACAGACGGGTTCAAGAAATTGATTAAAGTGCCTTAAGACGCTGGAAGATCATTTGGTTTCATTTGGACATTATCAGGATATTTTTCAAACTCGTAGCATTATCAAATTATATATCGTGATAAATATCGATATAGATCAATACGGGGAAAATTATCGTGATAATATTTTTTGCCATATCGCCCAGTCCTATGTTTAGGCACAGACACCACTTGGTTAGGTTTAGGAAAAGGTCTTGTTTTGGTGTAAAATACCTGGTATTGTTGCCACAACTACGGCTAGAAATGTCCCAACCTCTTGTTAAAAAATACCAGTGTTGGTCTCAAACAGTAGTCTGCTGCTTCTTAGCTGTCTCACCTTGGTGCCACACCATCCACCATCCCCTTCTCCTGATGCTCTGCTCATCTACATGAAATCTGAACTATGTCATCTTAGGAATGATGATATGATACACAAGAAATGTACAAATCTAACTTATCTGTGGTTTGCAGATGTACAATAACATTTTCTAATGGGGACCGGGCTGTATCCTTGGAGACTGAAGAGATTAATGTCCTACAATTATGACACAAAAACGTAGTCATATAGCTGTGAATACCAACCGCTGCCGGTTTTTTTTTCAGTGATCAAATAAGTATGTGATTTTAGATCTGCACCACAAGGGCAGTAATTGAAAACCACTGGTATGCAGATATAATGTCGCTGCATGGCTCCGACTCATACTATCATCGAAGAAATATGACAAAGATGTACTTCACACGATTTTAAAGAGCCGGTGGCCCTGCAAATTTAAGCACAGGTGAACTATGGAGACCGAAAAACTCAAGAGCATCCATTCAAGTTGAACATTTAATAAATTGAAGAAATTAATCAGCTCCAGAACTCAATACATTCTCCAGCTTCGTCTGAGTGTCCAACAAATTGTTTCTTTAAAGGAATAGTTCGACATTTTGGAAAATAGGTTCATTTTCTTTCTTGCTGAGAATCAGTAAGCTTGGCTTAGCAGAGAGGCTGGGATCAAGGGGAAGGAGCTATCTCAGGTCTCCCCAAAGAAATCCTACCAACACCTCTGAACTCATTGTATCACTGCTGTTATATCTGTACACGAACAGAAATGTAGAAGCGACAAGCTGTGGTTTTGTAAGGGGTTACGTGCTGTAACTATTTTATGCCAATCAGCAGTCGGTCACAGTGATTTCCTGGAGTCCTATAGTCACCGAGTGTTGCCAGGCAACCAGTAAAGGATCAAGACAATGGCCCTGTAAGTCTGGATAATCTACAGACCTCTCTGTCAACTGTTTTGCTATGAAAACTGTCCAAAATAACCAGGAAATAGTTTCTGTTTACCTAATTTGACATAAAAAATTGATCGACAACCATTTTGATCCATTAATTGTATCATAAGTCACTAGTAAGTCAGTCATTTATTAAACGAATATGCCAAACATTTGCTGGTCCCAGATTCTTGAACGCATCTGTTTCAGTCAGTTCCATATCACTGCAAAATGCATATCTTTGGTTTTTTGACTGTGTCAGTAAAATTCGAGGATATTGAAAGGCATCACATTGAGCTCTGGGAAATTGTGAAGGCCACTTTCTCCAACATATTCTCACTCCGACCTCGTCACATATTGCTGCTTGGTTGTGGACTTTCCACATATACATATGACGTGCAAGGTAGCCTGGGTGCATCTGTTGTTGACGTTCGGGAACGGCATGTCAGCTTCAGCCTTGGACACTTCATTTTTCTGTTTGTCACAGGAAATGTACAGTTTGCGTTATGTTCCCGGTCTAGGGGAACCTAGACATAACATACTGTGACTCCCCACTCTTCCCACTCCCAAGAAAGGCAAGTAAGCAATCTCAAGGACCCTAAACTTCCCAGGCAATAAAAAAAAAAACAAAGTTGAAACAAAAGACAATTTCCTAACCTAAACTCCTACCATACAAAACAAGACAAAAGAACATGGCAACACCGAACAAAAATGGCTTCTCACTTTTACTAAAACTGCTTAAAAAGGCTCTATTTACAGTGCTCGAACAAAAGAAACCAACTAAACTCTACACAAGTAAACTGCGAAACAAAACTCACCACAAAAATTAAATAATAAAGTTATCAGCATACACACATTGGTTTACAAAGTTAGAGGTTTTTGCCTGCAGGTACTGACAAACAAATCTACAATTGGTAGAGTGAGGGAGGAAGAGCTTCCATCAGCTGGAGGTTAAAAAGTCGTCTGTCATGCACCGGACCAAACCAGTGACAGCAATCTCTCCGAATAAGCCCAATCAGCAATCACCACCTGCCTTGCAACATCCATTCACACTCAATCACATGCACATACTCTGAATTTCTCTGCAGTGATCTGTCAGATGTTCTCTCTCCTCCCCTCAAACACGTCAATACAAAAAATGACCTGGGTCATATCACAGTCCCTTTCAAAATAAACAAACTACATCAGCACCACAAATTGACGCTTTTTTCCTTCTACAATAAAAACACACACACGGTTAGTTTTAAAACATAATAACAGGGTTTAGTTTTACATTCATACCGGAAGTGAACACTGGCCTCCTGGGAGAAAGTCTGTGATTGTTGATTGTTGGACCCATCCAAAACCTCTTCCACCTGCCCTACTTCACTTACGTTGTTGCCTGGACATGTTTCCCCCGCGACGCCGCTGGGTGACGTTATGAAATAAATGCGACCTGCTGCGTATCACGCTGATGTGAAATTTAAGCTCTTTTTTTTTGGCTGTCTGACACCAGAAGTCACTGGCCAAGTACCAGTATTCGACAACTTCAGAGTGAGCATTATTGCGTCTTTTTAAAAAAAAACAAAAAAAAACAACGCTAATCTAAAGCCAACTTGTCATCAGATGAGTTGATGGGTTCCGAGAATGAATTTCAGCCAATGTGTTCCTCCTCTCAACATGACCTGCAGTTCAAAACTACACAGACTTCAAACGGACTACAAACAGAAACCAGAACACTTTGGATACCAAATTCTTGCCCTTTTGCCTATAGATTCTGCATACATATGCAAAATTTTTTGTTTGTTTATAGAGATTAGCATGACTGCTAATTAATTTCAGCCAAAGGAACCCTTTGGGAAAATGCTGTAGGCAAAAAAAGCATGTGGTTATGTTTGGAAACCAATACCAGGGTTTGGCTTTACATTCATTCGGAAAGCGAACACTGGCCTCTAGGAGTGGAGGGAAAAGTCAATACAGCATAGTGTTGCGATATTTTTGTGTTGCAATATCGTATCATCACACAGTGCCAAGTATCTTTTTTTTTTTTTTTTTTTACATAGACTTTTAAATTACAAACACAAATTATACAACAGTTAGTTCCGGCCCTGCGATCTGATTGGTCGAGAGACAGTAAAACCGTGATGATATTGGACTACAACATCACGGTTATTTCACTGTGTATGTATCACTCCGCCTCACAGCTGATTGCAATCAACAATCAAATCAAAACTGACGGTTAGTGTCAGTTAGGTCAGCAGTTGCGTTGTAGGCTAATTAATTCATCCACTGTCAAACAGCCAAAAATATGGATTNAACGGGGCTGTATCGCCCAAAACCCCTACAGTGTGGCCAGTGTCAAATGTCCCCCCACCCACAGGTTAACAGTGTCGTCAGTGTAACTCACTCGGCAATCTAAAACGAGCTCATATGTGGACTACAATAAAGCAAAACATACAAGTCAAATATGTATAAACAGAGAGAAGAATGAAAGTGATAAAACTTATCTCGCCCAGCTGGCGAGACCCTCCCCCGGGTTCTGAGCGTTAGCACCGTCCGACTCCCCGGGGTAAGTAACGTTGCGGCCTGCGGCCTCGTGCCTACGACCAAATCACAGCCGTGACGATATCACAGTACAACATCACTCCCTCTCGTGTGATATTGCTTAATTAAACTTTCGTAGCCTACTAGAATAATACAATCCATTGATTTTTCTGTTAATTAAACTTTCGTAGCCTACTAGAATAATACAATCCATTGATTTTTCTGTCCACTAGATACATTTTGCTACAGACGGAAAACTTTATCGTATTAGATAAATAAAATGTTGACGAAGTTTTCCTCTGGGGACTTAATTTACATTTGGAAAAGAAGGTAATAAATCGCAATATATTGCAGTATTTTACCGAAATATTGCAACTTACTCCTGGGTAAAAGCCTGTGATTGTTGGACCCATCCAGCACCCCTCCCACCCACCCTACTTGGACTTTTCAGCCCCTTAACTAACATTGTTGTCCGGCTGAGTTTCCAAGAGACGCTGTCAGGTGCAATCACACTGATGGCGCCCGGCCACATAACATTGTGCCGTGAAAGACGAAATGAGACAGAGTTGCTTTTTCTACACTTTCTGACATTTAATGGACAAAACAAATAATCAGTGAATCAGAAAATTAATCCCAAATTAATCAAGGCATTCAAAAATGTACAGTTGCATAATTAGAAAATACTAGTTAAGTCCAAATTTGATTGATTCCCTATTTGTTTGATTTGATGAACTAAAAGTAGAAATCTCAGAGGCAGGTGTCTGAAGAAATAAAGCCATAATTTTCTGCATGTTTAACCTTCAACAGCCAGTCAGAATGAGTCTTTTCTCTGTTGTGGTTGGATGACCCTTTTTACCTTTTGACTACTGCTCTAGTTGCAATGACTTGTGCACTTGAAATTATGCAAAAGCTGCTCACAAGTATGCACTTTACTGCAAAAAGAAAATCCACCTTAACGGTTCATTTCTGAAGTGGAATGAACTGAACTGAATGAATGAAGTGTTTTAATTTACTCTTTTATTGCAGCCTTTCCTTCATGGCCTCCCCCATCCACTTTTACTGCAGTTATTGACTTCCTACGTTTCTGCAGGAAACTGATATGCTCTAGCTGTGTTCAATGAAAAGCTGAGAGAGTGGGAATATTAATACACGTAGTGAGTCAACTGGTTGATAAACACGGGGGCATGCCGATGTTTGCACCATGTCTGGTGGCTGCACGGCATTGTAGAGATGCTCTTATCTCTGCCTCTTGAACAGAGTTCTCTCCCTGTTGAACGTTGGTGGGAAATTGTGAGTCTAGAAACAACCCTTGTTTGATGTGAGCTGAAAAATGTCATTCAATCACACTTGTAGGTGGAAAAACAACTTGCGTTTTCTCACCTGATCTTTTTTTTTTTTTTTTTTTTTTGCATTATTTGGAAAACATACACACCCTACTATGACCTAGAAATGCACTTTACATCACTTTCAACACAAATTTAACTGTGGAAAATGCGTTTAAAGTCTAGATTCTGCATTAAAAATCAAAACGTCTCTCATTCTTCTCTTCTTCAGAGTGGTGACTCTCCCATGGTAATTTTTCCGACAGTAATGGCTTACATCAGCAGGGGTGATGTGATAAAGAAAGATGGCTGCCCAGTTGAGACATTTAACATTTGTTATTCACAGTACAAGATTTTGTTGTCCTAGATATGACAAAAAGTTTTCACCACCGACTTAAACTTGCAACTGATTCAACAACAGAATCACGAACAGATCCTTATACTAATCACATCAAAACTACAGAGCACTAAAAAATGTAGAGCTGTTTGACGCCAACTTTAATCCTCAAAGAAATGAATGTCATGAGAGGAAGCCCTTTTTCTTGCCATTCTTTTCACAGCCAATGAGCTTTTTTTTTTACTTTGAAACATGAAGAACTGTATCATGCCAGATATTAATGGCAACTTCTCAAAATTTGCAAGATGATTTCATCATAAACACCTACAGGCGGGGCTTTGAAAGTGATCTCAACCAAAATAAAACTCTGCATTTAGCCAAATCCATCATCACATTCCCGCCTTATATCCTCTCACACATTAGGAAATGTCAAGTCGCAGACAAAATTAGCACATGTGGAAGCTCGTGGATGTATGCAGTGACAGCAGTTCATTGATTTCCCTCACAAAAATACTGTTCATATACGTGCAGGCAAAAAACAAGATGCTTTTTTTAGTTGAGTTTGACTTAAACTGTGGGAAATGATTTTAAAGCAGATATCCATCCAAAGCAACATCTAAAACAACACTGATAGACTAAATAGACCATTATTTTGGGGTTGAATAATGGCCGTGACAGATCCAACCAAAGCCTGTTCACCTTAAAAAACATGTTTTCTAGCTCAGGTTTTCTAGCCAGACAGCATTGGCTTTTTAGTTCAGGGTTTTGAGATATCCATCTCTGACATTTTCTCTATCACCCAAACACAATGGAGGTGAATGTGATGCTTATAGCACATTATACAACAGTTAGTTCCGGCCCTGCAATCTGATTGGTCGAGAGACAGTAAAACCGTGATGATATTGGAGTACAACATCACGGTTATTTCACTGTGTATGTATCACTCCGCCTCACAGCTGATTGCAATCAACAATCAAATCAAAACTGACGGTTAGTGTCAGTTAGGTCAGCAGTTGCGTTGTAGGCTAATTAATTCATCCACTGTCAAACAGCCAAAAATATGGATTTATTTCCTAAAATAAGTTTTGAATTGAACTATGAATGGTCATCAGAGGAAGATGAGGGAGAGGAGAAGCTGAATCCATCTGAGCACACATCCAGGTTTGTCAGTGTTTCATCAGCGGAGCTCAATGACTTGGAGAAAAGCAACATACTGTCAGATCAGAAGGCAGAGTCGGCTGTGCCTGTGAAGCGACAGTCCACCATGCAGTCACCAGAGACTTATTTCACCGGCTGCACAATTAATGGAAACGTGCAGATAAATGTGTATAAAGAGTAAGTGCCTGGCGCACCATGTCTGCGTTACATAGCAACGGTGACAGCGGAGTCCTGAGGGAACTATTTTTGTTGGCGGAAGACAAATAAAATGCTTAAATTATCTATTTTGTCCTCATTTTTCAACATTTCTTAATCAGCCTTGCTTATTTAACTGTTGAACTGTTGTATAAAAGCAATATCACACTCGAGCTCATGATGTTGTACTGTGATATCGTCACGGCTGTGATTCGGTCGTAGGCATGAGGCCGAGGCTGTTGTCACAGTACAACATCACTCCCTCTCGTGTGATATTGCTTAAGCATATGCCTGCAGAAGCTCCAGCACTATAACATCCCAAAGGAATGTATTTTTGTGAGTTTAACAGCATGTGGGAGTTTCTTTGCAACTTTCAATCTCCTCATCCCCTCTTGTACCCACGTGTCTTGACATGGTTAAGGTCGGTTAGGTTAAGACCCAACAATGATTTTGTTTTGGGCGAAGTGTTCCTCACAAAAATGAAAAAAACTCTTTCAGAAACAGTATCCTTGATTTCAGTGCTGTAAACCCAATAAAATGAAAATGCAGTTCATCTCAAGAAACCAAACTAAAACTACCTTCATGGCTCAATGAGTCCTTCAAATTCAAGTGTCAAACTAAATGCTGACAGCACACTCATATTCAAGTGATGAAGCCCTGTAGCGGCTGTAGGAATTATGACTGTTGTCCATTGGGAGCAAAGACAGAAATAGTGGGACGTTGTTACAGAGCCACAAAGTCTGCAGTCCCTGTTTTAGGCACTGATCACACAGAAAGCATTTTAGCACCTGGTGACGGCTTTTTGTAATTGTTTTTAATGAGAATGAAGCTTTTTGCTAACAATTTTTGCGTTGCTAGGTGCCTGGCTTGTCTGAGCTCTAGAATAAACTTAAACCCAAAGCGGAAAAGTTCCTCACGTCATCTCTTTTTTCCCATTGCCCAGTCGGATGATATGAGAGGCGGGCCTTCTGTGGTGGTCATGGCAACAAGTTTACAGTTGGTAAACAATGGAGGATATATCGTGGTACCCTGCTGGATACCCAGAGCTATATGACTTAGTTCATTTTTAGTTATGCAGGGCCTGACAATAGACATATGCCTGGAAACGGCCATCATCGAGGCGAAGCTCCTGGATGAACTGGTGGTGATCCACCCTCTTTTTTAGGGTCTCATGTACCCACACAGATCTCCGTTTCCCTGTGCCCAACAAACTATTTGCTGACAGCATCTCACCCTCAACCAGAGCTACAGCAAGAACTCTCTGCCTGTCCATTTTAGCAACTAGATACTTATCACTGTGAAAATAAGTAGGAGTTTTAGCTAGCTAAAATAGACGGTAGATTGATTTCAAGGGAAGGTTAGAGATTGGAGGTGACGGGTTGGTTGCGTAGCAACAATAACTAGATTTTAGTGGCATTCAATTTTTAAAAAATGCTCTCTGTCTGATTGGGGCCTTAAACCGACAGTCTTTTTTTTTTTCTACCACAGCTGTTTCCTAACCTTGGAGACACATCATTGTAACCATAGCAACGCAGATGCTCTAACATTCACTAAGCAGTTAATTCAACCCAACAATGATGTTTCCCTAACTAACCAAGTCGGTTTTGGGTCTGGATCTAACCAAATCTTCCCTTCATTGCTCCCAAAGGACGAGAGGACGCTAGAGGACTTTGTCACTGGAACGTGAACATTGCTTTTGAGAATTAGCTGAATTTGTTGGGAGGACAAACTAACATCAGCCTAGTCACCACAATAAAATGTTGGCATTGTATGTTTCCGCTAACCACACACATGTTAGATTTGTAGTTTTTATACGCGTGGGCCGGCTGTAGCCCATGCAGCGGTTCGATCCCCAGCTCCTTCAGTCCGCATTTCGAAGTATCCTCGGCCAGATACTGAACCTTAAAGTGCTCCTGTTGGCTCTTTCATGGGTGTGCAAATACATGTGAACGCTTACTGAGTAGCAGGTGGCACCTTGTATGGTAGCCAAGGTGACTGCTGTGTGAATGTGTGTGTGTTTGGTTGAATGTGACATAGTGCAAAAGTGCAACATTTATTCTGGTACCTAGGTTTAAAATTTTATTTCTCGCAGAGCCCATGTAGAGCAATTAAGAAGCTCTCCTCTAACCTGCCTCACCGGCTCACCTGAGTAGCATCAACTTTCCCCGTTGTTGTCAATGTACCCCATTCCTCCCCTTCCTCCTGTATTTACTTGACATGTCTTTGCTGACAGTGCACTTTATTGCATACGACCCTCCTCCTCCTCCTCCTCACCGCCAGCATCAAGGCCCTGTCTGTGGTCAAAGAGGAGGAGGAGGAAGGGGAGTGGAGGGATCCCAATGATTTACGTCCCTGCCTCCCTGCGAATGTGGCTCCAGGTGACAGGGGGCTAACGTCAAACCTCCATTGGGCAGCTCCCTGTGCTTGTTACATTAATTTCATGGCTCTTGTCAGTCCTTGTCTCAAGTGTCTTTCCTGACTGACACTTCACTAAATGTCATCACCACATTCAATTTTAGAGTGCATGAAAATTCTTGAGAATGCAGCAGTACTGAACGATTTACTATAATAGCACCGCGTGGTATGTAAAGAGCTGTAAGGCTAAATCCTGCACACACCTGGAGGAGTTTCCAGGAGAAATGCTTGTTAGGAGAAATCCATCCAAAAAATAAAGGAAGTGCTGTTGTTGTGTGTGACTGGCTCAAAGAAACTGAACAGGTCTGACAGTCAAAGGAGATCCGATTCATAAAAGATTATTGTGATACTGTCAGTTTGACCACACAAAGGCAGATATACTGCAGCTGTTTTGCCCAAAGCAGGAACGAACCATTGTGTTTTGAATCTCCGTAGCTCAGTTTGCATTGAGATGTTTTCAGTTCTTTTTGTTAAATGGCTTTCTGTCACACATGCACGCTGATTTTGAAAATTACCCGAAGAGATTAAAGTCACATAGTTGCAATATTAAAGACACGACTCTCCTGGAGATGGTGTTTTCTTTTAAGAGTACATGAGGATTTTAAGAAATGGTTGGAATTTTAATCAGTCAGCCCTCTTGTAGGTATCCTAAGCTGTCTGGCATGTAGCAAACATGATGATAATGAAAGATACACTGTACAGCTGCAAGTATGTGGACACCTGAATATTACACCAACATCAGAATCATAATTAGCTTTATAAGCAGAGTGTGGTGACACATACAAGGATATTATCTGGTCTTATGTTGCCTTCAAAACCTTTTGGTTATGGTTAGGAAAAGATAATGTTTTAGCTTGAAATTAGTCCATACCCATTGAGTACAGCATACCATACCATGACTTAGTCATACCAAAACTTAGAAGAAAAAACAACAAAATTGGTCCACAGGGGGCGCCACAGCGATCGGTTGCATTTTAGCCATTTTTAAGCATTTTTCTGTTGTTATAGCGCCACCCAGTTGCAAGTTAAGAGTTAAATTTCGGCAGTCACCTTGAGGCGTCCTGTTCTACATATCTACCAAGTTTAGTAAAAATCCATATGGCAGTTAGGCCTAGATAAGAAATTAGCTCTCTAGCGCCCCCATTTTGTTTGATGGGGTCAATAATGGAGGGGTCCCCTCAGATTATGTGTGGTCATATGCCTACAAAGTTGCGTGGTGAGATGTTATACACCTTTATGTGATGAGCCACGCCCTCCGCAATATTCATTGCCTTATAGAAGCTCAGTTTTAGTAAGTTTTTCAACTTTTGCCAAGAGGGAACTTTAGATATTGGTCCTTAGATTATGTTCACCAACAGCAACACACACACACACACGCACACAGACACACACACACACACACACACCCCATTTTCATCATTATATAGTAAGATACCTGGTTTTGGTGGCACAAACGCAGCTGCAAACACAGTGATATCTCTGTAAAAAACAACTGCTTTTCATGGCACTATCCCCCTGTGGAAAAACAGTAATGGGTCGCTAAAAAACACCCACATTTGGTGCCCAAAATCCACTTGAAAAAAACAAACAATAGGGCTGCCCCCTGTGAGTTGATCAAACGTTAGTCAATCGGAGAGGTCATTAATCTGCAATATTTCATTGGTCACTTAGTCGCAGAAAAAAACAAACAAACAAGAAGCTGTACCTTGTCAAAATAAATCAAAACCTATATGACTGGACCATGTGGGAGTTTAATTTGAAAGGACAGACACAGGAAGAGGCCATGCTCAGCAGTCAGACAGGACTCACGTTACAAACCAATCACAGCCGACAGATATCTTTCCCTTCTTCTGTGAATATTCAGTCTGATAAATACGGAAAAGTTGATCATGTTAGTGCAGGGCTACCCAGAGCTTTACATCTGTCCCACAGACGATAGGCCTACACACTTAAGAACAGCACCTTTAATTTCCAGGGCTGGTACCTGCGGTTATTCCACAGGCTAGTTAATAACATGTCGGGCAGGAAATCCAAAGTGTGGGATCATGTTGAGAAGGTGAAGGACGAACCCAAGGTTATATGTAAACTCATCTTCATTGGTCGACTACAAACATGACGTATCATCTGAAACATGGAAGTAGCTACATGCCCATTAGCCCACAGCGTCATTAACAGGCGGCTCGCTCAGTGTGTGACGTGCACTTGTAGATAAAATATAGGCCTATATTAATGAAGGTTCATTAGTACGGTTTGTATTTCTCTGTAATGTAGCACAGTGTTAACAATGTTACTGATACTATTCTTTCTCACACCTTCAACTCAAACCATTGTGTTGCCCCGCCCAAAATATATCATTTAGTACTTAGTCGGCTAATGGCCCTAAATGACAACTATTGGTCGATGAGGAAAATTCTTAGTCAGGGGCGGCCCTTAAAACAATCAGTTGTGTTGTTTGTTATCTTGATGAGTGGTCTGCAGCTCAGCAGGCTTCTCGCCAAGGTGTCACACCATCCTCCATCTCCTCCGCCTCCTGATGACAAAGTTAGCTCATGAACTGCATCACTTAAGAAATGTTGCTATGGTACATATGAAACATGCAAGTATCATAACATATCTGTGCAATGCCAACATTTCCTTCTGCAGACTTGGCTGTGTAAAAGGATGCTTTACATACATTAGGTAGGTGGATATGACAAGATACACAGCATGCATGGATTATGTTTAGCAGTTGTTTACATGTTTACAGTGTCTATCTAAAAAATGTAATTTGTGATTGTTAAGCATGTCTTCCCAAACCCGCATGCTTTAATATGCTGCTCTAACAGCCTCCACGGTTGAAATCTT
This sequence comes from Epinephelus moara, assembly GCF_006386435.1. Classification (NCBI taxonomy): domain Eukaryota; kingdom Metazoa; phylum Chordata; class Actinopteri; order Perciformes; family Serranidae; genus Epinephelus; species Epinephelus moara. The sequence continues at coordinate 9,647,869 of NC_065514.1, read as the reverse complement.
GTCCTCAGTGCAAAATCTCAAAGCCTGACTGAAGACAGAGTTTATCGTCTGTACTTGCTCACTTTGAACCTCGTGCTTTCAATGTCATACTGTCATAAAACTTTCACTAAGTCACTGTATAGTGTGCCAAGGCTAACCCAGAAGTCAAGTCAGGCTGGAGCCATTTCTTATAATGGCCACATTTTTATAATTGATCGTCGTTTTTCATCTCTTGTGTCTGAATCATCCGGAATAAGTACCAATTGGGAGGCTAAACATGAATCTCAATATGACGTGATTAAAGAAGAGGGGACTAAATCAAACATTTGAAAGTGTTATGGACTGTGGGTATAACTCCAACTGAGTATTTCAAATTAGAGAGAAATGTCATTGCAGGGGGGACTGGTGTTATTGCCAAATAATACTTAATTACGGCTATTTTTAATCATACCAGAATCAAAAAGTTATTAGGGTTTGAAACAACCGTCGTCTCTCTGGTTCAGACAGTGACATGCTCCCTAATGAGAGAGGCTTTGAAACGCTTCACTACAGTATAAATTTTAAAGAATATATCTTGGAGAGCACGTCCAGCAGCATCCCTGCTCCAACAAAACTCTCGCATTTAGCCTTCCCATCCGCAATAATTATGCAACAAGAGGTGGGATCAGGCAGGCTACCCACTCATGCTATAATGATGACCACATAGAGCCCTCAGCATATCCTCCACAACACCTGCATAATGGATTTATAGAGGGGAAGCATGGTAAAGCAGGGCGGGGGGGAGACGGCTCCTGCATGTGTGATGGTGTCGGTGGTGATGGAGACGGAAAAAATCCGATCCACAACTAAACAAAAGCAAATCTCACATTTGGCCAAATCTGCCTACAGCTGTTCAACACTGCATTGAATGCTTTTCTCCCTCTCCTTTTTTTTCCCTCCTCTCGCCTGCACACGCGCGCACACGTCCCCCACGCAGCCGGGCGCGCACACGCGGACCTGCTCGCCAATTGCACTGCACAGCTCAGGAGCCCCTGACAGTGCCCGTGCCTGGCTGTGTGATCGCTGCCTGGCGTCTCTGCCGCTCCGCTGGATGTTTGCGCAGAGGACACCTGCCTCCGCCGCTGACTGCACCGTCCCCCGCGGCAAGAACCCAGCCTCCTTTACACCTCTTTAACTTTTGCAACGTGCGACTATCTCTTCTTCTTCTTGTTTCCGCGGGCACCTGTTCCAACAATATGCTTGCGTCGGGTGAAAAAGCCCTGTAGAGCCGGGCGTTTGACTCCCAACTTGGCACTTGATGGATATTTGTGACAGCTGTGGAAAGTTGCCCTGCGTCGGGGAGCATGGGCGCAAACTTTAAAAGCTTTTCTGTATAATCAAGAGACAGTGTTTTTTTTTTTGTTTTGTTTTTTAACAATGAAGGCAGGTGAGTCACCCCTCGCGTGAGAGGCGCGCAAAGCTCCGGGGCTCTCCAGGTACTGGAAAAAGGAAAGGCGACACGGAAGAAGTCGTGATCTGTGCGGCGGATTGCGCCACGGAGGACGGAGGGAACGGACCGATGAGACAACATGGGTAAGTAGGTGGAGGATTGTGTCGTTTTGAAGCGAGCACCCCGGGAGACTGAAAATCATCACTGTCCGTAGTTGAGCGCACTTGTGGTCCTTAAAATAACACTATGGGTTGGTGTTTGGTCCTTTGGCGCATCTCGGAGTGTGTGGATGTGGAGAAAAATTCTCCCAAATCTTTGGCGGTTTGTTCCTGCGCAGCGAGCTGGCATCTTAAGACTTTTATTTTCCTCCAAATATTTCCTTGAATTTTAAAAAGCAGGAGTGTTGGCACCTCTCAATATCAAAGGAGAGGAGGGAGACAATCTCTCACCTTTATGATGTGGAAGGGAAGTAGCCCCCAGAATGTGAGTCAGTCCTGGGTTTAGGTGCCAGTGCAGGATGAGTTGGAGCTAAAGATGATCTTCCCCATGACGTCCTTGTTACTGGAACAAGTTTATCCCCCCCTTAAATCCCGACCTGACCTTAAATGGCCGAAATGTGATGAGTGCGTTTTCTGTGGCCTCCCCCCTCCTCTCCATCACCACCACCACCTCTCAGCCCCCTCCTGTCTTCTCCCTTCAAAGCTCTGACATGTTTTGACTCCGTCCTATTTCTCCTACCTCCCCTCTTCTCCTGACAGCTCTGGGCACCTACAATCTCATCCCACACTGCCTATCACCTCCTCCATTTTACTGACTGTGGGTGCTCCAGAGCTAACGTTAAATCCACCGCTCAGCCTCCACTTCTTCTTCTTCTTCTCCAGTGTTTCAGCAGCTTTGCGATCCGCAGCTCTCCTTTTTTTTTATTTTGTGCATATATTTGGGGGGGCTCAGAGAGGACTGTGGGTGTCCAGGATTGTCACTGCAAACGCGATGAAATGATGTTGACTTTGAAGCACTCTGCAGCTGCTCTCACGGAAAGCCTCCTGATATTTCACGCCCTTTTTCCTTTCAGTGCAACTTTACTCGCTGAAATATCTCAGTGAAGGACTATTATTCATACGTGAGGCACGCGGACGCATGCACGCGCGCAAACACCGAGAACAGGGCATGTTTGATAGGCGGCTGGGTGCAGGGAGAGAGAGCCGTTTTGAAACTGCACCACTGTGATTCATTTTCTGTCTCGACTTATCTCACTTGTTGGATTCATGCTGCTGTTATGTTTATTTTTATTTCTTATTTTTGATTTCTAAATGGACTGAAAAGCTGACACAGGCTGCAGAGATGCATGCTGCCCCCCCACACATCTGTGCACAATTGTGGCACTTACCCAAGAAATGAGCGGCTTAGTGCAACTAATGAGCACATGCTATTACGGTTTTAATTATGTCATCACAATTACTATAAGCCAAAATAAGTGCCTGCATTTGTTTGGATTTCAAAGCTTCTTACTGAAGCTCTCTCACAGGAGCCCATCTTTATCCACCGCCTTTTTCCCCACACTTTAAATGGGAAAGTTTATACCATCTTCTAGGGGGATTTTTTTTGCACCAAAATTCCAGAATAAAACATGACATCAACATAATTTAATTATCATCCACACAGAAGGGCAGAATCAGTTTTGGCAGTGCTTGTGAGTCACAGCCAAGTAACAACTGTTCACAGTGTTACTTCAATATTGATCAGTTATTTTTCTGACAAATGCTCTTTGCAATTTCTTCCAAATTGCATGCTTTGCCCAACCAACAATTCACAGCACCAAAGTATCCATTTACATTGATGTTAAACAGAGAAAAGCAGCATTTGACGAGCTGAAACTTTACAACATTTGGCATTTTTGCTTGATAAATGATCATCAAAACTGTTGCCAGCATTTTGTGTTTATTTGCAATTCAGTTAATAGACTGAGCGTTTCAAACCTACTGTCAAATAATTTATTGATTTTTAGTAAGAGCATTATTTTGACAGACAAACCCAACACTGATACATTCTAATCACTCGTCTTTATCCATCGACCTGTTTTCCACATTTTAATTGGGAAAGCAAAGTTCATACTATCTTCAAGGATGAAGTTTTTTCCACCAATATTCCAGAATAAAACATGACATCAACATAATTTCATTATCATCCACACAGAAAGACAGAATCAGCTTTGGCTGTGTTTGAGAATCACAGCTTAGCAACAACTGTTCTTCAATATTGATCAGTTATTTTTTGACTAAATGCTCATCCCAATTTCTTGCATATTGCTTGCTTTGCCCGACCAACACCAGCATATTCAGTATACATTGATTTTTAACAGAGAAAAGCAGGAAATCTTTACATTTGACAAGCTGAAACTTGAGAACATTCTGCATTTTTGCTTTATAAATGATCATCAAAACTGTTGCCAACATTTTCTGTTTACTGGCAAATCATTTAATAGACTGAGTGTTTCAAAACTCTTATCAAGCAATGTGTTCATTTTTAATAAAAGGACATACTTTTGACGGACAAGCCCAACACTGATACATTCTAATCGCATATTTGTGGCCTAAGCTGTTGAATTTAGATTCAGCGTCTGTGCAAACGATGCACATAGGCTACATCCTCGTCTGACATGAAGTAAGGGCAGGGAAAAGCAGGAGTCATTGTGAACAACACAAGGGCCCGACGGTCTCAGTCTTTATCCACTAGGGCTGCAACTAACGATTATTTTCATTGTCGACTAATCTGTCGATTATTTCTTTGATTAGTCGACTAATCATTTTGCCAAAAAATGTGTTAAAATGTTGAAAAATGTCGTTCTGTCTCTCCCAAACCCCAGAATTATGTCATCTAATGTCTTGTTTCGTACTCACGCCAAAGGGTTTTAGTTCACCGTCATGGGAGAGTGTGTAAAGCTGCCAATATTTGACCGTAAGAAGCTGCAATAAGAGTATTTTGGGGTACTTTTATAGTACTTTTCTATGAAAAAAGACTCAAACTGATTAGCCGACTACTAAAATAGTCACCGATTATTTTAATAGTTAATTAGTCATAGATTAGTCGACTAATCGTTGCAGCCCTATTATCCACCGCCTTGTTTGCCGCATTGTCATAGTGTAGTACATCGTCAAGAATCATCAAGAAATGTCATAGGCTGAATTTTTGCTGCTTTTATCTGTTAACATCCAGGTATACTGAATACTTTGGTGTTCTTTGGGCAAAGCAAGCAATTTAAGAGACTGTGATGAGCATTCAGTCAAAAAATAACTCATCAATATCGATGTTAATCAGAGAAAAGCAGCAAATCTTCACATTTGATAAGCTGAAACTTAACATTTGGTATTTTTGCTTGATAAATAATCATCAAAACTGTTGCCAGCATTTTTTGTTCATTGGCAATTAATTTGATAGTCTGAGTGTTTCAAAACAAGTATCAACCAATGTATTATTTTTCAAAGAACATTTTATTTATTTTTTTAACCAGAAAGTCCCATTGAGATTGAAAATCTCTTTTACAAGAGAGACCTGTCCAAAGTAGCAGCCAATCAAAACACATTAAAATACAACAAATACAACATTTACTACAAAAATCCACAATAAAACAGCTATTCAAATATAGTGGCCTCTCAAGAAAAACAAGCACATGTCTATCATCACAGTCTTTATTAAGCCCTTGAATTCATCAATGGATGTAAGTGTCTCTTTTTGAAGATTGTTCCATGTCCAAGGTGCACAGTAGGAGAACGCAGTTTCCCCAGATCTGTTAAAACCTGGGGAACATTAAAAAGCAGCCACTTAGAGGAGTGTAGCAGAAGGGTGCAGAGGTAGGCCGGAAGTTTTCCCAATATTGCTACATGGATAAAAATATACCAGTGCTGTTGTGTGCGAATGGTCAAAGACATCCAACCCATGAAATCATAAAGAATGAAGTGATGAGTACGGGACTCTGCATTTGTAATAAAACGTAGAGATGTGTGGTACGCTGAATCAAGGAGGATGCATGCACATACAATATGTCACCATAATCAATCACAGACAGAAAAGCAGCATCCGCAAGTTTTTTTCTGAGCACTGAAAGTAAAACAAGACTTATTTCTAACATACTTTTGACGGACAAGCCCAACACTGATACCTTCTAATCACATATTCGTGGCCTAAGCTTTCCCTCAACCTACAACAAAACTGTGCAAACGATGCACAGAAGCTACATCCTCATCCGACATGAAGTAAGGGCAGGGAAAAGCATTGCAGGAGTCATTGTGAACGACACAAGGGCCCGACGGTCTCCGCTCTGACTGTGCACACACTCGTTCTGCCGTAGTAGAGCTGCTTAGGCAAGAACAACAGGGCAATTAGGCTCAAATAACCTTCAATTTATTCGATAATCCATCCGTTTCCTAGAGCAGACACAGACAGTAATTGGCCCACGGAGCACACGTCTTGGAAACCTAAGCTGAATTTCTGGGGGAAAAAATAAACCTGTGGACACATTTTTTCCATTCTGCTTCTTCAAACTTATAATAGTGCAGTTAATTAGAGCTGTAGAGTTATTCACAGGTTTGCCACTGGCACAAAACCACTAACTTTTTCCTGCAGATAAGGCCATTATGTTAGTCCTAGGCAGCAGATGTTGATCTAGTTTTTAAGCTCTGGTTTATTGTTAAAATTAATTAGCGCAGTCAAACTGCAAAGTTCTTATTCAAATAAAATCCCTATTATTTCAAAGACAAGGTCTCTCCATTCTACCGATTGAAGCAATAGAACAAAATGTACATTTGTTTGGCTTTATGATTCTTCTTCCAGGGCCATGTTATGTATGATAAAGACCACCTTTATGTTAAAGAAGAAAGAAGAAAACCAAACTAACCTTGAGCAACGTAAATGGCTGCAGTCGTAGCACCTTTTGAAATAGCTGAAGCCATCAGTAAGGATTATTCTGTCAGAGTGAGGCATGTTTCCTAATTCTGAGCCTGACTGAAAGCCCCCATCAGGCAATTTTTGCAGCAGTTTAGTAATATTCACTTCACCACTACCCACACACGCCATCAAACCGTCATAACACAGCATATCACATCGAACTCTTATACAGTACCTCCAGGTCATTCGTTTCACTTTATTTGTCCCTGTCGCTGTGCAGAGCGCCAGACTATCTTGAATTTCAACACTCCCTCAAAGTTTGCATTCGTCTTTTTCCATTTTGTATTTTTTCCTTGAAATTCTGAAGTGAGTGTGAAAGACTTCCACCAAACTGTGTGTCCTGCACATTGAACTCATGCAGTGAAATATGGGCAGAGACACAACACTGAGAACAAAGTCTGGCAGTAGGCACTTGGAGCTGAGCTTGCACAAAAAAAGGCTCTGCAACAAGAAGCACATGATAATGTATTGTGTATATTTGTATGTCCCTGAAGCACACTGCAGCCTACGTGTGGTTGTCATGGTTTTATACATTTGATTCTTCTTAATATTTTGGATTTATTTTCATGCAAGTCCTCCAGTCTGAATGACAAAAGATCATTTGTTAGTGCCTTTAGTGTTTTCAGATCTGCTACCTCAGTGGTTCAGGTTTGATTAAGTGTAGGCAACTAAAACTACTTGGTTAAGGTTAGGGGAAGATCTTGGTCAACACTGAAAGCTCAAACATGGGCATCTGATGTGAAATGGCAACACCACAGGAGCAGCAGTGTTTTAGAAAAAGGTCCCTATTTAGGCAAAATGTTTGTATATTACAGATACCCCCATTAACTTCCTATACATTTCTGTAAATTCCAGCACCACAGAACTAGCAGTACTTTGGGAAAAGGTTGCTTTTTATATGTAGGAGGTACAAGTTTGTAAGGAACCAGCCAGCTCATTTCATCTTTTATATTTTCTTCTCATAAAGCACAGCTTGTCATAACTCTATACTATGTCAGATAACTGCTGTTGTTAGGATTATGTGGCAAGTTAAGTTTTAGACCTGTAGATGTCAGTTAAAGGTCATGATAGCTGATACATGGAGGTTCTAAGATTGGTTGGTGGTTCTAAGCTTTACTTTTTCTTATTTTTAGTATTTGACATGTGACAGCACAACGGTTAAGATCTGTAGTAGTATAGCAGTCATAGTTTTTCATTTAGCATTGTAGAGTTACAAGCTTCAGTTGTTGCCATGATAATCAAAGTACCAAACAGCATTCAAATGCTTTGATTTTTTGTTTTTTCACCACTAAAATGGTGCAGGAAAATGAAGGGAGGTGGCAAGTGTCAGACACAAATGAGTCCAGTGTTCTCAGCGCAGTTATGGGACTGTTATCTGCCAACCCAGTCTCACTCTCAAAGTCGTCGAAATCTGGTGCTGACACTGACAATAAAAACCTGTACTTTAACGTCGGCATGATACGCGGCCAGTCGCCGTTATAGTTTAATGGCGCTCGGCAGCATCAGGAGGAAACGCGGTGGGACAAGAATGACAGTTAAGCTGGCGAAAGTTGGAGTAGGGCGGGTCGGAGAGGTGCTGGATGAGTAAGACAGACATCGACTTTCACCAGGGAGAGTGGTGTTTGCGTCCCCTAAGATTCTAAAGCCAAACCCTGTTCTTTTTTCCTAAGCCTAACCACGTGTGTTAGTTGTTTGAGGAAAAAAACCACCACAACACACAAAACAAGGTCGAGATAGGGGCATCAAAGCAACTTAACGCTTATGGTGCGGAAGCAATAGAGCAATAGAGGTACTGCGTCAGATGTTTTCAGTGCATTTGGGCCTTGACAGTTGGTAGAAGACGAGGTGTTAGGGCCGTACACATACACATGGCGTGTCTTTAACCCCCAGTAAAACATGAAGTCAGGTTGGGTGATTTGGTGTTACTCCTGTGCCTTTTTTTGTGCCTGTAGCAGCAAGTGGCGTCTGAGGTTGCTAAGCAACCCTAACAAGCACCGTATAGCCTACTTACCTGAAATCCTGAGTGCAGAGCTGATCCTCTTCCAGCCGCTGTTTATAAGTGTGTAGGCCTATCATCCGTGGGACAGATGTAAAGCTCTGGGTAGCCCTGCACTAACATGATCAACTTTTCCGTATTTATCAGACTGAATATTTACAAAAGAAGGGAAAGATATCTGTCGGCTGTGATTGGTTGGTCCTCATCACATGACATGCGATGCGCACTGCTGCGTTCCAAAAGTTGTACTCTGTTGCGGCCTCAAACATAGGCACGTCACTCTGGCATTTGAGCACGCCTGCTGGATGTCTACATTGAAAACAATGAATTTGAGGGCACAAAAAAGGCAGCACGGGTACGGCCCCTTAAAGGTAGGGTCTGGAGGATTTTCCAGTTGCTGTTTGTAAACACACATTCAAATTTGGCCCCTCCTATCAGGCTCAACTCTCCCGGGTGTACGGAGCCCGGAGGTACAGAAGAAGGCTTCACAGAAGAGGTTCAGGCAAGGCTCGCGCTGGTGCACGCTCGGACACGCTCGGGCACGTCACCTGCGCTCTCTCATTGGCTCAGGAAATCTCCGCCCAGAAGCGGTCCGAGCTCACAAAAACATCAAAATACAGTTAAAGGGCAGGAGCTCTGCAAACAGAGTCACCACCACACACGAGTAGAAGCCCATAGGTGATGATTAAGCAGGATTTCATTTGTAAATGTCTATATTTTGTTTTGTTTGAAAATCCTCCAGATCCTACCTTTAACCAACAATTCTGCCTTTACTCTTAAATGAATAGTGCTCAGCCGCAAGAGGTCACTTAGCCAAAGAAAATGCAAACATGGGGTGTTTCAGTGTTTAAGTCTTAATTATTGTTTAGAGTTTGACACTCAATAAAATCTTCAGCTTATCTGCTTTAGCAGCACTGTGGGTGTGGTTTGATTAGATTTAATTGACAGTAGCCTGGCAACATTAGTAAACAACTCCTCAAATGTCATCATCATATTTGGACGCAATACTCAATACTGCTAAATCCTAACTGCTGCATGGCAGTATATGACGCAGCCCATTGGCCAAGAGAAAATGTTGGCATTGTATGTTTTGCAAACCAGATATGTTGCGTTTTTACATTTCATAGATATCATATTCAATGGAGTAGTTCTGATTACATGTATATGAGCTTACTTTGTCATGGAGGGGTGGAGAGATGGTGGATGGTGACACCTAAGTGAGATGACTGCCGAGCTGCAGGCAGCAGACCACTGTTCGAGACCAACAAACAAAAGCTGTTGTTTTTTTGCGAGACATTAGCAGCATGTTCAGCCGTGATTTTGCCACCAAAAGTGGATATTTTAAGCCAAAACCTGATCTTTTCCCAACCACCACTAATTTTCTTTTCGACCTTGACATAACCCTACGATAACTGCAGCATTGTTTTGAAGAAAAATTCAATATATCTGCTACATAATAGTGTAGAAATGTTACATATCTGTGGTTTGCAGGAACTTACAATGGCAACATTTTTTCTGGTGGTAGGGTTACCTGATGTCACCCTTTCTCTGCAAAGCCCCACCCATCACAAACCAGCGATAGAGCTTAGATAAAAACACAAATACAGAAGTTTCTTCTGTGAAACAACCTTCACTGCTCTGACTTTGGCAGGGGGAAAAAATGTTAGTTCACATAGCAGCTCATAGCTCATTGCAAGAAGCTGACTTAGAATGAGGTCTTCAGGGCCTTTAAACAAATGACCACGGCTTTCATTTTTCTGATGAGGGCAGCCACTTTGTGTAAAGTATTAAGCCCCAGGAGGGACGTGCAGAGAAATAGACACGAAGGAGGGGGAAAAGATCTATTAATGTGTAATCTCAGAAAAAGTTTAAACACACAGGTTAATGTTATTTGAGGTCACTTGGACTTTTGGGAAACAGAAAAAGAAGCACCAGCAGCAGTAACATTCACACGCACCTGTGATCAGATCAGCAGGAATGTTTCATTTGTGCTGAATGTGTGTTCTTTATTTAGTTACCATTGGTGCAGATGGTGCTTTAATTCTGGAGGATTCACATCAGATTTGCAAAACAATGCATGAAAAGGTCTTTAATGTGGTTTCATTCACAATCCTTTCACAGTCAGGAGGAACAGCATAAAGGGCAGTTCAAGGTTCAAATAGGGAAACAGAAAATTGCTTTGTCAAGGCTACGTACATACAGTGTATATACAATGGCATAGTGCGCTGAATTCTGGTTGAAGGTGGACATTGTGTCTTGAATGGATCTGCTGCTGACCTTCACTGATTGCCTGCATACCACACACAAAGTCATCATCCATGATGTCAACTCCTCAGTCTTTACAACCGGCTCGCCTCATAGTGGCCGGCTTAAACTTCTCGGTCTGTGCTGATCTTTTGACACCAGCACTCATATCGATTAGTGCAGCTCTCTGCCTCTCTGCCTCTCTGCACGGATTTCTAAACCAATAATGTGTGAGTGTGTGTGAGTTTAGGTCCATAGGAAAGCCGGTGTCAGTAAAGTTCCTGATATGGGTGATATTATGGTCCTGTGAAGAGTTTCAGCTGTCACTTTCTGACAGGCTGAGTCCGGATGTTAAGCGCCGTGGGTGGAAAGGTGGAATACTTTCAGTGATATGGCTGAGTTATCGTCCGCGGCTGCTGGAGAAGCGAAGTGTCTGCCTCCTGCTGCTGTGTGATCTGAGGAAATCTATATTTTCTCATGAAGGGAAAATGAATGTGCTTCTCTCTAAATTGATTATTAAAAATAAAATAAGACAACTAAAACTCAGATCTCCTCACCCCAATTAGACGCCATCATATCAAATAGTTTCCATTGTGCTTTAATCATTTTTTAGGGAAAGGAGTTGTTACGTTTTTGTCTATCTTTACAGCCAAGGAATTAAGCTACTGCCAGTGTCTAAGAAAGATAAGCAGCACAGTAGCCGGATGAAGAAGCCGATATCAAGGCACAAAATAAAATCTGTACACTGTTTCATAAATTTAATTATCTATTGCTGCAGTTTTGGTATCTTTGATGGATCTTCATCAGGCACGAACCTCCTGTCAGATCAAAACACTGCAGCAACAGATAATTAAAGTTTTAATGGGAATATTAAGCAGTGTGCAGATTTCACTTTTGCCCTGACCTCGCCTAACTACCACCACCCAGCCCTCGATGCACACGTGGTTTTATTAAAATACAATCAGGCTGCACAAACATGCTTAAACAGATGTACGATTAGGATATTCACAAGGCTCAAAGTCAGTGGAATATCAGGCCGAGCTGTGGCTGAGAGAAAGCAGCAGGCACCAAACCAGAATGATTTGGCCGAAGCTCCTGTAAAAAGTCACTCCTCCAAGTGGACTTCCATCCAACACGTCTCATTAAGGCTGCCTTTTTCCACAGCGGGCAGCTTTCATGGCCACACAGAACCTGCTGGTGTAAAAATGTTGACATTCAAAATGACCAATTAGCCTTTTTAAAGGTCTCCCTCCTTCTGAATTATATTTTACATCCTCGACGAGCATACTTAGCGGCTTCCACAAATAGGCGAACGGTAAAAGGGTGTGATTTCTGTTTGTGATTGACTTCTATCATATGTTTGGCGGCTTCACATCAAAGTCAGAATGGAAATGTCAAAACAGATTTATTGAGGTTGATTAATTAATCAGTGCCAACAGAGTAATAACAGAGAACTGTGATAAACAATGCATTCATTATAAATTGGCTGTTTATTGTTTATTATATTCAGATGCCAGATTCTGGCTCCAGCTCCTCAGATGTGATGATTGTGACAAATCAGGGGAGAAAGACGTTTCTTGAACACACTCATCCTATATGATTTGAGAAAAGTGCTGCATCCTGATTCGCTATATAATCAAGTCTGAAAGTCTTTCCAAAGGAGAATATGTTAACGCTCTGTCTCCCACACACGCACACTGTAGTGGCAGCTTGTTAAAAACCATCCTCACCACTTCCTGCAGGATGTAAAGCAGTGATACTCAATGTACAGCCCGTGGGCCAAATCTGGCCTGTGATAGTGTGCCTGCTGGCCCACCGATCATTTCCTAACACACAGTGAAAATAAATTAATTTATACTCGCGGCTTTTTTTGTACTTTGAATGTAAATATGTTGCCAGAGTGCATTAAAAAGCAACAAAATAGGGTTTGTTTATTTAAAACTTTCCCCGCCAGAGTATTTAATTTGAAGTTGCCAGCCACCGCCAGCACTTTTGATCATGTTCACTAATCTTTTAAGACCCACAGAATAATTAGTTCTATTAATATGTAAACAGTATATACATGAAACTAAAAAAGAGACACTCTGTTTTTTAAAGCAAAAAAGACACATTTTATTTTATCTTATTACTTTTTTTTCCCCAGCACTTGAATTTGTGCATTTTCATAAAATAAAATAAAAACATTTCGAACAAAAACCTGAGAAAAATATTTGTCAGATGGTCATTTTCAAGTACAAAATAAATTTCACATGAACATTTTTTTTCTCATTTCCTTACGTAAGTTAGAATTGTATGTATGAGAATAATGTTGATAATGATAATAAAGATAATATTCTCTGTGAGGTATAGTGGAACACGTCATGTTAAGTGTTCCGTTGTCTCCGTTTTTGTGATCATCTTGTCTGTGTGTCACTGTCATGGAGATCCCGTTTCGTCCCACCAAACTCGTTTGCTTCTTCTTCCAAATCGGATTCAGAATGTTGATCAGAACAGGAATTGTCAAAGTTTGAAGCCATCAACTTCTCCACAGCTTACACAACTGTAAATTTTTCTTTTAGTGGAGAATCTTCTTCCAGTTTCCAGCGGATCTTCCTCTTCATTTGTTTTTGGACACTGCAGTGCTGTTCTATTTCACAAGATGTGTAACAGCGCCCCCTATCTTATAACAGTGAAAACACGGATTGCCGGAATATCTCGTCAGTGGTGGGATAGTGTTAAGAAGAAAAGTGACAGAGGAGGATCTGTGGTCCAGGCTAAGCCCTGAATATCTATGAATTCTAGAAACACCCCTGAGTACATCTGACCTGTGCAGGGTGGGGCTGAGTGATATGGCAAAAATTCATATCTCAGTATTTACAGACTGACCGGCAACACACGATATACATATATACCTTAGACCTTCTTTTGACAGTTGACTCTGGTAGCTCTGCAGTCCTGGTCCTTCTGGATCTGACGGCTGCCTTTGATACGGTGGATCACAACATTCTCCTGTCTCGCTTAAACACCTGTGTGGGCATTAAGGGTACTATTCTTAAGTGGTTTCAGTCCTACCTCTCAGATAGGAGCTTCTCTGTCCAGCTGGGCCAGTATTCTTCAGCCTCTTCCCCCCTGAACTGTGGGGTGCCTCAGGGTTCTATTTTGGGCCCCCTCCTCTTTTCAATATATATGTTGCCATTGGGATCCATATTTAGAAAGCACAATGTCTCATTTCATTGCTTTGCAGATGACGTACAAATCTATCTGCCTTTAAAAACAAATGAGCAAGCCTCTGTTCAGGTCTTATTAGACTGCCTCAATGACATCCGATCTTGGATGGAAGTCAACTTTCTCTCCATGAACAAAAATAAAACTGAGATTATTTTATTTGGCCAACAAAATCTGTTAGATGGGTATGACAGCGCCATTGGCACCCTTAAGTCTCACTGCCACCCTTTTGCAAGGAACCTTGGTGTTATTTTAGACAGTGACTTTAGGTTTGATAAGCAGATAAGCTCTATTGTCAAAACGAGCTTCTTCCAGCTAAGACTATTAGCAAAAGTAAAGGCATATCTCCCCCGAGATTATTTTGAGAAAGTTATTCACACCTTTGTTACATCACGCCTAGACTACTGTAACTCTTTGTTTGTTGGTCTTGACCAGTCAGCACTGCGCCGTTTACAAGTAGTCCAAAATGCAGCTGCCCGCCTGCTGACTGGAAAGAAACGGCGTGATCACATTAGTCCTGTCCTTGCATCTTTGCACTGGCTGCCTGTTAATTTTAGGATCCAGTTCAAGGTTTTATTAATTGTTTCTAAGTGTTTAAATGGTCTGGCACCGTCTTATTTATCAGAGCTTGTACAGCCTCACAGTACTTCTAGAGCACTTAGGTCGTCAAACCAGCTGCTCCTGGCAGTACCTCGGTTCAGACTCTCTACTCGTGGGGACAGAGCCTTCTCAGTGGCGGCCCCAAAGCTGTGGAACAGCCTACCATTCCAGGTTAGAGCTGCAGAGTCTGTTGAGCACTTTAAAACATTACTGAAAACCCATCTTTTCTCCTTGGCGTTCAGTCCCTGCTAGGCAAGAATCCTTGGCTTTTACTCTTTTTACTTTTTTATTTTCCTTTTTTTAATCTACTTTTTAGTTTTTTAAATTGAGCCCTTACTATTTCCTTTGTTTTATTTATTATGATATTTGTGTATGATTATTTTATATTTCAATAACTGTACAGCACTTTGGTCAACTGAGGTTGTTTTTAAATGTGCTTTATAAATAAAGTTTGACTTGACTTGACTTGATATCTGTATGTACTATGAAATGGGCTACATGTTTTCAGTTATAGGTCAAAGCCACATTTCAGAATGTCACAAGCACTTTTATAAAAACAGACTGTGATCAAAATAAAATGCAGAGACAGGGATTTTATTCCACTGTTTGAAAATATACAGCTCCACAACATGTAAACTAGTCCATACCCATAGAGTGCACAGTTGCCCACGTGCAGTTTCATATGGTGTGTGTTTGGGATACAGGTCATAGGAAATTGCAGATTAAATAGTCAACTGAACCCATTAAGAAGAGCAATGTATTCAGAGTTTTTAGTACCATTGCCAATAGTGGGATAGTTAGTGGGCTAAAACTGTACATTAGTAGTTGAGGTAGCACGTTGAAAGGCAGATAGTTAAAGTCTTTATATGTTGTATTGACTTAAAAGTGGGGCACACTGGTAGTTCACATGGGAAAGGTGCGGCTAGCCCTTGTTGCAGCAGCATACCATACCATGACTTAGTCATACCAAAAATTAGAAAAAATACCAAAACATTCAGCCACAGTGGGAGCCACAGCGATCGGTCGCATTTTAGCCATCTTTAAGCATTTTTCTGTTGTTATAGCGCCACCCAGTTGCCAATTAGAGTTAAATTTCTCCAGTCACCTTGAGGCGTCCTGTTCTACATATCTACCAAGTTTAGTAAAAATCCATATGGCTGTTAGGCCTA
>NC_065514.1:9626556-9632183 GCF_006386435.1 Epinephelus moara | reverse complement strand
ATTGCTTCATTCGCATCCTCCCATGACCCTCTACCACTGTGCCAAATTTCACATGGATTGACCAAGTCAGTGAGGAGGAAAACATGGAACAGACACACAGACAGATAAGAGTTTTTGTCATTATATAGTTTATGTAGGTTTAAAGGTTTGCAGCACAGGAAACAAAACTAAAACATGAGTATATAAGTATCAAGTAGGTGTAGAACAATTAAAAATCTATGCAGGGGGAGTTGAAAGGTTTCCATGGCCTTTTTACTGAATCTAGAGCTGGAAAACCATTTAAATACTTTATTTATTCAGGATATTAATCTTATTTATGCACAGAGCATCAACAGAGAGGCCGCGGGAGGGAAAGAGCGAGAGATACTTTGCCCACATTATATACATCTTGTATATGAAACGTCTGTGTTGTTGCTGCATTTTGTAAACAGATCTGTGGCCTGCATCCAGACGCTGTGTCATTGTCACAAAGACTACCACTACCAAGAAGAGTGGCGATGTGCCATTTACATGTTGCTAGAAAGTACAATGATATATCGCTCATAGTTGTTATATTGCCCAGCCCTATTGCAGGGGTGCCACAACTGGATTTACTTTGGTTTTTTTTGTCATTTTATCAGATGAATATTATTATTTGTTTATTGGCTGGCCCCTGGCCGCCTGTCATTTGCAAAAGTGGCCCCCGAGCATAGCAGTTTGAGTATCCCTGATGTAAAGGGCTCTGACTCATGTAGACAGCCACGTCCAACTCCAACATGCACTTCTGGAGGCTAATAACTCCCCTCAGTCGGCTATTCAGTGATGATGAGGCTCGTAGAGAGTGAAAAGCAGTTTATTCCATATGCAATGATGGATTATCAAAAACTGACCTTTTGGTGAAATTGAATTTCCTTGAGCTGTGATACGGTCTACAATATGTGGTCATAGAAAATGGTGATTCAGAAGCTGCTCCGTTGAAACTCAAAGAACCCAAATTGTGCAATAGCAGGACAATAAGTGGAGCGCAAGTCTTTATAGGACAAAGACACATAAAAGCACCTTCAGAACAAACAACATAACCAACGACTTTAATTCTGATGCATATTGTGAGTGGCATAACACGATTTACTTTTGCAGTGGCAGTCAACATACAACATGGTTCTTACACACTTTTAGACATAGCTGTTTGTTTATGCCGTGCAGTTGCTAAAAGTCAATGCACACTTGCCGGCCAATCAGAACAGAGAATTTTCAGTGGCCATGGTATAAATGAGAGTGATAGACACGTCAATCAATAGACATGGCGTCCGGCTCAGCTGCACTGCACTTACAGTGAGAAGTTGATGTACGTTACAGGCAGTTTCTCTTGTGGATAAATAAGAATTCTACATACCGTATGTTGCTAATCCCATTGATCTGGAATGTTAATGCTTAGACTTAAAAAAATCAATACACCTAATCATGGCATCAGGTCTTTAAGTGGTAATCATTTAGGCCTTTCTCTTTTTCCTATAAAGAAGCCAGCAGGCAAAGCCGGAGCAATCTGTCTGTCTTTATTCCCCTCTTTCACTGTTACACTCGAGTAGGTCGTAGGCTCGCAAGACCTCCCTTACTACAGCCTTCACAAATCCAGACAGAATAAGTGAGCAAACCAAATTGACTGTTCATTTCATTTAAATTTTTAATGGATGCTGCCCCATTTAAGCTGCATTTTGCCATTACTGCTGCGATATTAACAAGCTGCGCTGCAGTTTTCCATACATCTTCTTCCCGTTGTAAAGTATAGTATGTGTTTCGGTGACTGGCTGCTCCTCCTATCTCCGCATGTATGTGCAGCCCTAGTAGTAGTAAAATAAGCTTTTATCATAAATCAGCTGTTTTATACCGCTTCCTGCTTTTGCTGCGAGTTGAAATTACAGCTGACTCCAATTTTCAAATTAATGGGCTTAAAATAATGGGTTTTAAGTGTGTAAAAGGTACTTCATTTCAATATTGTAATGCCAGTGTGTCCAATTAATCACCATTGCATGATGGGCTCCGTGACTGGTAATATGTCACACACTTCTGTGCCCTGAAAGTATTTTTAATTTTATGTGCCTTAAATCTGAGCGCACACACTCAATAATGTAATATATCACACATGCTGTAGTGCCCTAGAATTTTGCTTGCCTAAGCTCGATCACACATCACACACTTTAAAACCCTTGGCTCTCGTGTCAGAGAGTAAGACAGTCGGGGAGGGAAGGGAAGGCAGGAGGTGGGGTTGGGGGAATTAACGAGTCCATATCTGAAGCTTTAAGTTCTGTAGGAATACAGATTATATGTAATACAGCCTCCCAGTTCTGTTGTGATCAGGCTTTCCCTAAGAAGGCACCATGCATACATTTTATACATTTTTTATAGGGATACTTTGCGGATTATAAACGGGCTTTGGATCATAGAAATGTGGGTAGTATGTGTGAATGAACTATGGTAGACGTCCCTCCATCTTACCAGTGCCAGATCTCTCTGCTCATCGCTTAGCTCAAATCCATGTGTCATCCACCGGATGGTGTGATTTTGACTGGCTCTATAGGGCTGTTGCTCAAACTACAGATTGTACTTTCTAATTTTTGAATACCACTTACCATAGACACAAACTAGTATAGAAGTGGATCGAGAAAGACCTGCCCTTCTCTTTCACTTCCTCACAAATCAACGGTAAAATTAGACAGAGCTGATCAAATATTAACCAAGATAATGTTACAGTGTTGCCTATTCATCGTCTCAGATGTCTTCGGAAACCTATTGTAGTGCACTGTTTGGCTGCAATATGACAATGTGTGAACAGGAAGTGGGTGCTAGGCTTGGGCAGTATCTGTTTTTTCAAACCTCCATACCCAGGTATATGGTATTTGACGGTATTTGTGCGCGCAAAATAATGATACTAATTGTTGACTAACTGTGATAGACTGACAAGAAATGGTGTGAGACCGGGTTTGGCAACAGGTCAAGTAGCCTACATGCTCCGTTCTATTAAAACGGCCTGCATAACAGCGCACACAATTCTGTGTCCTCTGACTGCGGATGCTGTGATTTGATGGCCCGGTACTCATTGTAGACTACTCTTATAAGACCCAATAATAATAATAATAATAATAAGTTACTGTGGACCTATATGCCATGCTTTTTAATAAAATTATCAGAGGAGTTCGCTGAAAAACAGGTAAAGTCAGCCTGAATTACTTGCGTGCGTTCCCGGTGAAAATCGCTGACATGCATGGGAAATACGGCTTCTACAGGCTCGCCATAGCTTACTGTCAGGACCAGAATTCGGGATGGCGGACCGTCGGAATGGCGATATTTCGGAGTGGCGGCCTGTAACCGTTGGTTAAATGGCCCGTTCGGTTGGTATTTGGATAACTGGGACTTTACTGGTATAATGCAATAGCACCACCCAGCGGTGAAACCCGTGTACACGTTTACACCAAAAAAATGACCCACTCTAAACGTTTAGAGATTTTTGTACACGAACTTACCCCTAGTTTGGACAAATTACTACCTCAATCCACCAAGTTACATGTGAAAATATGCTGTTTTTCTCGCTGTTTCTCTCTGGTGTATGGGAACAGCTGTTTACAGTCCTGTACCATTATCCCCACCACTGGCAGTCACCATTAGAGGTTGGCAATATGGCCCTAAAATAAAGTCACGGTATTTCAGGGTATTTTTGTGATAACAATATTCTTGATGATATGATAAATTAGTAAAAAAAAAACAAAAAAAAACAACGAATTGCAACAAAATAAGTGATATAGTTTCACAGTTTGCCTTCAAATATTCAGTAAAAACGAAACAAAAATGATCTCTCATTTTTTCATCAACAACAACAGTAACTCAGAGTGAGATTCAGATTCTGTATACAATATTAATAGTTCAACAAAATAAAATCTACCACAAATTACACATTTAAACAGCTCCCAAATACAAAAAAGTGTCCCCTGGGATCTATTCTTTTAGTAAAATCCTAAATAATTGAGTTGTTGTTTTTTTGCACCTGGACCTTTATGCTCTGCCATTTCTCCTCTAATCATCACACTGTAACCTGTGACAAGCTGTTATGATACCACAACTATCACACAGTCACATATATGTAGATTTTTGTCGAGCCGCGAGCATCATGTTGGTTTACATTACCAAGTGAGAGAGGAGAGGGAGAGTCGCTGTGCTGCTGCCAGAGGAGCCGCTGAATGAGTTCCCCTGAGCGGTAAAAAAGTCAGAGAAGTCTGATTCTGTTCATAAAACATTCAGGACGCCACAGTTTATTCCACACTGCTGAAGCTGCTCCTCTTTTTGGAACCACCGCGGAGTCTGTAATAATTTTGCTTTCAGCCATGCTTGTTGTTGCCGTGGGTAACAGTATGATGTCAATATGTCAACAAGTGGAAATATGGCGAGTATCACAATAAGAATTTTTCCTATGATATTAAAAGTTATACTGGCAGTATCATGAACGAGATGATATGGCACATCCCTAGTCATACCACTGCGATTTCTAAATACCCTAGTATACTGTAACACTGTGATACTGCCTAAACCTAGTGGGCACCTTGCTGTTTCCTGTGTTGTAAAAACTGAGATCAAACAGTAAAACTAAGCAGTGCTGATCAAATATAAACCAAAATTCTGATACTGCATTGCCTATATATTTTTCAAGGTTATTTTTCTGGCTTTTCTGCCTTTTTTTGATGGACAGATCAAAGGGGAAGAGAGGGAGAGGGGATGACACGCATCAAAGGGCTGAAATCAAACCTGCAACCACTGCGGCAAGGCCATTGCCTTTATACATGGGACACCCACACTACCTACTGAGCTACTGGGTGCCACTGCGTTACCTATTTCATGCCTAGAAACATATTTAGGCTTACTGTTTAGAGATCATTGCTACCAGCTGGTTATCATATTATTTGCTGTGGAAAAATGGACAAACCTGCATTATGTCACACACCAGTGTGAGCATCTGTCAGTCCAGTGTGGCGCAGTGCATTTAGGTAGTTGTAGGTTTTCTACCTCCTGAGCTCAAGGGAATGACACAGCCCCTTTTCTCTGTTTTCTCTCATCATATAGCACCAATTTGAGAAGGTTTTTGAGTTTTTCTACTGCATAGACAGCTTAGTTTTATTTCCTGCAGTGAAATACCTCATTAATAAGAGGTGACAAATGAAAGAAAGAGGGGGAGGCAAGTGTAGTATAGTACAAAACAGCTTAAGTAAAATTAAAACATAAAATGTAGCATGTCTACACTAGATTCATAAATCCATCTTTAAGATGTGGATGATGTATTACCTCCAGTCTATAACCTTGAGAAGCTGCCACAAAGAAACCCTTCCTTTTAATGTGTATAACCTGTGCTACAGTAGACCATTTAATAAGAAATATTTTGTTTTCTTGCGCACTTTTCATTTCTTTGAAGTGCCCCAGCGTGCGGCCTTAGCCCCGCTGGCCAGCCCACTTGGGCACTCTGGGTAATAGCCTTTGCATCAGTGCTCAGAGCACCGTGCATTCAAATGAAATATCAACTTGTCGCACCGCCAAGGAAGACGACAGCTGACTCTGTCGGGCCTGCCAGAATCTGCTCTGTCCCTGGAGGCTGGGGAGGGGGGGGGGGG
>NC_065514.1:9518457-9626540 GCF_006386435.1 Epinephelus moara | reverse complement strand
TGGGCCGGGGGGGGGGGGGGGGGGGGGGGGGGCAGTCGCACTTTTATGGGATTTCAGAAGGGTTGCCACTGGAACTTGACCGTAGGTGAGGTAATTGGGGATGAGATATATTTTAGGAAATTACATAATGATTTAACTTTTGCTGGTTTGTGCATTCACAAGCTCATTTTAGTTGACATTTAGTGTGAACATTTGAGTCTAACTTCAGCAAACTACTCCCAGTTGGGGAGTAGTTGAGCCCAGAGGGAAGCTGGAGCACAGAGGCTGTTCTGTAATGGATATTCATTGGCTGCGATTGCATCTTCATCAAACGCAAATTGTGTTGAAGCATTATTCGCTGCACGCAATAAAATAGCAAGCAATGTGCTCCAGATTTCTTTGAGGCACAGCTACCCATCTTGTCCCTCTCCAAGAGCGCCATTTTGCTGGCTCAAGTGCAACACACTGGGTTTTAACTGAAATCAGCTTTAAATAAATGGCTTTAGTGTTGCATCGTGGGCGATGTAGGCGCCAGGATTTGACATAGGAGAAAAATACATTGAATGGTTGGTCCCTCTGCCTTGATTTTTCTGTTATTTTTTAACGTATACAAGTGCATCATAAATTGGTGCAATACTCTTCATTTAGGATTTAATCTATATTTTTTGTATTGCATTTTTAATTCAGTTTAATTCAAATCAGGTCACCAAACTACGATCTCTGGAAAATTGTAGCAAACCTTTGTTTAAGAGGTCAATTGAATTGTTGGTTTGTTCTTCACTGTAACGTATTTACATGGAGTTTTTTGGCCAAACTGCAACATCACAAAAGAACAAAAGTCTTTGAGTTCCACTATCTGTTTCAAAATAAAAGCCCTCTAGCATTTCATACATGATTCAGACATATACTTGGTTTTTACCCAGTCTTGTTTTTATAATCAGGGACAAGGTATTTAAGTCAGGAACAGTTTAATCAAAGAAAATTTCCATTTGCGGTATTATGTTTGGCAGTATGGCTCTGTACTGGGGCCTACGTGGAAAGCCTTATGGCAGAGACAGCACACCTCTCTGCCCTTCCATGTGCAAACAAGGAAAGCTGAGGGAGAGAGAGCAAACCTCTCTGCCCTTCCATGCGCCTACATGGAAAGCCTAAGGCAGGGAGAGCAGCAGCAAAGACCCCCCAGGAACAAAACAGAGCAGCATCAATGACAAACAGAAATGACATTGATAAGTCAGACACAGCATGAAAAGGTGGAGCTGGGGTGGAGGCGGGGTGCAAAGCAGCTTGCAAAGGAAGCAGCAACAGTAGGCAGGCCAGAGCAGTTTAAATAGGGCGCTCTGAATGAGATTTGCCAATTGGTTGCATAGACAGGACTCATGTGATCTATCAGCTGACTCCCTTGCATCAATCAGCTGATCCTGATCAACTGTCAATTACAAAATACTCAAATAAAAGTTATTGAAATACATATTTCAAATAAATAGTTGAGGTAATGTCCCTGTTTAGCTGAGTATCTCAAGTTAACTATGAGGAAAAGAACAACAAAAGTCACTCCCACTCATCAGTCTTTACTGCTGGATGTTCAGATCCAGATTTATATGGCTTATTTATGTAGATGTTGATTAATTTCAGTTTAATATTTGTGATCCAAATTTATTTAGGTATTACTTTGGCTTAGATGTTCAGTCAACAGTAGTTTCTAATAAAGTCAAAGGTTGTTTATATCTGACACTGTTTCAATTGCTATTTCTCACCTATCCCAAACTATTGTTATTAGATCAGCCTTTAAAAATCAGTCAACCTCTACTGTGTTGGTTTCACAGGTGGATCCCCTGTGGAAAAATCAGAGCTACTATAGGCTCAATCCACTTACGTTCTATGACAGAAATTACTCAGTGCGACAGTATTATCAAACCCGCAGCCTATCACATAAACTGGGTTTGTGTGATAGGCTGCAGGTTGTATTAAGTTGCCATTTTCATCCACTGCCATTCATACTTAAAAAGTTATTAGGCACAGCTTTATCTTTGTGATAAGTACACTAATGTGTACTTCTGTGTTACTGCACTGCAAGTTGTTCAAATCTCCAAGATTTAACTTCTACGAGATATGAAATCTCCACAGCCCTGTGGCTGTGATTGGTCATGCTCTACTAAGAAGAGGGAGCCAGGTAAACAGATGTGTGTAGCTTACCACATGAGATCAAATCTCTTCTGAGGGGGAGCAGATAGCGATGCCTGCCTGAGCTGTGGTTGCAGCATTTTCACTCATATGTGAGATTCTGACTGTGTTTTCTCCCCGCAGTGACACATGTATTGATGTACATCCGTAATATGCATTTAGCCATAATGGCCATTACAGGCGGCTACTTTCTGCGGTTGCTGTCGGTCAGACTTGGAGACAAGCGTTTGAAATGATTCATGTGAAAATTGTGTATATTTGGAAAGCTGTGGGAGGCTCTCGCAGCTTTCCCCCATTGTTCTGCGGGAGTCCTCGTGTCTTGCTTCTTACAGCATCTGATGCATGAAGAAACAAAGAGGAAAACCTGACTGATGCCTGTGTAGAATACCACATTTAATGACTGGACCATCAATCTGTGCTAAAGTGAAAGTCTCTCTTCGTGCTGCTCTGTGCAGTCTCTCATGGGGGCCGGGTGTACACATGTCCAGCGGGTTTTTGTTACTCTTCTGTCTCCGCAGAAATCCATGCTGAACAAATGTGTGCTAATTAAAAATAGTGTCTTGTGGAGGCGTCAATGAGCCAGTGGCTAAATGTTGTGGCTTTCTATCACATCGCACAGCCTGGAGTTCTCTAACATCTAAAATATGTTTGGATCCTCAACTCCGTTTGATCCCAAATGTAGTTTTAGTGATATGACATCGTGAGGTTTCCCTAAGGGCTTCACAACAGACACTTCTCAATGGGATTATCATGTAGGGAAGACTGAGGACTGAGTATAGTGCCATGGATGCTTGGACTACCTAATGGAGGTGATGGAAGTGGCACTGCATCTTTTGCTTGGAGGACTCAAGGGATTTATTTATAGCTCCCAAATCCACATAGCATGCATCTTCACTCAGTTCTCATACACTCACTATCACTAGACCTTATTTACCTTCTCTATTGTCTTATGTCCTCGGACTGCTCTCCTTTTTGCTTGTACTCTGGCATGTCCATGAAAACCCAGCAATATCTTGCACTCCTTCTTTGCTTTACTTCCATATGTTATTTTTAGTAAATAATAATCTTTAAGATTAAATGAATAATATGCCGAGTTCACACTACATGATACCAGCCCCGTTATAGCCCGACGCAGTGTTGTGTGGTGTATCGTTTCATCTCATGTAGTGTGTCATAGCAGACGACAGCTGACGCCACGCCTTGGACACCTCATGACATTCCAACAGAAAGTCTAGCATGTTTGATTTTATTTTTGTCGTTCATGACTTTTCCCGTCGCAGCTGTCACTTGGACCAGTAGAAACACAGAGCAATCTGCTGTCGTGGACAACTGTATGTCAACGACACCCAAGTTTTATTGATATTTCCTCTAGGGGTGTTACCACAACAGAGCAAACAGGAAAAAAATATGGCATGAAAGAGCACAGGCACTTTAGCTACCCAGTGAGTACTGCCATTAGCATCAGTGGAGCAGAGAATGTTATTTCCTCATAATGGAAGATATAAAGTATGAAAATTAAAAAATAGTTTTTGCGCCGACACGGTTCAAGATGTCAGAGATGTAACTCTTTTTTAATTGAAGAAAACAAAGAACATGAGGTCGTCATCGGTGTTACTATACATGGTCAAATCACAGTACATTTTTTAATTACATCCAGGCATACAGTGTCACATTTTTCTCAACGGCGTTTATACACAATCCATTTCTCACAGTATTTTATACATTTCTACTATCTCTAGCCTTAAAATAAAAGCAAGTCTTTCCATACAGTATATAATCCCCAGCCATTGGGGCAATGTTGGAGGGTCAACTTGCAACCATTTGCAAGTTATGGCTTTCCTGCTACTTGCCAAAAGTATCTTTAATAAATATTTATCTTTGCGTGGGACAGTTTCAGGTATTTTTCCTCAGTATAATGTGACAAATGAGTAGACTAAATCTATCTAATCTCAGCTGCAATCTCTTGCCAATATGGTTGTATTTTTGGGCACACCCAGAAAACATGATAATGATTGGCCAAAGCTTACTTTTTTCTGATAACCTAAGATCTAGTTGTTCAGTAGGTTTTTATGCGGAGCTGATTTATCTGCAGAGGTCTTTTCCTCTCCAAAACAAACAGTCATGGTAATTTAATCAGTAAAAACCCTTAAAGGGATAGTGCACCCAAAAATGAAAATTCCAGCCATTATCTACTCACCCATATGCCGATGGAGGTTCAGGTGTAGTTTTAGAGTCCTCACATCCCTTGCGGAGATCCAAGGGGAGAGGGGGTAGCGACACAACTCCACCTAATGGAGGCTTTCGGCGCCCCAGATTCAAACATCCAAAAAACACATAATTGAAACCACAAAATATCTCCATACTGCTCGTCCGTAGTGATCCAAGTGTCCTGAAACCCCGACATAAAAAGTTGTTTCGAAAAACGTCATATGAACTCTGTTTTTAGCCTCATTGTAGCCTGTAGCTCTGACTGCTTCTACACCAAGCTCACGTGTGCGCGCTTGCATGCAAGACCAGCGAAAACGTGAACACGCATGAAGGTGGTGCCCATGTCTCACAGTCTTGCGCAAGCGCACACACGTGAGCGTGGTCCACAGAGAGGCAGTCAGAGCTACAGGCTACAATGAGGCTAAAAAGTTTAAATGACGTTTTTCCAAACAATTTTTTATGTTGGGGCTTCAGGACACTTAGATCACTACGGACGAGCAGTATGGAGATATTTTGTGATTTTTGGACGTTTGAATCTGGGGCGCCCAGCCTCCATTAGGTGGAGTTGTGTTGCTACATCCTCTCCCCTTGGATCTCCGTAAGGGATGTGAGGACTCTAAAACTTCACCTGAGCCTCCCTCGGCATATGGGTGAGTAGATAATGGCTGAATTTTCATTTTTGGGTGCACTATCCCTTTAGTAAAGCAGTCTCACACCACAAATCAGTGTTTATGTGACACTGCTCGTCACAGATGAGCTTCTAACTGCAACAAACAACAACACAAATGGCACTAGTGTTTGGTTTGTCTGTTGTGGGCTGCGTTAGAAACATGGCAGTTGTCCATGCAGTCTCCATAAATGAGTACCCACTCCCTATGTAGATATAAATGACTAAGGTAAGAAACAAAACCAATTCTTATTTTCAGGTGATTACACACTGAATAAAATATATTTGTTTTATTATGTGCCATTTCTGCCAATATATCTTCCTAAATCTTACACGCTGGGCCTTTACGTCAGTATTTATTACCAAATGAGCTAACACAGTGGTGTATGAATTACGGCCCACTGATGAAAGTATTGCAGTAATTATGAACTGAGTTTTGAGGGTGATGATTCACAGAAACAGTGCTGTATGAACTTACTGCTTATGCAAACCCAAACGTTTCCCTCTGCTGCAGCTTCATGTTTAAAGCATTTAACTGGCAAAACAAAGGTTGACAGGGAATGCAGTATGTTTGTCAGTAAGCTTGGCATCAGAAGTGCATCTACAAAACAGGACAACAGTCAGTTTCAGCATCTGTTGAAAGCAAATGAGTTGAAATGTCGCAGGGAGTAGTGGAACAGTCAGGAGGAGCCACGGTGAGCTGTTAAATGAAGAGCTGCAGGTGATAGGATGCACACCTCCAACTTAGCGGGGTAACCAACTCTTTTCACTGTGCCCTGCTGTCTGCAGACTCGCGCTGTGTGCAGCATAAATCCGATCACAGTTGCTCACAGAATGAAGGAGAAAGGCCAATTAGTGCCTGACTTCTTTATTAAAACGACAATAGCTTGTTTTGTTCTGTGACCTGTAGAATTAAACTGCATGTGTTACCTCTAGTAACTATAGGTGACGCCAAATCAACCACGACTGAAATCTTTGAGACTGCCACTTTGAATATAGCACAACACACATTTTGATTGTCTGGTTAGGAGGGAAATCATAACCATTAAAAGTGACACAGTTTTGGTACTTTGGCTTTTTTAAGCATACTGAACTACTAAACTCAAAAGAAAATAATCTCTTAATATCCCTCAGCTGTCTATCACTGTTTATTTTGATGCTATTCTAGATACACATCAATAATTTGTTGACATTTTGTATTATTAAAATCACAAATTCAGAGGACTGTGTATTCAGTTTCGGCAGAGGTACATCCTCTTTGAGTGCTTTTTACTCGTTACATGGACAAATGTAATTAGGGCAGATCCATTAAGCTTATACAGTGGTGTGCTCCAGAACATGTGCCCTAATTTAGGAACTTAGGCTGCCACTTTCAACTTCCCTCCATGCAATTTTAATAAATATTAACTGTAAGCCCCAAACAACCTACTGTTCCACCCCAGACACAATGCAGCCTGCAGGAAATATTAATAGCTTGAGTACAAACTTTGAAGTCACTGAAAAGATGGCTTGAAATAGTAAAAATACATATGGTATCCAGGTTAAATGTCTCACTAAGCATCCAAAAAATCAGGGTGACAATAAACATTAATAACTATTAGAAAACTCACATTAAACACAGATCATCTCATCACATCATCATCATCATCACAGGACATCTCTCTAATACATCAGTTACATATAACATATAGCTTATGTTAAGTGATGGTGAGCAATTTACATTATTAATCTCCATGTTCAGAACATTAGAGACGTGATGTCTGGAAAGGGAGAGAGGATACAGCTCCAGCTGGGAGACATAGCCGTTATGTAAAACCCATAGCTTTCTGGGTGAAATTCTTGAATCGGTCTGGGGAGTTTGTGTGGATGACTCCACCACAGTTTACCAAAACATGGGGCTGATGGTTTCTCCGGATGCACTGCAGAAGGAAAATAAAATATGGACATGTTGTCATATTGGATGGATCACCAAACAGACGGATCAGGCACAGTGTCAGGAGGCCCCCTGACCTTCACTTGCAAATTGTCGCTCAAATTAACAAGTACTGATCAGGGTGAGACTCCAAATGACCACAGATACCCCTTTTCCACCAACGTGGAACAGTTCTAGTTCCTGTACCATATTTTAAACCCTTAAGGGCATTTAGACCAAAAAAAAAAAGGCAGGTTTTCCTAGAACTAAAGTGCGAACTGAGATGACATCAGCAGGTGTGTCATATTCTACAATTTGGCAAGAGAAGATGGCAAAGCATGATGGAACTAATTATAGCTAAAATATTGAGTGATCAGTTGGTAACCTTGTGGAACTTTGAGAGGATACTGCTTTGCTGACAGCGTCATTAACAGGCGGCTCGCTCAGTGTGTGACGTGCACTTGTAGATAAAATATAGGCCTATATTAATGAAGGTTCATTAGTACGGTTTTGTATTTCTCTGTAATGTAGCACAGTGTTAACAATGTTACTGATACTATTCTTTCTCACACCTTCAACTCAAACCATTGTGTTGCCCCGCCCAAAATATATCATTTCATAATTGAACAGGGGGGCGACTAGTCGACTAATGGCCCTAAATGACGACTACTGATAGACTAGGAAAATTCTTAGTCGGGAGCGCCCCTAATCTTTTTCAGGTTGTAGAGGTTGCTTTCCATTTAAGTAATGGAATTTTCTGAATTTACCAGACTGTGTTAGCTGGTCTATGATTTGCTTTTACCCACTTAAGTACTATTCGGACAGGAAAAGTTTTACATAGGGATGTGGACTAATGTCAGTTTATCACAGGATGTCTGTAATATAAATTTCCGATTCGCATGGGACAAGAAATCTCCATAATTCTACCAGAGATGGGAGTGGTAACTCAGTTTGCGCCCTGGCGTCACCTCCCTGTCGACATGTGCGTGCTATGTTGCTTCCTGTGTTACGTTTATTAGCCCAATATGAAATATTGCCCATGATCAGGATTGTGTGTACACAACGATTAGCAATATGGATTTATATTAGGCCTACCTAACACAACCAGAAGTCTAGTGGTTCTGAAAAGTGCTTTCTTCTCGACTGTTTTGATTGGTCTCCCACGTAGGGCTATGCGATCATTAGAAGAATGTCCACTATCACAACTGCCGACAACACTGAATGCTTCTTCAAGCGCCTCAATCATCGAAAAAATGCGGAAAACTAGTTGTAAGTGCAGAAAAATGGTTGTTAACAGGACGTGACGAAATATTTACATACATTTTTACGGAGGATCTGATCGCACGGGATTAATATACCCGAGGTATTTTCTCCGGACTGTTTTACAGAAGGTAAAAGTTGCCGTAATTTTTTACTGACATTATCCGTAATGATCACGTTCGGATGGGACTAAAATCCTTGGTAATAATTACTTTACCCCACGTCTCCATGTTTAACTAATCCCGTCTGAATAGGGCTTTAGTCGTTATATCCACATCGCTGATGATTATCAAGAGTCATCACAATATGGATGTTGAGGTATTTGGTCAAACATTTTTGTGATGTTTGATTTTCTTCATATCAGCCAACCCTAATTCGTCAAAATTTGCAATACTGTTCAGATGCTTACTATTATGTACATAATAACCTAAATAACAGTTTGAAGGCTGCTGTGGATTTGGGTTTCCAGTAGCTTTAAAACAAACATTAAATAATTGAAGTAAAATAAATAAAACATCCTTTTATGAAAAAGTCAAAAGTTCATATTTTTTTGGCTAAAAACAAACCTGCCTGTACTGAAGTATAGCATAGTGACACACAGGTAGCTTGTGATTTATGCAGATCATGGAGGACAGTGCATGTTTGCTGCCTCTTTAGCATGAAATTGTCACAGTGTTGTGTGACACCCCCGTAGTTGTGGCATAATGATGCATAATAATGTCCTCTGCATTGTATATTTCAGACAACGGATGAAGGGATTTTTTTTTTAGTTACAGCCTAAAGTGCAACAGCAGGTCAGCACTGAGAAAAGACAAGTGATTCTCTGTTTGTAAAATAGTTCTGTTCTGGAGTCTTGCCTTGAAGCCAGCTTTCTAAGGACTCATCAATGTGAATATAAAGTGACAAGAATGCACAGGATGTGCAAATTTACGAATTTGCATTGTCAAGTCATGCAATTTTCCATCATTACTGTCGCCTCCTTCTGTCTGATTATGTCTAACAGTGTCTGTCTGTCTGTCTACAGAGTTCTGGAAAGCAATATGTCTCTTCAAAACTTATGTATACGGAGTAGCACTTTCTGCCAGCAAGCTGATGCATTTCTGTTTTTATATTTACGTCATTGGCTTGCTGTCATTTTACAAACCTTGTTCAAGGTCAAATCGTAACTTGCTATGCATATGCCAAACAAATCACAACATTTGGGGTTTGTGTGTGTGCACTTGTACTTTTAGGACAAATTTGTGTGTCAGACCTTGAGAGTAAGGACATTTTTGGAGAGTGAGGACAGTTTGCTCAGACCCTACCTCCACAAAGGGCTGTTTGTTTAAATGTTAAGTCTTGTTTTAATGCCTGATGTTAGTATCAGGTCTAGGTTAATATGTATGTGGTAATAATGGCTATGGATATAGGAGCTAAGGAATGCAGTATGTCAGTGAGGGTCCTCACGAGTATAGTCGCACCAATGTGTGTGCTGTACACATAGCTCCTGCCAAGCACAGTCCGTGGGCAGCTAACATCAGGTCAACTGTTCATAAGTTATATTTTAATATGCATGAATCAATGCTAATGTTTAATCATGAGGAATATGATTTCCTTGTTCTGTCAATATGTGTTTTCTCATATTGGCAACCCGTGTGTACAGGAAGAGATAGGTGAAGGTATTCTTTGTTCATGTATAATATATGCAGAGACTTGTAGCCCAGAGCTTGGTCTAATAACAGCACTTTATAAACAAAAAATCCAATCAGTAAAAATAACGGAAGAGAAGACTAAAAATACCCGAACAGAGAAATCCACCAGCAGCTCATGATGTCCTGAAATACTTTAAACATCTTATAATGCCATTACCTTTAGCATAACTAATACTGCTGCTTTTATTCTTGAGTGCATTTTTAACCTTTAAAGGAGCTGTGTGTAGTGGCAGCTAATGGTAAGCTGAAATTGAACTCCTGAACTCCTGGTTAGGATTCCTTCAGTGTTCATTGTTCAGGAGGTTTCTACCAGGAGCTGAATTATCTGCAGAAGTCTCTTCATCTCCGACAACAAACAGAGCAGGTGAATTAAATCATGAAAAACACAGAATAAATTAGTTTCACATAACAGTGTGTCTCCAACGCTGTTGGGTTCCTCTGCCTAGCATCTGCTAATGTGTGCTCACCTTTCTTCTCTGATAACTTAAGATTTAGACAATCAGGAGGGTTTTACTGTGAGCCGAATTATCCGCAGATGTCTCTTCCTCTCCAGAACAAACAGAGCTGGGGAGTTAAGCTTGTAAAAACACTGAATAAAGCAGTTTCACATTTAAAAGATGTTGTTCATCGCTGTTCAGCTTGTTGCAGAGGGGCTGTCAACTACAGTGGCCGAGGAGAACACGGAAACTTGAAAAGCCCTGTCTAGAGCCAGTGTTTGGTTTGTCCATTTTGGGCTATTGTGGAAACATGGTGGTGCAACACTGCAGCCTCAGTGGAGAAGAACCGCTTCTAGTGTAGATATGGATGGCTCATTCCGACGATTCTTATTTACCTATGCTACTATATGACTACTACAACTACTACTTTACTTATTAAAATATATTCCATTTCTGCCCTAAATCCTACAATTTGGACCTGTAAAGTGATAGTTTGGTCAGTGTATTAACAAAAGTAGATGACGCTCATCAAGCCCCAAGTTTGGAGAAACAAACAGGAATACCAGTACGGACACAGAGTAACGTAAAAAAAACAAAAAAACAACCCACCTTACCTTTCCATCACACAGCCCTTTCTGGCACTACATTTTCTCAACTATTGTGCTTCTGTATTCCTACACACAAGTGCAAATGTGCCGTGCACCGGATAACCCATTTAAAGAAATAATTTCTCTATCTCTCTCTGAGTTTAACAATCACTCACACACACACACACACACACACAATTATAATCTTAGCAATTCAACAAATGATAGTTCTCCACCACTCAAATTAAAAACCCCATACCTGTGACAGCATTTATTATTAAAAACTACTAGACCTTGAAACCCACTATAATATAAAAAACCTAATTGGATACCTGCTGTAACTACTGCTTTATACATCTCCACAATGCTGCTTGTCATCCCCGCCCTCACCTACCTCTTACTCACAGAACCATTGCCATCTCAGCCTGTCCAAACAAAATTAACATCCTTTATGCCTTTGTAGACGAGCTTCTTATTGTTAATTGTCAAATCTGTGGTTGTTAACAGCGAAGCAGCTGCTGCAAAACCGAACAGAGAGCAGAGAGGTGCCTGCGGGGAGGTAAAAGTACAATATGAATATCCTTAGTCTGAGCATTAGTCAGAGCAAGACCAGATGAGAGCCCTGGGTCAAGGATGTGTCCCTTGACATATAGGGCCGTCACACCGTATTAGGACAGTGACACATCTTCTAACGGGTTGGCTGTCCACTGCAGGGTATAGAATCTGAAATCAAACAAGACTTTAAGGTTAAAAGGGCCAGCTGTCAGCTTTAATTTGAAGGTGCTGGCATCAGGTGACGGACTCCGATGGTCAAGAGCGTTCCACTCGTCTGCCATTAAAAAAAAAAGCCTTGATTGCCTTGCCTGCATGTTGAGGATCATTGTCCAGCTGGATTGTCCTAAAATTGTAGGACAGCGTTAAAAAAAAAAGGTACCAGGAGTCCTTGACTGGTCACACGGTGTGGTTAGAAGCACCCTCCAGCAGAACCTGTAATTTGTCAGTCGTTGCATTTGCATGGATTTTAAAGGGTAAGGTTGCCATTGATCCAGATTACAAGATATTTATATTCATAGACTCGATCAATACAGGTTCCACCAAGACTGACAGATAAAGATCAGGCAATTTCAGACCGATCACATCTGTGGCTGTATTCACAAACATTCCAAGGCCCCTATTAGACAGAGTGCGTTTTAACAGCCTTGGGTGGCTTTTTGTGTTTTTCAATGAAAGTGAAGTATTTTGCATGCTGCTTCTGCGTTGCTGAGCACCTCACATTATTCCAACGCCTCAAACTGAAAAACTCAGAGAGGAATAAAGTTTTTAAGTGTTTTTACCCATTGTTGATTCCGATAAAATGAAAGATGAGCCTTTTGTCGTGGCAATAACAAGCTAAACACTGTGCACAGTTTGAATTATGCTAACTTAGTCTTCCTAGGCAAGCTGCAAGACATATCTGAGCAAATTATAGTCTCAAGTACTTTCTAACATTTCACCAACTATAATTAGGCCAAACCATTGACAGCAGAACTCACAACATGGGAGTGAGTTATTGCCCCAAGCAAGGGAGTTCAAGTATCTCGGGGTCTTGGCGGTTTTGTGAAGGGTCTGCAGTGATGCGGGCGCTGTGCTGGACCGTTGTGATGAAGAGAGAGCTGAGCCAGAAGGCAGAGCTTTCAATTTACTGGTCGATCTACGTCCCAACCCTCAACTATGGTTGTAGCTATTGTTAATGACCGAAAGAAAGAGGTCGCAGATACAAGCAGCCAAAATTAGTGTCCTCTGTGGGGTGGCTGGCCTCAGCCTTAGAGATAAAGTAAGGAGCTTGGACATCCGGAGGGAGCTTGGAGTAGAGCCGCTGCTCCTTCGCACCGGGGTCAGTTAAGGTGGTTCAGGAGGAGCCTCCAGGGCACCTCCCTTTAGAGGTGTTCTGAGACCCCAGGGCAGATCCAGAACACGCTGAAGACATCATATATCTCACCTGCCCCGGGAACGCCTCGGGGGTCCCCCCAGGACGAGCTGGAAAGCGTTGTTGGGGAGAGGGATAAGTGCTTTACAATGGATGGATGGATTGACAGCTGATTGTCAAAGTATCCCCAACTCATCCTAAAATAAGCTTAGAAGCAACCATTATCCGAAGAAAGTTCCTGGATCAGCTGGTAGCACTCTGCGATTCCTTCTCTTTTTGAGGGTCTTATATATCCTTGTGGATCTCTTTTTCCTGTGACCAACATATTATTTGGGAACAGCCTCCCACACTTAATCAGAGCCAAGACAAGTGCCCTCCACCTGTCCATTTTTTATGCAGACCACCTGCTCTGTCTTACCGGGGCCTAAGAATACCCCTAATGTAATGCCTAAAAAATGATTGCAGGAGTCTTACCATAGGAGTGGTACAGGAAAATTCTCAGAGCAACTTTGACGAAGAGGGAGACAGAAACTTTTACCTTAGTGCGGAGGTGTGGTTGACCCCATTGCTTGGTGTGATACATTCATTTAAATGATGTGATTGGTTGTCCTTTTGTGACCCTGGAAGGTGTGGATGTCCAGTGGAAATTAAATGAACTGCGGCACAATATGAGGCACTGAAAGTGCTCTAACTGTTAGCATGATCATCCTGCTGATGAAAGCTGACACAGACCCAAGTCATCACTGCTGCACTGATGGTTCTTCCGGTAGCCAAATATGTTAGTGTTGTGATCATTTTGTTTCTGGGGTTGTGATGTAATTGCGTTGGATGGGAGATGTGAGCGTATCTCTAATGAGTAACCATAAACATTATCCCTGCACATTCTAATCTGTAGCCTTTCATTAACTCACTGTCATTCAGCATCATTTCTCCTACCTCTTTGTCTTTCTGCCATTTTCTTCCTCTGCTAAAGAAACTCTTAAGCCTCTTAAATGTCCTCCCCCTACTCCTAACAGTTTTTCACCAAAGGAGTTCTCTTAAGGGCTAAGATGCTTTGTGAATAACTTTTATCTTTACAAAGATCCAGTCTTAATTGTAAGGAGAACTTCTAAGAAAACGTGGTAATTCTGAACTTTTTCTTAATGGAACCTTCAAGCCTTTGTATTTCTGTGAATTTTGTTGGAAAAAATGAGAAATATCTGCCAAGGTCAAGGCCCTGGAGGGCCGTAACCCTTAATGGAATTCTGGACTGCTATTATCCCAGTCTCCTTTTATATTTAAAATACAGTGTATATTCCAGTGGATAGGGAACTGTGAAAACCTCTTGAAGTGGGGAAAGGTGAGGTCTAGCTTTTCTAAGAAATAGGAGATGGAGAGTGCAGACAACGATCACAGCATGTCTCACTGTAAGGTAGAAAAGACGCCGGATTTTTCTTTGACAAAGTGAAAAATGCAACCATTTCCCTTTTTACATCAACATCGGGATCAAAGGGTTCATGCAAATGATGTGGGGGGCTTGTGCCTCTCCTGAGAAACAGCACTTTCATATGGTCCTTTGAAAGTTCTCAACTCTGTGGAGTTCTTGGTTGTTTTAGAATTAAGCACTGAGTCTCTCTGTGTGATTACCCTTGACAGATAAGTAGAATGTTTGCCCAGATGTTCATCATCCTTGAGAAGTCTTTGGTCAGCATATAAAAATGTTTAAGGGGAGCATCATCTTAATAAATGTACATTTGCAGAAACCTGTGTTATTCCATGATCACAGGAAGAGAGAAAAGATTGGTACACAAAGTATAGATTATGATTCATGCTACAGCTGCTTTAAGAATGAGTAGCAGTATGGAAGGGTATAGAACTGCAACGATTAGTCGATTCATCCATAAGTTGATCGAAGGTTTATCTGCAACTATTTTGAAGACTCGATTAATAGTTTCTGCCAAAATGTCAAAAAAAATACTGGTTTGAGCTTCTTAAATGTGAGAATTTGCTGCTTTTCACTCATTTATGATAATAAATGAGTCTTTGGGTTTTGGACTGTTGGTCGGACAAAAGCAGCAAATTGTCACTGCATTTCTGCAGCGGTCATTTGTTAAAGTCAGTATTTTGCAGTAAGCTTTCATGACTTTCTTCTAAAGATTATTTTGTTATTTAAATCACCTGAGCTTCCTGTCTAGTTTTTCTATTCATATGCTTCAGCTCTTTTTTTTTTTTTTTACTATTTAAGAAAGAACTTTAAATGATCTCTAAATCTG
Organism: Epinephelus moara; assembly: GCF_006386435.1. NCBI lineage: Eukaryota > Metazoa > Chordata > Actinopteri > Perciformes > Serranidae > Epinephelus > Epinephelus moara. The sequence goes on along the minus strand of NC_065514.1, from coordinate 9,611,460 downwards.
TTCAAAAGGTTGTGAATCCCTTTGCTTCACAAAGGATACTGAATTTTTTATTCGTCTCTGGCCTTTTTTAATATAACACCTGAAAATGTGACTTCTATAAAAATCCCTACATTCCTCTCATTCCTCTTCTCTCTCATATTTTCTTATAGGTCCATTGCTGTGTGATGGACGACTGACACACCTCCTCTTTCCTCTCCTTCTCCTCTTACGGGCTCCCCTGCTGTTCAGCTTTGGTGAGCGCACCTGTCCCAATAGCTGCCGATGTGAGGGGAAAACTGTCCATTGTGATTCGGCTGGCTTCTTAGATGTCCCAGAAAACATCTCAGTAGGCTGCCAAGGCCTCTCCCTGCGCTACAATGATCTGCACACCCTGCTACCGTATCAATTTGCTCACCTCAGCCAGCTTCTCTGGATATACTTGGACCATAATCAGATTTCAGCTGTTGACAGTCGAGCATTCCAGGGCGTCCGCAGGCTTAAAGAGCTGATACTGAGCTCCAACAGGATCACATCCCTGCACAATTCAACATTCCATGGAATTCCCAATCTTCGCAGTCTGGACTTGTCCTACAATAAATTGGAAATCCTGCAGCCAGGGCAATTCCATGGCTTACGGAAACTGCAGAACCTACACCTACGCTCAAATGGTCTCTCCAACATCCCGATCCGAGCATTCCTGGAGTGCCGAAGTTTGGAGTTTTTGGATTTGGGCTACAATCGAATCAAGGCTCTTACCCGCACCACCTTTCTGGGGCTGCAGAAGCTGATGGAGTTGCATCTGGAGCACAACCAGTTCTCACGGATCAACTTTTTCCTGTTTCCACGCTTAGCCAATCTGAGATCACTCTATTTGCAATGGAACCGCATTAAGGTGGTTAACCAGGGCCTCCCGTGGACTTGGTATACACTGCAGAAACTTGACCTGTCTGGAAATGAAATCCAGACCCTGGACCCTGCTGTGTTTCACTGCTTGCCCAACCTTCAAGTCCTCAACCTGGAGTCCAACAAACTGTCCAATGTGTCTCAGGAGGCGGTGTCGGCGTGGATCTCACTGACCTCCATCAGCCTGGCTGGAAACATGTGGGACTGTGGAACTGGCATATGCCCACTTGTAGCTTGGTTGAGGAATTTTCGGGGTAGTAAGGACACCACTATGATATGCAGCAGCCCAAAGTATCTGCAGGGAGAAAAAATTATGGAAGCCACAAGGAGCCATGGTATTTGTGAGGAAACTGATTATGTTCTGACAGAAACACCCTCACCAATGTCAGAGCTCATTTCTGAAGCCACCGGTGAACCAACCTTTGCCCCCACTAGCGGCTCTCCACCTTTGCCACCAGCCAACACCTTTGGTCCTGTCCCGCCATTCAGACCTCGACCGATTCCTCACCCTACCTTCCCAGGGCATATGAGCAAAGACCCAAGAGACTCGGTTCCTCGCGTACGACCCACTCTCCCACCACCCCCAGAGCTGGAGCACATGACTCTGCACAAAGTGGTGGTGGGCAGCGTGGCACTCTTCTTCACCATGTCCCTAATCTTGACAATTATCTATGTGTTGTGGCGGCGCTATCCCGGTGCAACCAGGTTGCTGCAGCAGCGATCCATGGTGGGGCGGAAGCGTCGCAAAAAGAGTCCTGAGCCGGAGCAGAACCTGAGCTCCCAGCTCCAAGAGTATTACATGAGCTACAACCCTGCTGCCACACCAGAGGCATTGGAGGTGCTAGGCAATGGCACTGGTTCCTGCACATGCACAATTTCTGGCGCCAGGGAGTGTGAGGTATGATTCATCGCATCAGCCTAAAAATAAAAACTCAAAATCAAAATACAAAGGCTCGACAGAGAGGTAAATCCTTTATCAAGTATGCCCTGTAAAAAGACACTGTTGAATCACAGTTAAGCATCCTTGACTCTTCGTTCATAACACGCTTGAATTTGAATGTTAGACGTCTCCAATTATTCAGGTTTTATCTTAGAAACTCTAATGTGGAAAACAGAAAATAATTAATATGAGCCAAAGAAAGCAATCTACAAAATGGATTCAGAGGCCCAGAGTTTAACAAAAATGCAGTACCAAATATTTGTGCTCTATGGTTAATTGAGTGTGGCCTTAACACTGTATTCATCTCTATTGAATTTGCAGTTCAAGGCCTCACAAATGTTCTTCACAATATATCAACTTTCAGGCACCATGAATGATTGGACACTGTCTAACTATTTTGCAGACACCACACCAAATCAGCATGGCATGGCTCATACATGTTTGGCGTGTGTTTGCACTGTATGTGTGTGTGCGTGTGTGTTTGTTTGGGGGAGAGTTGAAGGTTAATTTTTTATGTAGAACTCATTTCTCTAGGAATATGTTGTTTTATGTATTGCTCATGCAAACTTCCACACTGCCTTAACTCTATTCTGTACATTATTGATTTGTGCAGAAATCATATTAGGGGTGGATGAGGTGTATCGGGAAGTGAGAGAAGAGAAAAGTCGCTTGAGAGGCGTTTAATACGTGGATCATGCAGACTTGCTCAGTACAAGGTTAAACATCCATTATGGGTCACTAAGGTCTGTGTGGTCTCATGCATGGATGTGCACTGCAGCTGCCCTTCATGTTAACCTGAGTTTCCCTGGAACAGCGCACGCCTCCTCACCCGTGTGGGGAGATTTATGGTAATCTGCACCGAGGCGAGGCACTACGGTAATCCCAAAGCTTATGATATGGCTTAAATGTGGATCCCTCTGCTGTGATAAGGAGTATATTTATAAACCAGGGTAATTACACTCACTCGCCTGAAAGCTCGCAATTGCAGGTCGTCTTGGTTCGATCTGAGGAAGCATCTTTGGATGCACACCTGTGACAGATTCACCGAGAGTCAGACAGAGTTGAAAAGGTTAATTGAAACATTCTGCTTGCTAAATATTTTGTTTCAAAAGACATAAAAAGAAGTACTTAATAATAATAATAATGACAATAAACTTTATTTAACTAGCACCTTTCATACAAAGAATGCAGCACACAGTTTTTACAGTAAGGGAATTCAATGCACTGAGTGCTTCAAATGAAAATAGAGAGAATGAGCATAAAGCAGGCCAACAAGGCTATTCAATATAAAAGGGTAATTAAATACAATTAAAAAACAAAATATTAGATGAAAATAGAGTACGTAAAGCCACCATTGCTCAATATAAGCAAAACCATAAATCTTAAAACCATAAAATTGTAAAATCATAAATTATAAAGCTCTAAAAAAATGTATTAAAATATGTTTTTAAAAATTGCAGCAGTGCAAAGTGTAAAAAAAAAAGTTTCAGGCCTGTATCAGGGAAGTCATAGCTAGTTATAGGCTCAAGTGAAGCGATACATTTTTAACTTTCTTCCTGAAATATGTAGCAAACTGACTTCCCTGATATCTGTAGGTAGTAGGTCTGACAGAGGCTTCATCCCCAATTTTCTTTTGGCTGTTGCTGGGAACCTCCAATGAACTAACAGGAGATGATCGCAGAGTTAACAAGGGAGTTAGCAGTAGTTCGGTCCTAGCACATTCAGGGCTCTGTATACAAGCAGGAGGACTCTGTAATTTACAGGAATTTACAATAAGTAACATTAATTTTCACAACAGAGACAGAATGTGCAAAACTTTGAATATATTGTTACGCTGCTATACCTGGCTTGTGAAACCTCATTAATTAAGGCTAGTAAGCCCGTAACTTAGTGTTGCATTAGACATGGGAAACGTGCCTGGACTTCCCTGGGTGAGTGTGACCTCTCCTATCTGCGGGTGTGTGTGTGGTTGACTCATTACCAGGCCACTGCTCTTGCTCCTCGCAACCAGCTAGCTTGGACCAGACTGCTCTGCTGGACACTCCTAGGGTGTAGTTCCATCAGACCAGTCGGCCAGCTCGCTCTCCTTCGTGGTTGTTTGGAGTGAATGTGTATTGACATGGATAATTCGTGGTGGCGTGTCAAACGCTGTCTCTTTTGTCCTCAGAGTGTCTTGCCTCCGGCGTCTCCCCCGTGGCGTGCCCGCTCAGCTCAAAGGCCTCACCAGCTCTCCCTCCAGGTGCGACTTATAGTGGCTAATGAGTTATTACCACGTACCACCAAGTGTGACATTAGTGCTGACCATGCCTCCTACCAGCTGCCTAAACCACACCCACAAGACATTCATTAAACTACCAACAAAGCTATCATAACAATATGTATATTCTGAACTTCAGGCTTATAATTGTATTTTCTCATTATTGGGAAAATACAAAAGGCAACAAGAAAAACGTTTGCAACATAAACAAATATTTGAAATGATTATTTTCTACGGAACAACCTGTGCTGTATAATGTAGTAATGGTATTATACTGTACCTCACTTCAGCTTTTCTTTTACTGTATTTTTTTAACTGTTTCAGAGAAACTTGGGTATTTTTCAGCTTGGACCCTATTTTCCCATGATTTTGTGTCTAAGTGACAAATGGAGACAACAATTTTAGAAAATGTTCCAGTCTTGAGCAAGAGCGCTCCAGGCGCAGCTGGGAAACAGGCTGCAATGCAATTTCTAAGGGTAATTGAGAGCCTTCAATTTACGTCCATTAAAAGTGTCTGTTTTTGCCAGTGACACACTCAGATTGTTATTTCAGTCAGGAACACTTCAGTCAAAGAGAACTAAATTTTCATTTGCAGTATTACATTTGACAGTATGGTTCTGTTCTGTGGCCTCTCTAGAAAGCCTCTTCCACGTGTCTACGTGAAAAGCCTAAGGCAGAGAGAGCACACCTCTCCGCCCCTCTGCGTGTCTACATGGAAAGCCTAAGGTGGAGAGAGCTCAATTCTCTGCCCTTCCATGTGCTTAAGTAGAAACCCTTAAAGGGATAGTGCACCCAAAAATGAAAATTCAGCCATTATCTACTCACCCATATGCCGATGGAGGCTCAGGTGAAGTTTTAGAGTCCTCACATCCCTTGCGGAGATCCAAGGGGAGAGGGGGTAGCAACACAACTCCACCTAATGGAGGNCAGTAATACATTTGGTGGTATGGCTCCGTTCTGGGGCCTCTCTACTTTTCCTAGAGCTACGCAGAGAACCTCTTGTATGCGCCTTTGTGGAAAGCCTAAGACAGGGAGAGCACACCTCTCTGCCCTTCCATGCGCCTACAAAGAAAGCCTAAGGCAGAGAGAGCAGCAGCAAAGACCCCTGGGAACAGAACAGAGCAGCATCAATGACAAACAGAAATGACACTGATAAGTCAGACACAGCATGAAAAGGAGGAGCTGGGGTCGAGGCAGGTTGCAAAGCTGCTTGCAGAGGAAGCAGCAGGCCAGAGCAGTTTAAATAGGGGACTCTGAATGAGATTTGTCAATTGGTTGCATAGAAAGGAATCATGTGATCTATCAGCTGACTCCCTTCCATCAGTCAGCTGCTCCATCAGTTGATTGGGCTGTTTGAGATCAGCTGATGTAGCTGGGATGTGAGCTGAACTTCATCGTGTCCTGCCTGAACTAACGCTATGCTCAATTAGAAGTGTCTGATAAAACTATATAAAAGACCCTAAAGAACCTTTGGCTGGTCTGTTTTGTCATTGTGACCAAGTCTTGCTCAAGAGTGTTCAGTGTCATGGGTGAATATTTATCTGAATTTGACAACATGGAAGAGTCTGCAAGGTTTTAGGACAAGATTTCTTTCTCTTTGAGTGAGACTTGTTCACACACACTTAGAAACAGACAGGCTCAGCAAAAGTTAAGGAAAAGCACTTAATGTCTGTGTAGGGTTTTTTTCTGTAATGTTGTCAGGCACTTCTAATAGCAATCTGAGCCTGTCAGTGGCAAACAAGCACTTTTAATGGATGTGAATTGCACAGATGTCCATAGGGATTACACCGCAGCCTGTTTCACCGCTGTGGCTTGAACGGTCTCTCTCAATACTGGACCACTTTCAAAAATAGGTGTCCCAATTAGTCACTTAGACACAAAACATGGAAAAACAGTGTCCAGGTAAAGAAAAATACTTAAGTCTCTCTGTAAGAGTAAAAGTATTTATTCAATATATTTGATTACGCACAGCATAGGATATATTTTATCCGTGGGATCTGTCAGCGTTACGGCAACTTGAAGGTCAAATAAATATAAAGCAAGTCAACAAAGTCAGCCCACTCTTTATAAGTCATAAATCTCTTGATATTGACAATGGAGCAGTTCCAGCTTTTATCTTTTTACGTCCACTGTAAAATTGTTCTCAAGCTCCTACTTGCAGTTATGGCAATTTTCTTTATTGCATCCTTCCTCATTTTCTGTGAAGAGACGGAAAGCTTGACAGTTACAACAGAGCGAGTTTACTTACATGATGAGCCCTAACATTCAGAGCTATAGTGGAACCATTGTGATTGCAGCGGATTATGATTCATGCTTTTGTAGCGTGTGAGCATTTTGAAAAGGCAGTGGTAAAGAACAATATTGTGAGATCAAATTGATTTCTGCGGCTTCTCGAAGCACAACTGAAAGAAGATGTTTTATTCCGCCTTTGAGCTCACAATCTGTATGCGCATGATTTAGTAAGGCAGCAGCTAATCAAGCAATCAGGGACTGGGACTGTCTTCGAGGTGCTCTCTCCAAGTGAAGGAGCACTTACAGAGGTACAGTCCGATGGTGATTAAGGGGCAAAACCAATATTAAATCTAAACCCAATTAGGATGCTATTCATGCAGAAAGCTTTGACTCCTTTCATAAATTCAGCAATTCCACTTGCATACTTCCTCAGTTTCAACTATGACTCATGTCTCCATGGCTGGGTGGAGAAGTTTTGAATTTCTCGCTGAAAAAATTTCATGTTTGCTGAGAAACACTCAATTTTGTGCCACAGCTTGATTTAGCATGTGCCACACTGTAGAACTCCACAGTCATCCAGAAACTATTGAATGCACATTAAAGAATGTGGTGTTGTAAACACAGAAGCAGGTCCCTGAGCAGCGACATCTGCCCAACACTGAACTACTCTCCAGGGATCAAAAATGCAGTTTTCTCAGAATAATCAACTGTGGGGCCTGTGCACTGTGCATGAAATAAAAAAAAGTCTGTATCCATTGCTTGATATGTGGGCCGGCCAAATTAATCACCTCTCATTATCTGCCAGGTTTTGCAAAGTTCATTAAGTATAAGTTTGGCCCCTGATATGGTAACCTCTGTGGCATTCGCAGGAAATATATCTTGTGACGGGAGAAGAATGTTGGAGAAAATAAATTACGTTCCTCTCTGAATTCAGACTTATCCAATTCTGCTTCACAATCCTACAGAGACTTGGTTAAAAAAAAATCTCAGGCACAGCAGAAAATAGATGTTGTGATTATTTACATTCCAAATTAGTCTGTAGCATCCAAGTTATCAGCTTTGTAGAATGGGAAGAAAACAATGTCTTTTTGATGTATATTTAAAGAGATATGAACACATTAGACATGTTCCAAACCTGCCGTTTACATATAATCAATTTAAAGCTTCCATGCTCTATGCTAAATATAATATAGTATGTCATAAACAAATTTACTTTATGACATACCGATTTATTTTAGGACCTAGAAACAGGCCCAGGCAGCAGTGTGCACAGCGCTGTGCCTGCTGTGTTAGTCATACATCTGGCACCAGTACGCAGCTTGACTTCACTTTGCTACAAAACAGAATCGGTGTTCTGTTTCTCTATTCAAGCTGCAAGTATTTCTGTAGCAATCAGCGTCACTGTATTGTCTCTCTCTACATAACCATAATCCAAATCTCATCATCTCAAAAACAATCTCTCCTTTTCAACATCACTGACGGTCGTCTGCGGTGGTTTGTTGAGGAAGGGGGGGTTCTACACTGTTGCTTGTTTCAGGCGTTAAATAATTGAGAAGCTGGCTTAAGCTTGGTTTAGTTTGATGAAAGTGCCATCTTGCTGGCCAGCACAGCTGGCTGTGCCTTTCATTATGGGTCTGTGCAGCGCCAGCAGTCTCTGCGGATGGCAATGTGGAAGAACAAAAGGCAACACAACACATTTACCCTGCCGTGGCTAGGATTCAGTGAGGTATTGTCAGGGCTGACACAGAATGGTGTCAGAGCCCAGCAGGGAAACAGTTTGAACAGTACACTGTCTCTCTCACTTTGGGGTTGGATACTCCAAACTTAAAAGCCCCTGAAAAACCAGACAGGTGTCATTATTTACTCTGGCTGATTGGACTTCTGCTCTTGTTGAAGTTGTGTGCAGCTATGCTGGCAGTTTGCTGAAATCACCAAAATCTATTCACTAATGATGCCTAGGGTTGGAATCTTACACAAAATTCCCAGTTCGGTATGTACTTCGGTTTTGGTATCGCCGAGGTGATTGGTCTGCTGATCTGCTGTATCAAAAATTGGTATATTTTAGATACAGCAGGTAAAAAACAGAAAACAAAAAATGTAGATTTATTTTTAATGTTGATATGTAAAAGTGGTTTATTGTCCATAATTGTTATTGTGAAAGTAACTCACCACTCAAATAGTGGCATATTGTTCATAGTAATAATAATGATAATAGATTTTTTTTTAAAAATTCATTACTGCTTTTTTGATTGATTGATTGATTGATTGATTGATTGACAAGACTCTGACCTGTTAATAATTCCTGAACTGCAGTTACCGCTCGTTTATACAGAGTAGGCTGTAGGCAACAGACTGACTACAGTGCACATGTGAAGGCACATTGTAGCGGAGCTCACGCACTTTTTAGCATTTGCTTTAATTCAGTATTCTTTTCTACACATATTTTAGTGTGGTAGCATATCTGCAGCGGTAAACACTCCTGTAGCATTTCCAAATCAGCAGAGAGAGGCTGTCTGAATGCTGTGGGGAGAAGGACTTGCCTTCCAGTCTGTTTTTGTCTCGATCTGCAAATTGACACATTCAGGTGAAGTTGTCTGAAATGAAATGTTTGCAGTGTTTCTGCAGATACACTGGACTTCAGCTGAACAGTGTCTGCATACAGTTCAACACAAATCGTTGAGCTTGACTGACTTGGCAAACCGGGCTAAGCTGACTAGCATGCTATGGCTGATAGATAGACAGCAACTGGTGCACTGTCAGAGTGTGCCAGGTAAAACTCACTCTCTGGGATTTCTGCTCCCTTCGTGTGAGTAGTAGACATAAATAGACCAGTCCAGTCAGGACCACTTTAGAGCACACCTCTCTGCCCTTCCATGTGCCTACATGGAAAGCCTAAGGCAGAGAGAGCAGCAGCAAAGACCCCTCAGGAACAGAACAGAGCAGCATCAGTGACAAACAGAAATGACATCAATAAGTCAGACAACATGAAAAGGTGGAGCTGGGGTGGAGGCAGGTTGCAAAGCGGCTTGCAGAGGAAGCAGCAACAGTAGGCAGGCCAGAGCAGTTTGAATAGGGCGCCTGGAACGAGATTTGCCAATTGGTTGCATGGAAGGGAATCATGTGATCTATCAGCTGACTATTTGCTTGGGTTACAGGGTGAACCGAACAGATGTCACATACCAAACCAAACGTTCTGACAGCTATAATGTCTCCTACAAGGAGAAAAGAACCACAGAAGTGTAAAAGACTGGTCCTAGAATGACTGCAAGGCCATCAGCTCTGGCAAATCCAACACTAATACTGATTAAAACAGTTACATTTTTCAATGTCAAAGTGCAGTTTCCAAATTGCCAAAGCCTCAATTGTAATTGTAACTGACAACAGTGCCTTAACAAATGGGGTGATGGAAATAGTTGATTCAAATAAGACTTGAGATTCTTGTCTTGTACGATTCTGAATCAAGTCAGAGATTCTGAAAGTAGCGCATTTAATCTTCAAAGAAGCCTGGTGTTTGGGTGCATTTTGGATCTAAGAACTTGATAAGTATCTTTGCAAGATGAAAGTGCATCATCACCCAGAGACTAGCTTTAGAGAGTGGATCGTTGAACTCCAGCACTAACAAACGGGCCAACCAACCAGCACACACTGCACAACTTGACAAAACTTCAGCCAAGGAGAATGACTCATTTTGACAGAGTTGTATCAATACAATTTTGTAGATAATGATAGACTTCCCTGGTACTAACCTTTCAGCACAGAGAGTGTACTCCACTGCCAGAGATATAAAAATATAGACAAACCAGGCCTTCTATTTTTTCCTTACTCTCGAACATGTAGAGTCTGGAGTACAAAACTGGTATTTCTGTTGTACAACAACATTCATCCAGTGGAAAATAACGTCACACATTCATTTAAGCTGTCTACTCCCACGCAGATTTCTCTGCTCAATGTGACCTTCATCAAGACTAATTAGCTGAACTGCCGGTTAGATTTCATATTGCATATCAGCAAACTAAAAACATGATATTCATTCATGAGACTGAGAATCTGCTCTGAGTAGCTTTTTGCATGTGGTGTTTTCAGTCAACTAATTTCAAACTTAAACGTCAAATGCCCCAACTTTAATCCCCCAAGTTGGATGAAATTACAGTGTGCTGACACAACACATTCTCACGATGTTTGGTCACGGACTTTCCACGTCCTTGTACGACGTGAAAGCTACCCTGGGTGCGTTGGTTGTTGACATTCTGGGACACCGTGTCAAGTTCTGCCAGTTACATGCATTGTCTTTCAAAGTACACTTCCGTTTTCACAGGAAATTTACCGTTTACATACAGTCTCTTTCCAAAGACTCGCAAATTGACGTTTTTTTTTTTTTCTTCAACAATTAGCATATGTGGTCGGGTTTAGGGAAAAAAGCACAGGATTTGGCTTTAAAAGCTTACAGGAAGCAAACACCGCTCTCCCGTCTGAAAGTCTGTTTGTTGGACCTATCTACCAACCCTCCTGCCCGCCGGACTTTCGTCACCTTAACTTTCATTTTTGTTTGGCCACGTTTCCTTCTGACACCACTTGGTGCTGTTAAAGTGTAATGGCAATTTGACGCGTATCATGCCAGTAGTAAACGACGGCTTTTTTTTGTTAGTGTCTGGTTAGGTTAGGTTAGGTTTTATTGTCCCCAAGGGGAAATTCTTTTCCATAGCACTGTACTTGTTGAAAAACAATGACACACAAACACCGACACCATCAGAACACATCACACTGGTGAGCAGCACACAAAAAGCAACGACATACAGCATATAAACATGACACAATCAACGGTGCCTGTTGTTCAGAGCAGCTACGGCTGCGGGAATCAGGCTTTTCCCAAAGCGAGCCCTTCTGCACCTCAGCGTTTTATACTTGCGTCCTGGCAAGATGTTCGTTTAGTGGGTGTGTGGAGTCCTGTTCGATTGAGGTTGCGATACGTGTGATGGCCCTGTTATTAAGTTCAGTGAGGTTGGGTGTGGGAAGACCGATGATTTTTGCGGCAGTGCCAGTTATGCATGTGAGTTTAGTCCGGTTTTTGACAGAGAGCATGGTATAGAAACAGGTAGAACAGTACAGTAAGTACAGTCAGAGATATTGGATGAAGCAAGATACCCAACTCAGCTCACTTCCTGATTCAGTGACGTCAGCGCCACGCCCCCGTAGGAGACTTGCGGCAGCTCTGAATGTATTGTCCTCAATGAGGAAAATGAACGTGATCACAATTTATGGTCAATTCTTTCGCCCTGTAGTCACTAAAGTAAATATTGGGTTCATTTTCCACAAGCCACACATCTTCCCAATGTTCTGACACTAAAGCTGCATTTTTCATCCGCACAGATCAAGAGAAAGTTAACTTTGTTTGAGCCCTGTCCGTCTCAGAAAACAAGTTCTCGCGAGATCTCGTGATCTTGATAAACAGGCGGTAAAATCACAGTTAGCTTACAAACAGTTATTTACCGCTAGTAATAAATAAAAAATGCCCAAGCTTTGTGCAACAATAGGCTGCAATAATAGGAAGAATGTATTTTCATTCTACCTGCTTCTCGATCCGCATACACAGACATCCACAGAGCCTCTGTTCAACATGGTGGTGGGGGGGGGGTTTGAGGGAGGCAGGCTCTGATTGGAGGGAGAGCTAACCACACCCACTTAGGAGACAGGAAGAGTAACCGTTTTCTTAACATTGGATAAGCCTACAGTTGGGTATCTCGCTTCATCCAATATCTCTGGTACAGTCCATGCTGTCGCAGCAGAGCGTGCGCCATCTTGAAATCAAGACGCTAGTATAAGTCACTGCCCAAGCACCGGAATTCGTCGACTTCGGAGTGAGACCGGGTTGGCTGTGACAATATCGCCGTTTTTTTAGCCACAACCCAGATTTTTAATGGTGTTTCACTAATCCTCCAGGAATAGTTGATCAGGTAGGTAAAAAATAGTGGCTAAAGTTAGCTAACGTAGCCGGACAGCAGAGTTGAAATATAAAGGCAGTTATACCTAAGCATATTTACTCACCCTGCCAAAAGCAAGATGGCAGTTGTTTCGGTCGTGGACCCAACCACACACAAAATAGTTGTAGACTCTTGTACGCTTTCATCTGCTCGCTGTCTAACATTGATAACATTAGGAGGTGTGGAGGACGAGGTAATTTGTAATGATGATCATATCCACACCAGGTGACTCAGTCAAGTTGTTTGGAACATTGCTCTTCTTCTTTCAGTGTGAGTCACATCCAACATATTTCAGTTTTCTGACAATAACTGCTACCTGCATATTCATCCAACCCTTTTATGTAGTTGCGTTCACACAGTATATGGATTTATCACCCCCTGCCCATCTGGATTTTGTGCATCATTACATTGTGATTGCAAACAAGCTACTGAATCGTGACACCTCGAATTGGAATCAACTTGCAATGCTTTGTACATAAACAACCTAGGTGATTGCCTGGCAGGAAGCTCAGCAGTTGTCAAGTGAGAATGACTGACAGCTGGAGAACAAAGTTGTAGAAATATAATTATTTCATGCTTATCACCACGTCTGAGTCGGGACCTCCAGGATCCAGAGCTGTGAGGCAGCTCGTCCTGTCAGTCTGTGAAGCTAACGTGAATGTTAGCTCAAGCAGCTACACTGCAAAGCTGTCAAATGTATCACAAGGTAGTCTGTTTGATATCAGAATGCTGTCAGAGAGTGACTTACCAGCAGTTTGACATACAGAGTGGCTGCTATCAATAAATATAATGCCACTCTCCAATGCTATGATTATATTTCAGTATTATTTTGTAATACAAGTTTACCCATAAAGTAATATCTAAACAGATGTGAGCTAAATTGGTAATTATTTTGTAAACTTCTGAAAGCGTATTTAGAGTATAAATATATATTTTAAAAGAAGTGTATTTGAGTCAGAAAAGTGTCAGTCAAGCAGCATCTGTCACAGCCCACGCAGTCATTAGAGGTCTAATCAAACAAAACAAATACACATGTATATGAACCATATTTACTGTAGGAGTTCTAAAGCAGGCCAATTAAACAATTATTGGTAGAGCATACAATATGGTTGCAATATGAAAATTAGGTAACAACATTTTATAGACCATGACTCAGCTGTCTTTTAAATGACTAATGTGTCCGTGGACAGTTTAAAGTTCTCTGTGGTGTTCTCTTTTTTACAAGCAAATACCATTCACAGACTCAAAATCTTCTTTAATGAGCTAATAAAACACAGTGGGATGTGCTTTTTGAACTAGTTTTGTTTTATTTTTTAGATTAAAATGTCTTTAGAAAGTCATGGCTACAAGAGACTGGTGAAAAAGCATATTTTGTGGTATTGTATTCTTGAGTTATTCAGCAATATTTGAGCGTATTTGAACCGCTATTAAACTACACTGATGAAAATTCATTTTCTTCTCACAAATGGAGCTCATCGTATCAGGTTGTAATTAAAGACTGCATTCTCACTTTCAGATTATTGAATGCTTTTAGATATTTTTGGAGATAATATAAAAATAAATTCTTAAATCAGCCGTTGTAAATAAGAGTTAATGATAATAGTACAGTTATATACAACTGAGTTACATGTACTTCCTAAAAGTTTCTCTCTTTGCATGTACGGCCCTGTGATGATGAAAATGTCTTTCCGACTGCCAGATTATACCTCAGATAAATTAGAAGAAAGACAGTTGGACATCCATCAATCCATTTTCTGACCGCTTATCCCCTTAAGGGTCGCGGGGGGGCTGGAGCCTATCCCAGCTGACATTAGGCGAGAGGCAGGGTACACCCTGGACAGGTCACCAGACTATCACAGGGCTGACACATAGAGACAGACAACCATTCACACTCACATTCACACTTACGGACAATTTAGAGTCACCAATTAACCTGCATGTCTTTGGGCTGTGGGAGGAAGCTGGAGTACCTGGAGAAAACCCACAATGACACGGGGAGAACATGCAAACTCCACACAGAGGGGCTCCCCCACACCCGGGATCAAACCGGGTACCCTCTTGCTGTGAGGTGACAGTGCTAACCACCACACCACCGTGCCGCCCCAATTGAACATACATCCGTTATATGTTGTTTAAGGCAGTGGTTCCCAACTGGTCCAGCCAGGGGGTCTAGACTTCTCTTCAGTCATTAGTTCAAGGTCAACAAAGATTCATATATTCAGCGTCATACTTGCATTGGCTCGTGACGCCTTGTGAGTTTGATCGATTGTGCAGTTGTAATGTATAACAGCAAGACGCAGCAGCAATACAGAGACAAGCTTTTAGCCTGCAGGGCTGACTGACAGTTGTGTGATGTCATCTCAACAGACAGTAGCTAGGATCCGCAAATCAACAGCAACACGCTTGACCTTGATACTGTCTTTCTTGTTCCCCCTTGGAGGGGGGTGAGATTAGAACTTGAGTTAACATTAGCCCAACTTTATGTATGTATTTGTAAGCTAGATGCCTGTTCACCAGTCAGTTGAGTTAGAAAGTAAGTAGTAATAATAATATATTAGAACATGGCACTCTTAAATACTTGATTCTGATTGGTCAATCAACAAAATTCTGCGGTGTTTATTTCTTGAGGTATCACCGCTGCTCCGTTGCTAGGGATGCCATAGCAACGGCATTAGACTGAGGAGCATCAAAATTAGTTAATGTTAGTCCACACAGCTCTCCCAAGCTGGCCTGGAGAGCAGGGAGATCATGTCCGTCACTGGCCATAAATGTGAGGGCAGCCTTCGCAGCTACTGGGCACCCAGCATATCCGACCGGGAGAAGTGGAGTAAAATCCTACCCTCCGCTCCAGAAAACGGCCGCAGTTTCTGGTGAACGCCTCTCCTCTGTCAGTACACTCTGCCAGCAATTTAATAATATTGATGCCAGTTGTAACATTTGAATGTTTTAATAGTAAGCCATGTTCTAAGCGGGATAATGTATAGTGAGCTGGCAATCTGGAAATCCATCGGTAAAAAAAAAATAAAAAAAATTTTTTTTGAGTTTTTCGACTAACCGGAAGTGCAGGGGTCTCACGCCCTTCACTTCCGGCGGTGCCCCCAGGGAATCGCCGTGTTGTTTACAAATACTTAGCGTAGAAAACCCGCAGAGTTTAGCTATATATCACATTTTTCACGTCACTATATCACCGTGTAGACTAATCTGATGTTTGTAAAGTCTATAAACACAATGACTGAACAAACGTTACTATTTCTGTGTGCACATAATTAATATGGTTATCGTAGATTAGCTGGGCTAACTGTTAGCTGTTAACGTTAGCCGTTAGCGTTGTATATAACTATAGACTATAAAAAATAAGGTAATAACTCAATGAACGGTCCGTGAATAAAATATTTTTTCCAGCGGATATCTTAGTTACAACATGATTGAGCTAGCAAAGCAGTTTTGTGTTGCTATGTGTGGTATTTATTCAGTTTTGGGAAATCACGATGTCTAGAAAGCATCAGTGGCTGCAGCTGACAGGGACAGTTAGCAATGCTAACATCAGGACGTCATCTGTTAAAAGCCTCCCGTTGCCAGATACGACATGAAACTACTCCAGTTAGCTCAGTCATGTTGTAACTAAGACATCCGCTGGAAAAAAAAAAATTTCACGTTGACGAGACGGCATTACTGGAGCGGTCGCTATGGACGCGGCGCTTGCTGTTTCTCAACAAACTCAACTGTTGGGTTAGGGTTAGGGTTAACTGTTGAAAAATAACTCCCGACAGGGGAATGGAACCATTGGTTATTTTTCAACAGTCACCGGCTCTATACATTATCCCTTACATAAATACCTCCCCCTCCCCCTTAGAATTTAGATTTCTGACTAATGAATGAATGGGTTCCACAAAATATACAGTTGCTTATGTCTGTTTTTGGCCGCACACGTAAATGAGCCAAGGCGGTACTCTAAGACTTTCTTTACAGTTGGCAGGTCTGTGACGAAGTCATGGTTGTGACTACATTTTGTAGATTGTGGTTACAGCAGAGTGAGGATAACTAGCAAATTAAGAAATGTAGTTAATCAACCAACAACTTGCAAAATATGTCATTTGTTGCTGCCCCCTCGAATGACACATTCGAGCCATCCGCAGGACGACATCATTTGTCTTTGTTCACTGTTGGAAAAATTAATTGGTGAGGTTTAGAGACATGGTTGAAAGAACTGTTAATGTCAGAAAAACACCATGGTATGGGTTGAAATGACCACTTCGTTTTGATCACGGGGCCTTTATCGTCATGGTTACCATGATAATCACTTGGTTACAGTCAGGGAACAAACAGCGGTCTCCTTGTTTAGTTGACTCAGGAAGTAACACCAGGTAGTGGTAAGCCTTGTGTTTGAATTTTCCTGTACCAATTACATGTGAGCCAGACAGCTGATCACTAGATCTCACACAGTAATTCTCTCTACCTCCCTGTGAACCACTAACGATATGCTTGGGAAAAAATAAATAAATACAGGGCACACTGTGCAGTGGTGCACTTAATTATACTGCACATTTGAATCCCATTACAGTTAAGGAGTATTGATAAGAGTACTGGGATGTATTGATTCTGATAAGCAGCACAGGTCTCAATAGAATACTAACAACACCCATCCCTAGTCTTCATTACTCTGCACGACTACAGCATGTACAACTCTGAGAGGAAATACTTTCATGGCACAAACAACCACACAAACAGTCCAAGAAATCAGCACTCGGTAACTGTTTTCTCTCACAGGAGACCATCACAACCTCAGTTTAGCCAGTTCACTGACTCTCTCTGGTCTTTTTCCTCAAGCACTCCCTGCCTCTCGGAGATACTGTGCCCGTACCCCTCCTCCCCTCAGACAGCTTTGAAGAAAGAAGGATGACACACAGCCAGCCACAGCACTCACTTTGCATGTCCCCTGGCTAATTTCCCCTCCAGTTCCGTTCCACTTGATAGGCGTTCCTCCAAAAAACATTTAGAAGAACACTTTCATTTTACGCTCCCTCTCCCCTTTACCTCATCAGTTTTAAGGAACCATTAAGAGCTTAAGTGCAAGCAGGCGTGCAGCACGGAGAGAGATCTCAATGAATATACAGTAGGTCTCATATTCGACATTCCAGTTAAGTCTTTTGCTCTCCCCCTAAATTCTCCCTTCCAGGCACAGAAACAGCAGCTTTTAATGTGTGCATCATAAAATCCTCTCTGGCCTTAAATTATTAAATTCATCATTTCTGTGATCAGGCAGGATAGTTTTAAAAGATTGAATTATTAAGAGGGTTTTATAGTTTATAGAAAGCTTTCGTTTTTTTTGTTCAATGCAGCTTTTAAACTCCCAGTGTGTTACACTCGAGTGGGAGCGAGATCATGCTGCTCTTGTCGGCCAATAAATGAACAGCTTTTAATGGAAAAGGGGGTAATGAGGGCAAGATATATGTTTTTCTCTGCCTGGCTCGAGTGTTTTTCTGGTTGAAAAAAAACTGAAAAAACCTTCGTTTATCATGATTTCAAAATGTGGACAGTGAGAACAGCTGCTCAGATGACAATGCTGGCAAACCCCTTTGGTGAGAAGTATTTCCACTTATTCAGTGCAGCAACCTCTTAAATATCTCAGAGGGGCAATTTCATGCCCTCTTCCCTCGATTGCTGGGTCATCCTCAAAAGAACTCCCTGTAGAGCCTGTACTGGATGATGATGCATGTACTGGAATGTTGTAAACGTGGCTCTCTACCTCGGGCGCTCCCCTCTATTGCACATGCAGAAATACAGTCATACATACTCAACAGAAACCCCAATGAGCCGTGTATTATTAGCTGCATCTGGAGCTCGGTTTGGCCCTGCAGCAAAGACAAATAGGGATCTTCTGTTTTACTGGATATCACAACAAAAACACAGAGAGAGAGAAGATTCTACAGCTGATTTTTGAAAGTGCGTGTACGCATGTGTGTGTTTGTGTCTCCGACTAAAAAAGGGGAGTAGAGCTCAGTGGCAACTTATATAAAAGATCCACCCCCTCTATTGCCCTAAATTGAATTTTATAATCTCCTACCTGCCCCCCCTTTTCCTCTTGCCACAGGCTTTGGCAGCCCCTGCATGCTTCATCCTCAGATAACAGTAGCATCAAGCCACCCACATTCACTTGTTCTGTCAAAAACACACAAACATCTTATTCTGCCGCGGTCTTTGTAACTGCAAAGCCAGCACAAGTACACAACCGTCCAAAAAAAATGTGCAGATACTGAATGGAAGTAAGTGTAACTAGCAGTATCGTGACATTACTACACTGCTCAGAGAGTTTAATTAAAATGAACAACACTCCTGCCTACACATGCTCACACAGTCCCTTTATGAGGTGCATTGCGGCAACTTTAGACACAGGAAGTAGTGAATGTGTAACATAAAACAATCAGCTGATTAATTCATGAGTTTGTGGACACAAATAAAATCAACAAGTCTAATTAAGAAAGAATGCCAATCATTTGCTGTTTAGCTTTTTAGATGTCAGTATCCAGAGCAGACCTCAGGCAACCTCCAGCCCCATGATAGAGAAAGATGTGGAATAACATGCAACAAAGGTCCCTAGCTGGATTCTAATAGACATTGCAATGCACCCATTTCAAATGTGATCATCCCAATAAATGGCCGTTATCAGTGGTTATCAGCTTCATACATATGGGGTAGAAGGGGCCTGTTACATTTACCAGCAGGCTCAGAAGGATGTTATCAGCCCATTTAATGGCCGTCAGGTTTTGGTTTCACTCTTGTTAGGTTTACTACGTGGATAGGTTTAGAAAATAATCTGCATAAGATTTGTGCAACTTAATGTGAGGTAGGTACATGTTGATTTTTGGTTTCAAACAGGACACAGACAGCTGTCTCCTTGGTGAAATTCTTGTGTTTGTTTGACCCATCCACCAACCCGACCTCATCCCTACACAGACTTTGTCACTCTTTATGCTGTGCTGTGCAATGTCCCCTTTCTTCCGCCTTCACTCCTGTCATGGCCAAGGTCCTCATTCCATCCTAAGCTCAGCCAACATTAATGAGGCTTTAGCAGTCTGTCAAATTGATTTGGCATCTTCAAGTGTTACGCTCTCTCTGTTACTACTTGTGTTTCTCCAAAGAGTGTTTTCTCATAGCGATGGATACCCTCTGTTAGTTGCCGTGACAGGACAAAACAAAGATGAAGGATGAAGATATGCACTTGAACTGCTGAAGCTTCACATTAGCTTTGGATTTTGTCCCCCGCTTCTTACTGTATAGTTACTTTACAAGGTGTTTCTTCATGGCCAGTGTGAAAAAGATTGATTACAGTGTCTCAACTCTCAGCATGCAAATGGCATGTAAAGACACAATCTAAATCTATCCTCTAAAGTCTCCCCCTAGTCAAAAATGTATTTTGCTTAATTGTCTTTTGACTTAAATGTTAAAAGGAACAAGACAAGCCCTACAGCCATGCTGGCGGCTCTCTGGGGCTGCACTGTTAGGCAATGCTAACATGCATAAGCGTAAGGTTTACTATGTTCACCGTCTTAATTTAGTGTGCTAGGATGCTAATGTTTGCGAATAAGCAGTAAACATAAAGTGCAGCTGAGACTGATAGGAGCGTCATTAGTTTTGCAGGTATTGGAAAAAATTAAACATTGATCTGACGATGGTGCTAGCAGAGTAGTTAAGGGTCACCAGAGCTGTCACAGTTCATCCTTAGGGGGACGTGACTGTCTGTATTAATGCTTATGACAATCCATCCGATAATTGCAATGACATTTCAGACAGGACCAAAGTGATGGACCGACCATCAGCGACTACCACGGCTAAAAATATGATCATTGGTGTAGCAAAACCATGTTTTTTTTTTTCTTCTATATTGTCCTGTTAGTCATCTCACATCTTCAGACTGAACCCTTGGAGGAGCTCTGAAATCCAGGTTGGGAACCACAAATGATAAATCATTAAAAATAATCATAACTGACTATGAAAATAGTCATTAGTTGGAGCCTAAGTGTAACACTGTTCCTACAGGGGATACACATACACACCAATCAATCCATTTTTTTCTCATTTAACTTTCCCTTTTAGCACCTTTGATTCCTCGTTTGCAGTTGTATCGGCAACTGTGAGCCAACTGAGTTTAGACGGTGTGGGAAAATGAAGCCTGCAGGAAATCAGCTGGAATCAAAAGAGGGAAGAAGGAGGCACCATGCTATTCCAAGTGCTATTTATATCATTATGAGATTGGTGGATAATGTGCAATCAGGCACGAAGTGGCATGAAATCACCTCTATTCAGAGAGCGCAGGGCTGCAGCTCCTTTAGGAGGTTTGCAGCAGTGACCAGTTTACTCAAACGATGAAGGATTGAGACAAAGCTGTCTCCGCCGCACATACCGAGGCATGGGCCTTGAAACAGTGTGAAGTGCGCATAAAAGTCTTAAAATGCTTCATTCTTCTCTTCAAGGGAGACAGAGCACTCATCATGTTTAGAGTCTGAGCTTATGTGTTGTATTATTAACCCTTTGCTATCGGTCAATTTATTTGTCACATGAAATCATATAAGTTATAGTTCCAGTAAAACCTAATCCCATCAGTTCCTTCACTTAGTGCATTAAAAAAGCATGCCATAATGAATATATGAGCATGATTGAGGGAGGGAGCAGTCTTAGGCAGTGATCTTTGTGATCCTAGTGGCCACAGTAGAAGCTCTCCCTGAGTCTCTCAGTGCTGGCTTGGTGTATCCGTTACCTTCTTACCAACCTCAGCAGAGAGAAAAGGCTGTTATCCGCAGTATGACTGAGATCTTTAACGATGCTCCTAGCCTTATTCGTGCAGTGCCCTTTGTATGTTTAGCCGAACAAACCTCTCTTTGCAGGGCCTTGCGGTCCTGTTTGGGGCTGTTTCAGGCTGTGATGTTCCCCATCAGGAGGCTCGCAGGAGTAGAAATTCCTCAGTATTTGAGGGGATAACTAGAATTTCCTCAAACGTCTGAGGTGAAACTGTCTCTGCCTTGCCTTTTCTCACCACTAAGTTAATATGCAGTGCCCAGGTCAGGTCCTAGGTGATGTGGATAGAAGGTCCTTTAAGCTATCCACCATCTCCACCAAGGATCCTTTGATATTGAATGGGCTGTAGTTCTCTATCATCTCCTTAGTGTTGTTGATGTTCATGAGTAGTTCGTTTTCCCTACAACAGGGTGGGTCAGGTCCTCTACTTTCTTCAAGTAGGCCCTCTTTGATCAGACCAACCCAACCCGGTCTCACTACGAAGTCATTGAAATCCAGCGTTCAGGCAGTGACTTGCGGAGTCAGACAGACGAAAAAAGCCGTCCTTTAATGTAGGCATGATACACAGCTGGTTGCCATTATAGTTCAACAGTGCTCGCGGCATCAAGGGGAAACGTGGCGGGAAAGGAACGAAAGTTAAGGTGGCAGAAGTCTGAGTAGGGTGGGCATGAGTGGTGATGGATGGGTCCCACAAACACTGCCGTTAACCCAAGAGAGCAGTGTTTGCGTCCTGTAAGATTATAAAGCCAAACCCTGTTCTTTTTCCTAAACCTGACCACGTGTTTTTGTCGCCTAAACCTAACTACGTGTTTTTGTCGCGTTGTTGTACAGACATAGTGCATTTATTTTGAAAGAAACTGTATGAAAACTGTAAATTTCCTGTGAACACTGGAGTGTATTTTGAAAGAAGACAATGCATGTAACAGACGTAACTTAACAAGGCGTCCCAGAACGTCAACAACAAACGCACCCAGGGTACCTTTCACATTGTATGTGGACGTGGAAAGTCCATGACCAAACGTCTATATGTGACGAGGTCAGAGTGAGAGTGTGTTAGTCCACCATAGCTGTGCTGTCTGCAAACTTGATGATGGTGTTGTGGTCGGAAGTGGCTACACATTTGAGTGTACAGGGAGTTCAGCAGGGGGCCCAAAACGCAGCCCTGTGGTGCTCCAGCTTAAAGGATGAGGGTGGAAGAGGTGTGTCCACCCACTCTAACCAGGAAGTCAAGGATCCTCATGCACAGTGACGCGTACAGTCCCAGCTCCTTGAGCTTTATGATAAGCATGGGGGGGACTATGAGGTTAAACACAGAACTGTAGTCAATGAACAGCAATCTTATATAGCTCCCTCTCTTGTCCAGATGGTGTGGTGTTGAGGATGTGTGCCATAGCGTATTCTGTTGATCAACTGGGACCCTAGGTAAACTGTAGTGGGTCCAGTGTAAAGGGTCCAGTGGGTAGTGAGGAGCAGATGTTATCCTAAACCAGATGTTCAAAGCTCTTCATGACTGCAGAGGAGAGTGTCAGCAGTCAGTACTCAGTCAGGCAGTCTGGTTTTGTTTTCGTGGGCACAAGAATGATGGTGGACCTCTAAAAGCATGTAGGTATGACAAACTGAGCCAGACACTATCAGCAGATAGTAGTTTATACTGTAATTTGCTGCAGTTCATTGTTTAGTGCTCCAAAGCATATTAGGTAAAAACATGTCCATTCAATACAAGTTAGAAAATATCAATACCAATTTCACAATGATGTTTTTCAGGAGTGCTTCATCTTGAATTGCCAGTATCATCAGAATCATATTGTGCAACACCGTCTATATTTTATAGCCCCATCTTATCTTGATTCTTTTGCTTTAAGTTGCAAGTTTTTATGCTGAAAACCCCCCCTTTTTTTCTCTTGTCACATTAATTTTAATTTTACAAGGCTCTGGCTCTCTCTCTGCAAATGTTTGAATTATTAAAGTGTGGTTTTCTGAGGGGAGCAGAGACATTTGTGGAGATCACATATTTTGAATGGTGCCCTATAGGCATAATGTTCATTTGCTGGAATCAGGCGGCAGCCACAGCCACCCACGGAGGCCACTCCTTTTTGTAGAACAGAGTAATGCCGCCTGAAGTGGCTTTGCTACTTAGAGTGACCCCTGTTAGTTTGAAAAGCTTGAAAATATATGCCATTGTAACAGAGGGAGTAATAATGTGGAGAGAAAGTTTTGTTTGTCCTCCAAAGTTCTGACTGTCAGCTAGATAATGTTTTTTGTATTTGGTGTAGATGCAAATGTATGTATGTGTTGTCAAGTAGTCATTTGCTGTTTACACCACAGTTATGAATGCTAAAAATGTCTTTATATTGGGTTAAAAGTAGAGTTTCTAGTTTTGCCCATGCAGTCAGGTGTACGAGCTTAAACCAGTTTGATTATATGCAAACTTTTATAACATTTTCTGGCAACATCATCGCCGACATCAGCAAAACTGTGCTGACAGCATAACAACACTAAATCCAACTTGCATTGCATGAATAGTAAGGAGTATGACTTGATTAACATACTATTATGTTTATAAATGGACTAACTGAGCCACTAGTGTCTGACAGGCCCGGAGCAGAGCACCAGCAACATGAAGGAGATCAAATTTCAGTAGAGGGGGAAAGTGCAGGGCACATTGTGTTTGATTACTAGGACATTCGTGTGTTTTTGGGGGGTGGCGAGATGAAACATGGGATCAGGAACACTAAAACTGCACAAATTTGGCAACATTTTGGATTTGAAGCCAATGAAAGCGGTGTCTTAATTAGCAACGCATTGTGCCGCTTGAGCTGACCTTTTGTCAGATGCCTTGTTTCCATTCACTCCTGTCACTGCTTTGAAAGCACCGCAATTGACGAGGAACGGCTGATGCTTGAAGTTGAAATGAGGAATTACCTACACAACACCTCCTTACTTCATGACGACAACAAAAAACAGAAAACAAATTAAGGTGGCATTCAGAAACTGGTCCAATCTGGTGTTTGGCTTTATATCAAATCAGTTTGAAAAACTACACCCTGGTCCAACCCTATTTAGTCGGGATTTATATTTGGCGTCAGATCTATGCAGAGCCTAGAGCGTAGACTACACATGAGCATTTATACTTGTGCATAGTGTTTCCGTGTCACAGTTACATCTCCAAAATACTAGTAAAGAGTGTAGTTTATTAAAAATACACCCAAAACCCACATTAAACACACATTAAACATGGCTTAATAGAGACAATTTCAAACACAAGTACACAAATCAGTTTCACTATAACTCGCAGCATTCACAGACAAAGCACTCGTCTTTTGCTGGACTCATTTTCCCCACAAATACAACATGCTAATGTTTTTAGCACAAGCCTATGGCAATACAACATGCTAATGTTTTTAGCACAAGCCTATGGCATTTAACATTGTAAAAATGAGCCTAGTGGCTAGCGGACTTTTCCTCTACTCATGTGAAGCCAGGGACAACAGCAACATTTAACAGAGGTAACGTTACATAATTAGATTCAATTACAACTCACAAGGTTCACTGACAAAATAACTGTCTTATACTAAACACATTTTCCAAACATATATAACATGCTAATGTTAATAGCACAAGCCTATGGCATTTTATATATTATATACTATAATATATGACGTAATAAATAGTATATACAGTAGAATAGACTGGTCATTGTATATGTGTACTCCAGTGATGAGTCTAGTAAATGGTGATGTTGGCTTGATTTCAGATGACTTTTACAAAGCCACTTGATATTCAGTTTGGTTTGGAGTTAATGTTTCCAGAGATGCAGTATTATCTTGCTCTGGTTATTTTGCCTTTTTTGCATGAGCTTCTGATAAAAAAAAAATTCTTCTTTTTAATAATTCCTCCAAATTGATTCCCCTCTCCTTGAATCAGTTCTTGTAAAAACGAATGAAGTGAGAAACCGTTTAAGAGGTCATGGATCATAAACTTTACAGCTCATTGGTCCACACAAGGCGCGAATATGTGAGCACAACACCATATAGGAGCTCTAAACTTCCAAAGCAAACACATGTAGATCAGTGGTTGAGGGCCAGTCTGAGCCTGTGGACTGCGCACCTACTGTGGAAGGGAAGACAGTGTAGTGCTGAAGCTTGTGTCGAGAAATACTTTGAGAATTGAATAGAATGTATCATCATTGTCCACCAGGGTGGAAATTTGTTTTTGGCCCACCAAGACGGTTACAGTTAGTACATGTTACGACAAATTGCTTTTCGCAATTCATGCATTTAAACAGTAGTTCATTAAGGAGATGATGCTTTTGCTTTTATTGTTTTAATTTAAGTACTAAATAGTGAATCAATGTGACCAGCTTTAGGCCTTTTCATTGTAATGAACTGAGATCTGTCAGCGGCCTCCTAATAGTGTTTTCATAACAGGCTGCTTGAAAAAGTCCAATGTATCACGTTCAGGACCATGATATCATTTGCATTCTATTTTCTGTTAAATGTCACATTACGCCTGCTATTTATTAACAGCTGAGTATGACACTGTCACTAGTAGTTGCAGTAGGAGTGCTAATTGCACAATTGCACCCTCTGGCAAGTGTCAACAGCCACTCCAGTGGGAAGGGGAGGGAGATGAAAAAGATGTCTCCTGCAGCTATTTGGCAATTCTTCAGGATCAAATCCTATTATATCAGAAAGTCACAGTTGATTTGGAACATGTAAACAGGATTTGCATGCAGAACCTTTAACAAAGAAAAGGAAGACAGAAAAATCTCATGCCTTGTTGTTTCCACTGGTGTCCAAAGATATTAAGCGCAGTGACACACATTGCTGTTGCTGGCACTGCTTTATCATGGCAGCGTTCTGTCCGAAATTAAGCTAATGAATTATTTACGTGAAACAAAATTGGAAAATAAAACTCAAATAAACATGCTTGTCCTTTTGGCAAGAAAACTAGAAACTTGAGACCCAGTAGGCTAAATATAAAACTGTGTTTTCTGTTGGATAAATAAGAGCACTCTGCGAAGTTTCTGTTATATTTGGATGCATTTAAATTTATGTGGTGTGTCTCCACCAACCCCTTAGAGGCGTCTAATTTGGCCTGGGTTTTGTGATGTTGTGTTATCCCCTCGTATCTGTGGCAGGAAACTAATGTGGCATCATGAACATTTCACCCTCACGTAACACAATACGGTATAAGTGGTACATCTATTTGTGCAATGCTGAGGCAAAAATTATACATCATCAGACAGAGAGACAGTTTAATGAAATAATTGATACATTCCAACCCTGATCCTTATCGCAGCTATAGAAGCCTTTTGACGACAGGCCTTTTGATCAAAAGGTCAGGGCCATTTTAGATTCGGGGGTGGGGAAGTGTATGAGTAACGCCCTCCCCCTCTTTCAACAAGTACCAGAAATGCAGCTGAAAGAGGCAACATTCACTCAGAGCCTGGTCGCCTGTCATTTTGTATAATTTGCAGCATTGTCTCTGAATGCAAACGCTCTGTGCACAACATGTCAGACACTTGTTTTCCCAGAGTGGAAGGATCACATGGATGAGATGAGTAAACACAGGTTCAGTAGGCTCATATTTGATAATTTGGTTCAACTGCACTATTTATTTGAACTGTTTTGTACTGAGGATGAAACACAGATGAGATTTCAAACACTTATATATGGCTATGTCCTATCTGTGTCTCCTTCGGTCAGATCACAATTAGGGCTGCCCCAACAGTCATCATTTAGTGCCATTAGTCGACTAGTCGCCTGCATGTCTACGATATAAATTTAATTATTAAATTATATATTTGGGGCGGGGCAACACAATGGTTTGAGTTGAAGGTGTGAGAAAGAATAGTATCAGTAACATTGTTAACACTGTGCTACATTACAGAGAAATACAAAACCGTACTAATGAACCTTCATTAATATAGGCCTATATTTTATCTACAAGTGCACGTCACACACTGAGCGAGCCGCCTGTTAATGACGCTGTGGGCTGATGGGCATGTAGCTACTTCCATGTTTCAGATGATACGTCATGTTTGTAGTCGACCAATAAAGATGAGTTTACATATCACCTTGGGTTCGTCCTTCACCTTCTCAAAATGATCCCACACTTTGGATTTCCTGCCCGACATGTTATTAACTAGCCTGTGGAATAACCGCAGCTACCAGCCCTATTGACCTGAAATCCTGAGTGCAGAGCTGATCTTCTTCCAGGAGCTGTTTATAAGTGTGTAGGCCTATCGTCTGTGGGACAGATGTAAAGCTCTGGGTAGCCCTGCACTAACATGATCAACTTCTCCGTATTTATCAGACTGAATATTTACAGAAGAAGGGAAAGATATCTGTCGGCTGTCATTGGTTGGTAATGTTGCTCCTGTCTGGAGGAGAATAACAATTTAGCTCGTGTTAGCACATATCCATAGACGAACAAAAAGACATGGATGAATTGCATTAATGATCCGGAGTGAGACAAAAGTTTTAACTTCAGAGGCTCTGGCTCACACAGCACCCTCACTTATACAAATCAATGCTCTCTCCCCCACATAGATCATTCAGTGGTTGCACTGCTCGGGGATTAGACAAAAAAACACTAAAACAGCAGAGTGAACCTCCTCTGTGAGTGTAAGAGTAAATTGCTTGAGTCTTTTTAACTCCAGCTATGGTTTTCACAGAGGACAGGCTGTGAGTGACCATTTCCATAGGCCGCTTGATGTCGTGACACTTGTGGGGAGTCAAGCTTACATGTATGTCTTAGAACTTTCCTTCACCTGGCTGGATTCAAACCACCTAACTAGATTTTAATCCGTCTCAAATGCTAGTTGGGTGCTTTTAAACGCAGCTTTTTTGAGATCAGAGAGCTTTCCAGTCTGCCCAAGGCACATGAAGTGACTAAGTGTAAATGGGGTCAGTGACACTTACGATTCATGTAACGGTTCATCTCAGGTCCTGTTGCCTGTATTAAAGTTATAATAACCCCAGTGGGGTTGGGTATTGTTCACATTTAAACCGATACCAGTGTATTTGCCGGTACCTTGAATTTGGTACAGGTTTTTTCAGTACTTTGCGGTTTCTGTAATAACACAAATTAAATTTTTAAACCAGCTGCAGTCAACAAGCAATTCTGCTCCTCTGCCCACACAGAGCGTCTCTGTCTGTCTGTCTACGTGTGTGTGTGTGTGTGTGTGTTTGTTCTTGTACATGCTACACAGTGGGGACCAAAAAACATATTTGAGCAACAAAGTGAGGACATTTTTGCAAAGTGAGGACATTTTGGCCAGTCCTCACTTTTTCAAAGGCCTGTTTGAGTATTAAGACTTGGTTTAGGTCCGAGTCAGGTTTAGCTAAGTTTGGGGTAAGGGTTGGGGCTCGGCATTTAGTTGTGATGGTTAAGGTTAGGGTAAAGAGCTACAGAATGCATTATGTCAATGAGGGAGGGCCCTCACAAAGATAGTAGTACAAGTATGTGTGTGTTTGTCTCTGCTCGTCTCTCTCACTCTGTGTTTAGTCAAAACTGACAAATACGTTAAATAAGTACATAATTTAAAAACACCGTCACAGACAACAGTGATACTAGACTATTTCTAAAATTAAATAGAAAAGAAAATAGACCAGATAGACCGCAAGCATCTGTGCTGCAGTGATAGTTGTGGATTGCTAGGAGGCCAGCAGAACTCTGTGGTTGGCTCCCCAGCTACAGGGCACTTCATGGTGCTTGTCCATGAAAAATCCCCGCGATGTGAAAAATACATGCTGAGCAGTCACTGGTGCACGGAGCGGAGTCTGCGCGGTCGTAAAATCTGAACTTTGCGCGCACAGGGTTTGCGGACGTCCGCTTTGAGTCCGTGCGGACCTCCGCAGAGTCCGTTCTGCGTACGTTCCACCCGAGTAAGTTCGGGCCTTGACAGACACACATCACATGTGTGGAGATACTTCACTTTCCTCCGCCGTGTCAATGTGATGACGTCATCAAATGACTTGTCGACTCGACTTCGACTTTATTGACAGATAAGTCGACCTGAAAAAAATCAGTCGTTAATGCCCTAGTGCTTTTCCACCTCCGGGGAGCTCCATTGTCTCCACTGCAAAGTGCCCCAAAGCTGGGAAGCATTTCACGAGCCCTGTAGCTGGCTTCCTGGCTTTGGGGTGCTTCTGTCTACTGTCTAAACCCAGCCTCTTAGGTACTAAAGTTCGGTACACAGCCCTAAACTTCAACCCCAACTTGGAGGCAAAATTACAGTAAATGTTCTTCATATAGCAAACAGCAGGGTGGTGCGTCTTACCAATTACCAAATTTTGCACTTTGTGACAATTTTACTAGGCTTTGGAGAGGCAAATAGGTAGCCAACAAAAGCATCCACAGCCAGTGCTGAATTATGAATCTAATGTGCAAGTTTTTGTGGTAGCTGCTAGATGCTGACTGCCTAAATATTTCTCAATATGTTGAAGTGAATAGGAAAACCCATCTTCCCCCTTGAGCCACAAAGTTACAGAATCTAAATCTGACACTGAAAAACTAAAATGTGATTTACATGTTATGTTATGTTATGTTATGTTATGTTATGTTATGTTATGTTAGTACATGTTATACATTTTAAAATATCATAAATATCATCATATCACAGATAATTTCTCAGTTTACCACAATCACTTTTACCCAAGCACACAACTCCTGGATTGAAGCTTCACATTGGTGATATTTACAGTATTTAATTTCAGAAATAGCCCTTTCACCTCCCTTTTTCTTTCTGGTTTACTTTTGCCTCATTTCCACTGCATGATTCGACTCAACTCAATGCAGCATTTTTTGGTACCAGGTGCTTTTCTCAAATTGGATTTCACTGTAGATAGTACCGGTCAGCGTAGGCCAGACTCTTTGCAGTTCATAGTGTCAGCATACAGAGCTGCTGTGCCATCATCTTCAAAACAGCACAGCACATGTTGCTTCTTCCAGCTCTCACTGGATCCTTTCATCAACAGTCAAACTCTGTCACTCAACCACAGCATGGTTTTGCTGGCTGTTTTTTTTTTTTTTTTTAAGTTAGGGTCAAGTTAATTAAGAATTGTTGGCTCAATTGACGATAGCCTCATTACCCATCTATGTCATGAGCTATGGTTAATGACCGAAAAAATAAGGTCGTGGATACAAGCGGCTGAAACGTCTTTCCTCAGAAGGGTGACTTGGCTCAGCCGTGGAGAAGGGGTAAAGTGCTCAGACATCCGGAGGGACCTCGGAGTAGAGCCGCTGCTCCTTTGCGTTAAAAGGGGTCAATTCAGGTGGTTTGGGCATCTGATCAGGATGCCTCCTGAGTACCTCTCGTGGGTACTCAGGAGGTGTTCCGGCCATGTCCATCTGGGAGGAGGCCCCAAGGCAGACCTAGAACATGCAGGAGGGATTGCATATCTTGTCTGGCCTGGGAAAGCCTTGGGGTCCCCTAGATGGAGCTGTAAAGTGTTGCTGGGGAGAGGGATGTCTGGAATACTTTGATCAGCCTGCTGCCCCTGCTTCGAATAATGGCTTGATGGATCCACCATAGTTTGACTCCTTAGAAATGGCAGGTTTGTGCAGGATGTACTGTGTCGTGCCAGTGACAGTTCTCTTTGATCAATCAGTAGTCTGCAGTGTTTTAATTGTACCTCCTAGTATCGGCTCAGCTTGCTTGGAGCCTCAACAGAGGTGGCACCAAGTACCAGGTACTCCAAGAGCTCTAAGCTAGCTGATTCAAGCTGAGCCATGCTGGTACCATGCAGTGGAAATGAGGCTTTTATCCACAGTCAGCTGTTGCATTGCCAACAAAAAAGCCATCAATATACAGTATGTTTGACCCAACAGCTTTGCATGGTCAAGATCATTACTGAAGACACACAGTATATAAATTACAGCAGCATTACATTGTGAATAAACAATGGCTTGTCTGAGAGGCTAAATCTGAATTGACTGATTTCCATTTTACTTCTCCTAATAAAATGAGAATGTACCAGTATCTGTCCAAAGGGAACATAATTAATCTCTGAAAAGGTTTTTATCATGATCATTACATTGAGTCCTGTTTAATTTACATCCTTCTCTGTTACCGATGCCAAAAACCCTCTCCTGTAACAAGTGGCCACAATACTGTCCAGTAGAAATAATGGAATAATAAAAGTGTTTACAACCATTCTATCATACCTGATCATGTTCAAATGCATTGTTTTGCATCAAGACAGGCCTGAACCGAATTTCATTAAGTCAACAAGTACAGATTTTGATTTCATATGATGTTTATTGAGTCAGTGTGGAAAGAAATGATTTACAAAACCTAAATAAGTGACATTTTCTCACATCATATGCAATAAAACGATGTAAGACTGAACACAAACTGAGAGGACTTGCTGCTGCACATTTTGGCACTATACTATATGAAGTCACGAACCAACAGTCTGCCGTCGGTAATGAGTTATTCATGCTTATGAAATGTTGATTAATTGAACTGTCTGTGACCACAGAAAAAATACACTTGAACTCTAATTTAGAGTGACTTTTTCTTTCCTCAATAAGGTTATTTCACACAGCAGATCATTACAGTCCGTCCAGCATTTATCAGTTTAACTCTGTGTGTAAAAATAAAAGTCAATAATAGAAAATGAGAAAAATTGACTTCAGTTTTGTGGCCTCTGTGCAGCTTGGAATAATGACAGCATATTGATGCCTTGTTACCTGTTGCTCACATATGGATCACTATTTCCAAATACAACTGAGATGGCCTTGAGTATGGACTAGCTAATTGTGATCAAAGCAAACACAGAAACCCAGCTGTAGAGTGTTAGTTGCAGGGAAGAACTGAAGGAATGTCCTGTGCTGAGATGAGAGGATCTTCAGGGAGTCGACATGACAAAAAGCAGAACCCCTGTGTCGCTCAGTTTCCAACTGAGCCCCAGAAGACGTGCGTAAAAGAGAGATTCGGATTTGAACATAGACACAGTCTTATTATAGTGGCACAGTGCACAGTAGGGATGGGCTACATAATGATATACGCCGGGAGAAGATAGAATTCGTCAACTGTCAGAGGTTTTTTCTATAATGTTTCTGAGGAATAAGCTATCTTTGCAGTATTTCTAGTTGTACAAGGACATTGTGGGCATTGTTGAAAATCAGCGAGCAGGACTGTTTTATTTAAGTATGGATATTTTTGCAACAATATTTAGTGCAGTGATTTTTCAGGTATAACTTTCAATGGATTTGACAAAAAACTGACCTTCAAATCCAAATCTTTTATCTACACTGAACAAACATTTAAACCCAACACTTTTATGTTTGTTCCCATGGTTTCATGAATTGAAACAAAAGATCAGAGACTTTCTTTATGCACACAAAATGCTTATTTCTCTGAGATTTTACACACAATCTGTGTTTGCTTCCCTCAGGCAAATGCTTCTGTAGCCAACACAGACAGACACAAGATGGAATTCAAGATGGTGAACTCTGTCCCCGGTATATCCTTGGCATTTTCTAGCACATTGTCCTTGATGAATGCATTTCAGTGCTTGGCATATTTGCATATTTGCACTCCATCATGTATAAACGTATAGTGTATTAACACTAAAGTCTTTAAGAGCAGCCTTAAGAGAATGTGACAAATAAACCTTTGAATACTTGAAATCACAGCTTGGCAGAATAACTTCTTCAGTTTTATGAATTGAATAAATTAAGCAAAAATTCAGTAAACGGTACACTCAACAATTATATCTAGAGTGCAAGTATGAAAATGTTTGAAGCAATGCAGTGGATTCACTAAGCACAATGTGCTAGACAGGGCCAAGGATATACAGAAGTCACAGTTTACCATTGTGATTGCATCCTGTGTCTGTGTGTGTTTGCTACAGAGGCATCTGCCTGAGGGTGGAAGCTGGAATAGTCTATTACCGGGGTGGTGAGGATCCTTCATAATCCTGCTAGTGCTGGTTCTGCACCTACT
This sequence comes from Epinephelus moara, assembly GCF_006386435.1. Lineage (NCBI taxonomy): Eukaryota > Metazoa > Chordata > Actinopteri > Perciformes > Serranidae > Epinephelus > Epinephelus moara. Next base: position 9,578,419 of record NC_065514.1, on the reverse strand, counting down.
GGTGGGTAAGTCCTGCAGAGTGAGGAGTGTACATCAGATGGTCTGCCACTCTGTGTAGGGCATACAGTATGTTCCTTAGTGGTGATACCCCCCTGTTAGGATGTTTTCCACAGCACAAGAGGAAAAGGTCTTTAGGAGCCACTAATTTCCTAAGCTACATTGCCTTGCCTCTCTCACCAAGGTGTCTCTGTGTGTGGACCATGTCAGATTCTTAGTGATGTACACTCCTAGGTACCTGAAGGTGCTAACCCTCCACACAGTTGTGGCGTGTTGTATCAAAATCTGTCACATGATGCAAATGTGGATTTCTGTCAGCATCTTGATTCCTGGTCATTTGAGGTTTTGTTTGACTTAAATTAAAGTTCAGTCAGATCCACTTTAGTCAAAGAAAACTGTATTTCCATTTGCTGTATTATATTTGGTGGTATGGCTCTGTTGTGCCGCTCTGCCTTTCCTAGGCGAAAGCAGAAAGCCTCTTCCACATTCCTACATGTAAAGCCTTAAGGCTTAGAGAGCAGACCTCTCTGCCCTTCCACGTGCAAACGAGGAAAGCCTGAGGCAGAGAGAGCAAACCTCCTTGCCCTTCTATGCACCTACATGAAAAGCCTAAGGCAGGGAGAGCAGCAGCAAAGACTCCCCAGGAACAGAGCAGAGGAAATGTTTAGGTTTTTATTTATTGTTCTTATTTATTGCTTTTACCGTAGCTTCTCCTCTGTCCCATGCTCTTAATATGTTTCTTGACAATGGTGATGTTGTTGTCTGATGTATGCATGAATGTACACTGGAAAAGCTACAAATAAATTGCCCCTTGCGGGATAAATAAAGTTGTCTGAATCTGAATCTGAATCAGAGCAGCATCAATGACAAACAGAAATGACATTGATAGGTCAGACAGCATGAAAAGGAGGAGCTGGGGTGGAGGCTGGTTGCAAATTGGCTTGCAGAGGAAGCACCAACAGTAGGCAGGCCAGAGCAGTTTAAATAGGGCGTCCTGAGAGAGATTTTGCTTGCGAATATAAACAATATAGTCTTGTCTTCCTGCACTGTGTTGTTTGGTATGCTTGTTTTGGTTGTGGGACAGCCCCCCAGAGTACAGCATGTGCTCCCAGTTTGGAAGGCCAATGGACTCTGTATGTATCTTTGCGGCCATTGTTCTGCAAACTCTAAAGACCTTTTTTTCTCTAAATCATGGTACGGTTATTGTCAATATGTAATGTGATGTATTATGCTTACTATTTGGAATTTCAAAAATAAACTGATGTCAATAGAAAGCTAATACTTCCTCTTTCCAACAGTGTATAAAACTCAAATTGTGTTTCAAGGTCAATGTGACTAGGGTTTTTAGGTTTGGCCAATGTTTTTCTTGTTCCTTTGTTTTCTCTTATGTGTAGGGTGTGTGACTTATGGTACATAGGTTGTTGTCAGTTACTAAGAGACACACCTACGGCTAATTAATTCCCCCACACCTTTGCACATGAAATGGGTGCAGCAGTTTCCATTCAAGCTCATTCTTGATAAAGGTCCAGGAGGATGGAAACAGTAGTGTTTCTGATCATTTGTGAAGCTGAGCCAGAGCAGTGTGCTTGATTTTCTGTTCAAAGGGTCAGTGTGATTGAAATACTAGAGCAAGTCAGTGTCCCGCCAATCCTCAGAGGTGTGTAGTTCTTGTGATGCGTCTTACCAAAATCCACTACTCGTGTCTTGATTTTGCTGTCATTTGGTAAGAGGTTGTTGGCTTTGCACTATAGTCCCCCACAGGTTCCTCACCTCTTCAGGCAGTTCTTCTCGTAATTGTTGGTGATCCAGCCTGTCACTGCAGTGTCATTAGCAAACTTGACGATAGAACTGGATCTGTTCCTGTCCATATCAGGCAATCAGACGAAAACATTTTACATTTCATTTTTCATTTAAAGCATTTAAAAAAGCAGAAAATTGACAAAATGGGTTTCAGTTTAATCTTAAATGTATCTGCCAACAAAAAAAAATGTAGATTACATTTTCAAATTTCCCATTATTTTTCTTAATGGAAAATTAAACTGATAAGCAATGCACTGCTGATCTCTACCAAGTTACTTATTTGCATAGGTGTCCTGCAGGTTTGAAGGAGAGCTATAGGGGAAAAGCAAAGTGGCCAAAACTGCTGAGGCTAACATGTCTTAATAATGAGGAGATGTGGAGAGTTCACAAGTTCGAGTGTGAGAGAGGAAGTAAGAGCGGGAGAGAAAGCTAGAGTGTGTGATGATGGAAGAGAGGTGGAGAGAGGGGGAAAAGTTAGGTGATGCATATCTCAGTTGCTAAGTTTTTTATATTGATAAGGATTGTACAGTCGTTTTTTTGCACATTATCTTTGTCTTTTTTGCTAAGCTGCTGTAGCAGTGAAATTTCCCGCTGAGGTTTAATCAAGTATCTATCTATCTTGAAGAGATCCTCTTAATGCCCTGTTGTCCATGATGCAACACTATTTTGTATTCTTGTAGCGTTGTATGATGAAACCCATTTCAAAGTTGTTTGACTTTATAAAACCTGCACAGTCATATACTTGTCAAGCTGATATCAGCCCCTTTCATGTTTAGCTAGGCTACATGTTGCCTAGCAACACGAGCAGCAGGAATTCTAAGGCACAGGAACTATTATTTTTGTGATATTTATTACAAAAGAGCAAGATCAAAAAAAGTTATGCAACCAAACAACACTCATAAAAAGATTTTTAATTTGAGAACATGGTTGTTGGCAACTGTGTGTGGTGTTAGAGGGAAAACATGAGTAATGGATGACGCTGTGGCCACGTCCTCATTACACCAGCAGAACATACCTCTGTGGCTGTGATCCCTTAGATGTTTCATGTATCCTAACAAGGGTAAGAAATTATTGCTTTATTTATTTGTTTTTTGAAATTTACTGTGCAACACATGATCTATACTGAGAGAGACCTGGAAGGGGAGGGGGACCGGCTGCTCCTAATGTGGTCATCTATCACCCACATAAATCACAATCATCATAAATCATAACGCTCAGGCACAGATAAACATGCATGTGCATGCAGTTGCATAAATATGCGCACACGCTGAGAGATTTCATCAGGGGACATGCTCGGTTTGCTCCCAGCCGCAACTCACTGGATCAGATATCCTCAGGGAGATGTTTGAGCTATACCTTTAGACCGTGGCTTGCATCTCTTGCTTAATGTATACACACACAAAGGCGCTCTCTGTTTAACATCAAATGATGCTCTTTTAGAGCAGCTCACTTCTCAGTGGCCCACTTACATATGGGTCACTTTACCCTCGCCTCGCTTCTAATAAAATGTATTGTGTGTTGTTAGACACAGGGATAGTGTGAGGAGTAAACGCTCTTAAGCACAGTCAAGTTTCTTTCCTCTAAGGTACTGTAGATACTCAACACAGAGACATCTTCATTATAGCATTTAACTAGATATACCGCATTGTGGTTTTATGCTTTCACCAACCAGTCGAGCTGCAGTTTACATCCATGTCTGTCCAGACACATACACCATTCAGCCAAAACATTAAAACCAGTGGTGGGTGAAGTGAGTAACATTGATCATCTTGTTACAATGCAGTGTTCTGCTGGGAGACCTTTGGTCATGGCATTCATGTGGATTCCACTTGATGCCCTCCACCCACCCAAACACCGCTGTGGGCTAAGTAATCGCCTCTCATGGCAACGGTATTCCCTGATGGCAGTGGCCCCCCAGCAGAAAAATGAGCCATGCCACACCACAAAAACTGCTCAGGAATGGCCCAAGGAACATGTCAAAAAGTTAAAGGTATCGACCTGGCCTCCACACTCCCCAGATTCAAATCTGATCGAGCATCTATGGGAAGTGCTGCTACCTCAGAGGTACTCCTGATCCACAGTGGGGCCTCCCTGGATTGGACTTGTCTCTGACATGTCAAGCCATGGACACATGACCTCTGGAGGGTGTCCTGTGGTGTCTGGCACCGGATGCTGGCTTCGGATGATTTGAGACCTGTCAGTTGTGAGGTGGGGTACCAGCACTTCGCAAGATGCTCAATCAGATTGTGGTGTGGGAGATTTGCAGGCCAGGTCGACAGCCGTTTGGCTGATCAGTGTATGTAGCCATGACAGTTTACAATGCTTCAAATATGGATGTTACTGCAAAGAAGCTACAAATTCAAACACATGGACGCTCTTAAACCCAGCAGAACAAGAAGATGTATACAGTCAGCGCAGTTTCAAGGTGGGCACCAAAGATTCGTGTCTCCAATTCCGTGTCAGACCAAGTGTGTCCCTTTTATGGGGTTGAATAATCCCCAGAAAAGTGTCTTTGCAGAACATTATGACATCACAGTGTTGAAGTTGACCTTTGACCTTTCCATGTAAAATTTCATCACTTCACTATTTTATCCTGTCAGATGTTTGAGTAAAATGCGCCAAATCAGTTTATCCTTGAGTCCAAGTGGATGTTTGTGCAAGATTTAAGAAAATTCCCTTCAGGCATTCCAAACGGACAGCCTGAAAACATTTTGCCTTCGGCCACGGTCAGCGCTGGCACAGAAGGATAACAATAAATGTATGTTACACAAAAATCTACACAATTTCCAAAATAGCCTTTCGTAGAGCTCCCTCGTGGCTGGCTGGTACTGCTGTACGTGCTCTTACAGTTCTAATTAGGTGAGGCCATTAAAATAAAGTGTTTACCCTTTGACATGCCAGTCAAACTGGATGTGACTGCTCTTCAGCCTGACTAATTACGTACTATAAATGATGTATTTGTGGTGTAATGGTACAATCCATATGTTTTCCTTTATTGGCATCCTGCAAATATCTGAATGCTGGCACTCGAAAGTTTGCATTGTCATGCTAAGTCATACAGCATTAGCCTGAGAACCAGACAAATCTGCAAGCTCATGTTTCATTTCCTCTGGCAGATGCGTCTCTCCCCCCTATCACTCTAACATATTTTCACTGGACCTGGCAAGTCGCAACTGTTTATCTAATATAGATAAATTGATGACTGATAGCTTGTAACCCTTGTGAAGGAATGTTGTTGTGTCACAGCCTTTAGCCTTTGTCAGAAAGGAAATGGATGATAGTCATGTTTGACGCAACAGAGGGGTCAGCAGAAGGCCTAAAAGACGCCTCGATGCCAAACTACTTGACTTTTGTTATGAACGCACTCCATCTATCGTCTCCCAGTTGTGGCGGAGGAAGTACAGCTGCCCAGATAAGGGTGCGTAGCCGGCTCTGTTGCCATAGCTCCCAAGGTTAAGGGGAAGAGGGACTTCCCTGTGCTCCAGGTTCAATTGACGAAGAGTCTTTTTAGATACGTGCATGTTGTTAGAGACAGTCGGGGTGAGTTAGAGTGAGCCAGGTGAGTGTGCGTGTTGTTAAGTAGTAGCCAATAGAAACTTCACAAAGTCATAGATCGGGACAGAATAATCTTGTTTGGGAACGTGGAGTAACTCGCACAGGAATACTGTTTGGGTTAAATGCAAGAACTGGGAAAGGACACCCTCAGAACCTCTGGACAGCACACAATCCCCCAATCCCAAATGGATCCCTTACAGACTCGTTGACTTGAGCCCTAAGCCCTTAAAGACCTAGGACACCACTTCCCCTCACGTGAACGCGCAAAACCAAGGGGAAGGGCCAAGACAAGGGCTAAGGGGAAGAAATGGAATTGGTCCTAGGTCTGTAAGGGCACAGGGCTTGAGTCAACGAGTCTGTAAGGGATCCATTTGGGATTGGGGGATAGTGTCACACTCTGTACGTTGAGCTATGATTGTTCTCAACTGAGTCTTCGTTAAATACTGTGTGTGATCCAAAGAAGTCCCCTAAGGTCTTCCACTATTAAATTATACGCGCTGAAAATTCTTCAACAACCCTATATTTGAAACTTCCATGAGATTTTATGTTCTGTGTTTAAAGTGATCATTTTAACCTAAACCATGATCATTTTCTAACCCTATCCAGGAGCTTTTTGAGCCTAAACCCAGCCAGACCCTAACTACAGTGTTAGCACCCCATAAAATAGTGAGACAAAAATATTTTAAAGTGGCTTGCAAGAATCTGGCAAATCCAACTTCGACCTTTGTGGTAACTTTATGCTTAACACAAAATACATGATGACATGATTTATTCTTACACACTCTTGCACCTGTGAGCATAAACCTAGCTTAGTAGAGAGAAGCGCTGTTGAGGCATTTTTCGAAAACAACCAAGATGGCTGCAGCTGATGTGGAACTTTCCCTTGAAGTACTATTTTTAAATTTTGATGGCAAAACCGGCAGCGCTTGTTCATGATGCAACACAAAGACAGCTCATCTCTGCACGCTGTAGTCTGTTAACATTTATCCGTCACTCACTCAGTGCTAGGTCACATGTTTCATTGCTCTGATCGGTTGTAGGTCTAGCCAGAGGCATTTTGGTCCACAGTTGTTAATTACACCCTTTGGAAATCGAAAATGAACTGAGAAGTTCCAGTCTGATTCACATTTGCAAATTGGTCTGGTGATGCCAGGCTAATACAGTATGGCTGGAGGCAAAATATTGCACTTCCTCTCAAGATTTATGTATTCATACATTCATGCTCTCAGCACTAATATTAATCTTGGTGCGTATTATCTATGTATTTAAAAAAAGATGGGAATGCCTCTGTCGGAGACATGGCATATCCTCCCCGATGTTTGTGGAAGTAACAGGTTGGATTTTTTTTTAAAGACCATTAAGACAATTGAATTTCCCATGGTACATGTATTGCATCATTAATGTGTTGTGTTAATAGTCTGGCCTGACTGCTGTGACCTTGCTGAAAACTAAATTAAAAGCCTTTAATGAATGGCTTCTCGTCAGACCATTAACAGGAAGTACATTAATTTACCTTTTATTCCCACTGAACACTGTCTTGTTATCAAAGAGAGGTTCCCAATTACTCCACACCAAATGGGACAGACATTTAAAGACATCTTTTGTTCACAGTGGTCTAGCCGCCATTTCATTCCTTTACCAGGGCTACTGAAACATCAAACACAAAAGAATCAGCCCTGCAACTTCTTAAAAGAGAAATGTCGCTTGGTCTTGATTAATCACAGGATTGAGTATGTGTTTGTGGTGTCAGAGAGAGAGATAGAGCGCTTAAGAAAAAGTCTAAGTATCTGTGTTGGTGAGATCAAGAGCTTACAAAGGAATCAGCTCCCCAGGAAGAGCGTCCTTAACAATTGTTGTTTTCTTTAAGCTCGGTCGTGCTTCCTTGTCCTTTGTCTGCATCGTATATGGAGATTACAGCTGATCTATGTCTGCCGTGATCTCATTTGACGGAGTGGGGTGAATCTAAAACACACATGCAAATACACACTTTATATATGTACATGTGCAGCTTTGTTCGCACATACACACTGGGTTTGTTCTCCAGACCAAAGTTGCAGTGAATACAGTATTTCAATTTTTAATAGCTTGACACATTCAGCCTATTTCCTATTGTCTGTCTCTCTTCTGGTCTTCAGGGAAAGAAGGGAACATGAAACATCACACATACATACAGGCAACGGGGTGGGGGAGATAGAACTGGGTAATTGGAGCCCTGAGTGGAGTAAGAGGCCTGTGATCCCTTTGAGAGTGGCTGCTATATGTCTGTTACTTCCAGCTGTCCTGACTGAGAGCAGACTAATTACACCATGTTTGTAGCCTGCTAATTAGTGTCCTAATTAAAAACCCAGGCGGTAGAGGGGCTGGATGAAAGCGGGGACAGCTCTGGACATGTAACCTGTGTTCTTGAAAAGACCCCAACTTAAGTCTTAGAAATGGTCAGTTTGCCTTTTGAATGCCTGCATAGCAGCGGAACAGCATTTATAATTATGCACCTTTCAATTATGTTTGTTAGTGTTGTTTTGTTGTGTATGCAATGCTTTCACAGCGGCGTGGAGAGACCAACGCGACACATTAATATGTGTAAGGCTCATTGTTTTCAGTTTTCACAGATATATTTAAATTGTTTTTCTCCAAGATTTTTCCGACTGATCAACGGAATTCATTGTAAACAAGGTTCTTTTGTGATGTTTACAGCTCAGAGTCCTGTGCATGTTATCTCAGATGACATTCCAGTTTAACAGGGAATGCATTTGGTGCTTTGTTCTGATGTTTACAAAATTATATTGCTCGGGTTAATTGGGTTGGTGTGAATAAAACTGCCATGTCACCATCAACTTGTGCAGGAAATTGAAGGTATTCTAAAGTTTTATGTTGTCTTACTGTCACACTGTTTACCTGCCGTGCTACTGAGGCTGCATCTGATATCATGTATCTGAATTAATGGTTACACATTATAACCCCAATTCTGTGAACAAGGCCATTGTACATGTCCTGTGCTTATAATTCTTAGGGCTCAGTTTTCATGCTAACGCAATGCCAGCAGAACAACCCCACAGCTAAGGTTCTGCTGTAGAACACAAATGGGATTTGTGTGACCAACAGAGACAGGTGAAGGTGTCAGTGGTCATTTTTTGGTAGCCTTGCTAGCTTCAAAGAATGAAAGAATTGTGCCAGTGGTTGTGCTAGCTTGGCTACCTTCGTCTATCATGTGGCCCTCACCTTGCAGGTCGTAGCAGTCCGTCAAGAGTCCCCTTTTTTGGAATGCTTGTAAATTTATGGGTAATACTGCATATAAAATTACACCAATTTCAAATTCACTCTCACTGCAAATGCTATTGCACACACTAGTGCAAGTCTCTGTGGCTTTTATTGCCCATTCAAGAATAAAATATGTTGTTCTCCTCTGCATGGTATAGCAAGGCTCTACTTAACTCAACGAAGCGGTGAATACTATTTCACACCTGGTGCTTACTTTGGTACCACTTCAATTGAGTCTTAAGTGCTATATCGTAGGCAACTGGACTAGCTTGAGTTTCTTGAAGACGTTTCACCTCTCATACAAGAGGCTTCTTCAGTTCTAATGGACTGGTGCGGAGCCACAGGCTTTACACCGTGTGTGGGTGTGAACCTTTACAGTGTCGTTGAGGTCACACGTGAGCTCTTGAGTTTCAGAGTTGTTGAGTGGTTGACCTGCTAGGCCATCATGTGTGCCATTAGGGTTAGATCAGTCCAGGGCCCACACCTGGACCCAACTATCCCTAATGAGTTGTTGACCCACCCAGCCATCACGTGTTACCTTAACGACTCTCTAAGGGCTCACGCCCACACATGGTTTAAAGCTTGCAACCCTGTACCAGTCCCTTAGAACTGAAGAAGCCTCTGGGGTGAGAGGTGAAACATCTTCAAGAAACCGAAGCACGTCCAGCTGCCTACGATATAGCACTTAAGATTACGATGACCTGGATGACTCTTCACCAACACTCAAGTCAAGGTTCCAAGCAAACTGAGCGGATACTAGAAGGTGGGCTTAGAACACTGCAGACAACTGATATGTCAGTGAGAATCATCACTAGAATTGTCACTTGTAATATATGGGACAAGTAGCCAAGCTACCCCCAAAAGTGGCCAAAACATTATGCCAGAAAATGGGTACAGTACTTTGACTAACTGACAAAGTGCAGACATTCTTCTGTTTAGTTGCTTTTGCGAGGATTCAGGGAGTGTCACATTGGAGATGATGTCACAGCAGTTTCACACAGGATTGCTATGGCGATAAGCTGAGGTAACCAAGGAGGTACTACGCACAGTGGAAAACGAGATAGAGAAAAGGAGCTGGTACCAGAAGTGAGTCGAGTTGAGTTGAGCTGTACCATGCAGTGGGAAAGAGACAGTAAACCTCATTTCATTTAGCCTCTTTCTGTTTTATGTAATGTGTTCATCTTGTGTGTAATTCTAATGCTGTTATGGCAGAGTGTGGTTTAGGTTTAGTGGATGTTCTTGTCAATAATATCACCCACTACTATCCATAGAGTGTATAAAGACCTTCATTTACATTTGTTAAATCATTGTAGCTATCATAAGACATCAGGAATCATTCAGGCTTTCCATATTTTCTGTACTTTCAAGGGCGTACTGCATGTTTCCATATCTTACACACCACTACAGGGGACATCTCTAGACTCACAGCCAGTCCCTGCCTGGATTTCACGCCCCAGGTTGGATGCTGTGTGTGCCGTTCATCCCTTGTGACAATGTGTTACGGGACTTACTTGTGTGGTGGCTACATCAGCCAAGTAAACTTTGGCTATCAAGGGGAAGTTGTCTAGTCTGAAACCACCAGGATCACCGCCAGCTTCTCATGTCTTGTTTTTCCAACAACTAGGAGCTCATGCGGGGGAAGAAAGACAGAGGAGCCTTTTTTGTTAAAGTGCGTGTGCAAACACAACACTCCCCAGGGTAGATTGTTATGGGGTGGCACAAGATCCACAAAGGACAGTGGGTGTTTGTCCTTGAGGCAAACAAATCCCCTTTCTCTATCCAAAATTCAAAATCAGACTCAATTTTTCAGGATGCATCTTGTCAGCTATTGGCTTGTCTCTGGACATCACATTAGCCCTGGTGTTTCATATGCCTGAAATGTGACGTCCTCTGAGGCAGAGATTACTTGTGGCACAGTGGCATAGGTTCTCTGAGATCTCAAACAGTGTGAATAGCCAACAGCTACTCGTTTACCACACGCTGCTACTTTGCATTGGTGGGAAGGAAGGACCCCTGACCATAATGTTTGCCAAGTTTATCCTGGGCTCTTGCCAGCTTGTCATAACTCTCACTTTGGCTTGAACCAAGGAAGCTACATTGGCCTTGCTTTTAGAGATGAGAGCTCCTCTACTTTAGTGCTTTTCATGAAGTAGAAGCAGCATTTTTAGAGGCTGCCATGGGCAGGTGGAGGAAGACAATTGCTCTGTTTTGAAAAGCCACCAGTGCTCTCCACTGTCCCAGAAAACAATGCTTTAGAAACGGAAAAGCAAAGTAAAAGAAAAGATTTTAGTTCCCTTTCTACCACCTACTTTCTCCACTTCTGTGAGAGTGCACAAGTGAAGCGTATGTCCCGGGTGACAGATGACAAAGTCTCTTCATGGCCGCACAGCGGCACTTATTCCTTGTCGCTATGAAGGAAACGAGCGGTCAGTCTTCAATGCCGGCAGCAGAAGTGATGAGGATTTGTGGAGGCTGGGACGAAAATATCCACAGCCTTCCTGTCTTTTCATGCAAAGTGATGTAAAAAGCACCGTCTTAAACTTATGGCTCTAAGCCATCAAGTGACTATTGGCTGTTTGCAATGCAAGTGTTTGAAGAAGTGTGAGCAGCAGAGTAAATTACAATACTCTTCGTTAACTAAGCACTTGAAGAAAATCATGTTGAAGGAGCATAATGAGTTTTCGTAAACAACAGTTCAGCTGTGTCCACGAAGCAAACATCTGAGCGGGGCTGAAATAACTACATGATACTTTATGCAGTCGTGATCCTAGACTTGGAGGGGCATTGCAAAGAAGCCCATCAAGAGGTCAGGTTCCAGTGGGAGACTAACTTCACTCACTAACTTTGGGGCTAACCCTTTTCATTTGAATCAGCAGGTGACAGGAAACTTGCCTTGGGGCTTGAGAAGTCGTCGCATTTATTCATTGACAAATGGCCTAAACTGTACACACATAGCACTGCTATGTTTAACGACATACTCTCTGCCTCTCTGCTCCGGTCGCCACAGCCTCTCTGTCTCTCAGGTGCAGCTGCGGTGCACCTTATAGTGCCTTTATGGGAGGCTTAAGGGGTTATTAATTGTCATTAGAAAATGCACCATCACAGGCCCCTTTTTCCCAATTTTTGTTGTAATATTAGCCTCTCCTAACAGTGCACCTCTGACTCTACAGCTGTGGGGGAAAAAACAGCGCAAAATAAAGGCTGTAAAGTAAAATAATTGGTTAATGTTTTGGCTCTTGTTGTGAAGGCTTTACCATCAAATAAAGCATAATGAGCCGCGCAACAGCTGGCCCTTGACCACTAATTTTTTTCAAGAACTTTATTGCCATTATGCAAGCATAATGAAACCCTTTCAAACACTGTCTTACAAGCAATGCACTCCTGCAGTCACTCAACAAGGTTTGTGAAGAGCATCTCTTGAATTCAGGCGTAAGTGATGAGACTGCAATTACTTTCAAATTGCTGCCATGTCTCTGCATTTGACCACAAACTGGATTGATTCATGTTGTACAAAGCGCCGTGTAAAAATTACCATTTGCTGATGAGCTAGAGATGCTCAGTTCCAGGCAGAATGCTGGATAACTTGAAACATGTATATAACATGTATAAGACTATATACATATCTATAAACAGTTTATGTTGTAATTTGTACCACTTGGCATGTTTTATTTAGTAGTCGTGGATGTCTTGTCTCTTGTCTTATTTTCCTTGTTATACCAGATAAATAAGGCCGTCAATGGAAGCGCATGCTGCATTACCAGATGACCCTTCGCTAAGTCCCTGGGTGCAGACTGGCCAATCATAGCGTAGCATCGGGCCGGCTCAGACCGACCCTGCTGTACAGGAACCAGTGAAGGGAAGCAGGGAAACTTTGCTGATATTCAACCAGCTGTGTGTCATTGCAGTGTGCGCAGATGAACATTGTTTGACTTCCCCCAGAGATCCCTGCACACACTGTGATGCCACACAGCTGGTTCAATATCAGCAAAGTTTCCCTTTATATTCATTGTCTTGTGTGGCGATCAGCAGTGTTGTGGTGGTTCACTTTTACACTGTGATCTGTAGCCTATAGTTCGGCTTTAGCTTCTAACTATCTTTGTCTTCTTAACCTGTTGTTGCTGCTGAGTCAGTTTGACATCCTGGATATATCCTTCAAACACAGACTGTAGACCCCTCTGTCTGCTTCTCTCTGGAATCACTGGTTCAGTTTTCCAAAAATGTGATAATATTTCTTCAGGGAGTGCAGTTAGTTACAGTGTGGGCTCCATGCTTACTGCGACAGCTTGTCGGACCATCACAAAGGGGCGGGGCTTAGCGCAAGAGCAATTGCAATTGGGCAAAATGTGTCTGTGATATTAAATATTGTGTAATGACAAAATACTTTTTTCCGATTGGGTGATGTGTTTCTGTTTATGTGCCTGATCAGAGGGGTGTATACCTCAGCTTCTGTGTCTGTTGCTTGCTTCAGTGTTCACCTTGCTGTGCATGTGTTCACAGCACAGCCTGGGCTTCTGCTTCGAGTTGTTTCTGTTTTCGTGCTCCGCTGAAATTGTCTAAGGTATGACAATTTGTGCAGCTGTCTTCACTTCACTCACATCCACCTGAGAGATAGGTAAAGAGTTGAGTGAAGACTTATCAGCCTGTTTGATAAGGTTTAAATAAAAGTAGTGCTCTGGGCGTACTCGTCTGAGCCCTGTGTTACAGAGATCTGCTTCATACTGACAACAATCTCAGCTTGAGCAGCAAAAACTTGAGCCGGGATAATTTTCGAGCCGATTCCAAGAGCTTTAGAAATTTGCTTAGCCAGGCAAAACTCTCAGCGTTCGCGTTATTAAGGCAATGTGGATTTACCTGTAGCCAAGTCGCAAATAGGCCCTTTTAAAAGGTTAAGTTGTAAAGTGGAGGTTTCAGAGCACAAATGCTCAGAGGCAAACTTGGGTATTCAGGCTGCGTGTGTATGCCCGCGTGTCTGCCGCTTTCAGTGTGAAGATCAGCTCAAAGCTTGTGGCTCTTAAATGAGAGTAAAATGTCAAAATCTCTCACAAATTTTCAACAACATCTCAACAAGCTTGACTTGACCTGTGGGAAAGCGCTGACATTTAAAGGTCCCAAATTATTCACTTGTCATGATTCCTAACTTACTATTCCTAGTGATACAAATATGCCATGTGATAGGAACGGGTCTGTTTATTTCAAGTCAGTGTGTTTTATACTGAGTGCAAAGTTGCAAACTAACATTTCATTAGAATAAATTACAAATTAAAGCAGTTGTTTTGTGATTTACTGAGAATGTATTGAAACATAACATGGTGTTTCGTTTATCCCGTTGTATTTATATATGGCTGCATAGTCAGTAACCTTAAGGGTTGCTCCCATGATTCTTTGCATCCTTTTAGAGTATTTGAAACTTTAAGGTTCTCTATGCGTCACTAAGAGCATTAAAATAGCTCAAACCACTATTTGCTATGTAAGGTGGGATTTATACTTCTGCATTGAATCGACGGCGTGCATATGTCAACGCATAGACACTATTGCCTGATGTGTACCTCCCCAGAAATGTAACTACACGTTGCGGTGACACAGACCTCCTGTCTATTTCTGTAAGCTGAAACCATTTCCCTCAGTGGAAACTACGCTTTTATTTATTTTAATTTCACAGATAAGAAACAATAAATTGCGAAGACAATAAAGCCTCCACAAGAATAGCATTTTAAGCCTTGTGTGTGATTTATCCTGATTTCATATGAGCAGAGGAAATTGCCGCTAGTCGCTAGGATAATTTATACGGTATAAAATGCCATAGGCTTGTGCTAATAACGTTAGCATGTTGTGTTTGTTTGGAAAACATGTTTAGTATAAGACAGTTGTTTTGTCAGTGAACCTTGTGAGTTGTAATGGAGCCAGATTTTTTAACGTTACCTTTGTTAAATGTTGCTGTTGTTCCTGGCTTCATATGAGTAGAGGAAATCTCTGCTAGCTGCTAGGCTAATTTATACAATGTAAAATTCCATAGGCTTGTGCTAATAACATTAGCATGTTGTATTTGTGGGGAAAATGTGTCCAGATAAAGACAAGTGTTTGTCTGTGAATGCTGCGAGTTATAGTGAAGCCGATTTGTGTACTTGTGTTTGAAATTGTTGCTATTAAGCCATGTTTAATGTGTGTTTAATATGTGTTTCATGTGTGTTTGAATCAACTAATGTTACAGCACTTCACAAAACCCCACCGCCGACCAGTGGTGTGGAATTGTAACTGCAGAGTGACACAGACACACCACCACACAAGTAAAAATAGAGTAATTGAACAAAGTAATTGCACCCTGAGCAGAGAATGAAGTCTTGCTACCTCTGTGTGTTGTAATCTGAGCTTCTCTGTGGTTTGTTGTGGTATGTTGGTCCAATTGCGCATGTCAGTGCATGTGTGTATCTCGCTGGCCAGCTCATGGCCATCGCTTGGAATTCGCGCATACAGTGGTCACACTAATACTGGGATGGTGACAGCCCGGAAGCGTAGCACCCACCCTCTGGTTCCCCCCAGGCTAACACTGCTAGCTCTCTCTCGTGGAGTAAGCACCATTTGCAGCTAGCTACTGGCTCAGCCGCCTCCATGTTGAGAACTGTATCCCCTCAACTCATACACAGTGACCTTCACATATAGCGCCGACAAAAGCTAGCTCTTTTTTATTTTCTTAAGAGTCTGATAGCACAAAAGAAAACTTTGGAGTTTCCCACACATTCATTCACTTGTGGCAGCCTACCACAATATCAACATTCGCCGCCACATGCTGACTTTCTAATTGTGGAGCTGGACCGTTTATTAGAAACACTGTTGGAAAATATATACCGTTATTCAGAGCACAACACCCTCAAAGCTCAGAGCGTACTCTGGACACAGAAGGAGCAGTGAAAGTGAAACTTAACTGTTCATTAATTCATATAGAAATAAAACGCTCTATTTGTTAGAACAACAGCACTCTCATTTTAGTGTTGTCCATCGTTTTTCCAACCTACCTTAGATGAAACCGGCTGCATTCCCATGGGAACTTTTTTGGGAGGCCAGTAAAAAGTGCATGATTGTAGTCAAGTCGGTTCGAGCTAAAGGCATGAATCAATTTCCTGCATATTTTTCATTTGGAAATGGTCGTACCAGCAGAAGAAAAAAAAAACCAAAACCTTAAAGTTTGCTGATCAGTACCCCCCCCCCCCCGGCGTCAGCTACTGCCATCCTGTGAATACAAAACAAAACGTTATCATTAAAGTATATTCTGTGTGTAGGAATTGTTCATTTTTATAGATAGTTATTAAGTTGGTTGAAATTATAGGTTTAACATACACCAAACAAAAGAGACAATCATGAAAGGAAGAAGGAACAAATGATAATCACAACCCGGGTCTGTCAACCTGGTTATTGTGTGAATTAAAAATCATCCATAAATACAGTATGTCAGAACTGTATTCCTGTTCTAAAGATATATACGAAAACAAACTTCTGGAAAAAAAAACTGAAACACCCTCTCTGGCTGGCGTGTGTCATGTAATTAACTTGCCCACACTGAAACTGTTACAGTTGGTATTCCAGCTATTGTTCGGCTGCCGATCAATGCCTGACTGGAGGGTAATTGGAATATCTATTGTTGCAAACAACGTGACATAAAGTGACAAAATGTTTAGGTGAGAGGGTTCAATTGAGCAGCTTTTTAATTAATTATTGCAGCCTCAAATTGAAATTTTCAACATGAATACTAAGAGTTCTTTGTCTTGAGCTTTCACTTAATCTCTGTAAGACATTGGGGGAGTCTCTCCACCTCAGCCTTCTAAGCTATCTAAGTACATGGGATTTCATCATCTGCTTAATTGCTTACCCTAATTTGCTTTGCTGGCACTGTCACAGCCCCATTGTACTGTTATCAAATCACTGGACACTGTAATTAACTTTACATTGTAACCACCACCTCTGTAACTGGCACACACCAGCTGTTAAATGGTTTTTAACTTTACTGTCTTCTTTTTGTTTTTCTGTCCTCGCAGAATGAGTATACATGCCCACGCCCCCTACCTGGTGCCTGGTTGGGAGATGTGCCTACCATCCATTAACCCCTAAAAGGAACTGCTTTGGTTGGCGCAGCAACCACACTGACACAGGGATACAGGAGAGAGACATATGCAGAGAACCCATCAGGATCCTACTCCCATACTTCAGATTCATTTTCAAATTGTCCTCCACGCTAACAAGGGCAACCACTGACCAAGACATAGAGGAAATAACACTGTCTTTTTCTTTCTTAAGATTTTATAATGTCTTTTTTGTGGCCTGTGGTCTTTGGTCATCAGCTTTGCTGCATTCCATCATGCTCCATCACTACACGGACACTGACACAGACGGTTGTGGGAATGCAGGCATTGGACAAAGACTCGTGAGCACTAATGGATGGTTATAACCAACACGGGAGCTTATTGTATAGACCATAAACCCTATTGTCTCCATGAGGACAACGTGGCATTGTTTTAAACACAGGCGATGAGACTGTACAAATTCAAGAGGCTTTAAAAAAGTGTAAACTGAGCAATGAATCCTTAAAGAAAATGCACTGAACAAGTGGCTCCGACCGCTCTGCTAACAACAGCTGTGTATAATTTAAAGTGATTTTTGATTCCATATGAAGCATCATGTTATCACCTTTCAATATATATATATATTTTTTAAGGAAGACTAATCAAAGGCTCGGATGGTGTAAATGTGCCTCACTGGAGCAGAAACATTATGAAAGGAGTTTCTGTGGAATCCGCTCCATCAGGTGGAAATCAAGTCAGCAGCCGGAGGATCGTTTGAAGCCTGTGAAAAGTTGCCAGAGGAAAAAGAAAGCTATCCCCCCCAGCCAATGACCTTTGGTGAAGTTTTTTTTTTGTTTGATTGTTTGCCTCTTTTTTTTTAATTTTTTTTAAAGCCCGTTTTTCTAAGTTGTTTCTAATTGCAATCAAACCTCGACTATCCAGTTTGATTTGGAGGACAGTAAGGGCAATCAGACGCAAAAGAGGGAAAAAAGAAAAAGCTCTTATCAAGGGTGAAATGTAATTTTCTGAAATTATAATGTTGTTAATGTTGTAGTTTATGAATATGTGTTTCTGCCATCTTCAACACCAAATACCAAAGAGCCAAATGGAGCGAGTTTTTTTTGGCTCTCCCAACCATGAGTTGTAACAGATCCAGGATTTGCTCTCTTAAAAGAAATCCACGGAAAAATCAAAAGACGCCTCAACCTCCCTCTCGTCCAGCAGTGCTCCATTACCCAATTGGCTTTTCTTTTTTCTTTTTATTTTAAATGTGTGTAATGTGTACGTCTTTGTGAACAAGATAACTCTGAGCACTGCTCACATTTTATGACTTACGTTGAATACATGCTTCACTTTCCTTAAAATGATCAACCCGTCTCTCCCCCCTCGAAGAGACTGCAGATGTTGCTGTGTGTGTTTCATCCGTTTTGAGTTCTGAATTATATCTGAGACGCATTGAGTTGTGGATTGTTTGTTTCAACCTTCAGACATAATCTTTCTACACCAGAAAATGATTATTTTCTATTGTAAATTTCTGCTTTCCCCCCCTTGAATTTGTTGATATTTAGTAAGCAGCTGTATTCTTTGTTCACTTTCAACAGTATGTTTTTTAATGAAAATAATGACTTTATTGGTGAGCAATATGAATTGGTCAAATTAAAATATTCATTAATCATTTTCTGTCTTCAAGTATGAAGCATTTTCTTGTGTGTGTGTGTGTGTGTGTGTGTGTACCGGCTGCCCACTGTAATTTAATAAGCTTGTACCCTGTTCCATGTCTCCATTCACGCTTGTTGAAATCTGTCCTATTCCCCACAGATCTCCGGTGACGAGGCTGTCACATCAACATTAGCCTCATTAATTTAGAGAGCAGAACATTGATCTCTGTTCGACCGTTCTGTTCACGGTGACGCTCACTGTGGGCCCCACCAGCCCTCTAATTACGCTTCCTGTGTAATGTGTTGCATATCTCAAGAGGGGGCCCTGCTTAGTGAATTTGCTCCACGTTCGCTGCACTTGGAACATGTCAAGCTGTCAGCTCAGAGGTCCAGATGGCCAATCTGCCCGGCGCTCCCTGTGGTATTTTCACATACTCCTCTCTACCTATCTCCTCCTTCCACTACACTTCTCCTTCAATCTTCTCGTCTTGCTCTGTGTCGGGTGCCTACATCTCACCCGCTAAACTTCATTATTTATGACGTTCTTGGTCAGTTTACTGCGTCTCTGTCTCCTTTTATGCCCCACTTCCTTCTTCTGTCTCAGAGGGTCAGTTCACCCAAATTACACAACGATATTTATCCTCTTATCCCTATAAAATCATGGATGGTTTCAGTTTTACGCTCAGTTTCCTACAAAATCATAGACAGTATCAACAAAAACTGAGCATTGCACCTGTCATGAATGTAGGATTTATTGCAGGATTGCTGTAATGGATTGCATTACTTTCAGCGAGGAATAAACTGGCAACTGAGTGTACATGTCAAGGCGCTGAGATTTCTGCTCCAGCCCCAGTACACTGTGGGTGAATGGAATTTTGTTTGTGATGCTCAAAGCATTGAAAACAACATTTAGCTCCACTGGGAGTGCCGACAGTGAAGTCTGTAGATTATCCAGAGTAACTGGGGCATTGTTTCTGTAAAAATACTTTTGCTGTTGAGTTTGTCAAATGTGATTTTTTTAAGCTTTAGGGAGCACAGATAAAAATTCCATTTACGTCCATTGTTTTTAGGCAGCAAAAGAACCTCAGAGACAGATTTCACAAAACTTGTGCACATGAAATTGAAACTATCTGTCAGGGCAGACACTACTAGTGGCCAGTGCTGGCATGATTAGTTGATTAATGCATTATTTACAACAGATAGTAGAGACACATTGAAAACTTTAACCAATGTAGGGCTGCAAATAATTATTATAGTAGTAACTGATTGTCCCTCCGAGTTTCTCAAAGTCCAAGGTCACATTTTCAAATGTTGTTTTGTCTGACTGTATAAAAATAATGGCCGTCACCCACTGGTTTGTGGTCTGTTGAGTTTGGCATTTTGGCCATCTTGGATTTTTGGAGCCAGAAGTGACCATATTTGGACTAGAGAGTGGCGCATGGGAGGAGCAAGGATCTGACTTAGAGCCTGAGGATACTAATACCCCAACATTCATTATTTTCAGTAATTGCTTATCTCGTTAGGGGTCGCAGGGGGCTGGAGCCTCTCCCAGCTGACATTTGGCGAGAGGCAGGACAGGTCGCCAGGCTGTCACAGGGCTGACACATAGAGACAGACAACCATTCACACTCACATTCACACCTACGGACACGGGGAGAACATGCAAACTCCACACAGAAGGACTCCCCTAGCCTGGTTTGAACCACAAACTGTAAGGTAACAATGCTAACTACTGCACCACAGCGCCGCCCCTATACGCGACAGCATGGCTGAATCCAAATGTCGGCCCCATCCTTAGTTATGAACTTAACTTTAAACTTTAAATGTAAACAGGTAATGGACTTGCATTTGTATATCCCCTTTCTGGTCTTCCAACCACTCTAAGAACTTTTACACTGTATGTCACATTCACCCTTTCACACACATTCTTTCACACACTGGTGACTGGGGCTATCACACAAGGTGCCACCTGCTACTCATTCAACCATTTACAGGTACTTACACCATGGCACATGCATCAGGTTCAGTATCTTGCCTAAAGATGCTTCAGCGTGGACTGAGGAGCCAAGGATTGAACTGCCATAGATCTGCCGATCTTCACATCAGTGGACGACCTGCCAAACCTCCTGAGACACAGCTGCTGGTGAGTATTATAAAAACTGACCCCAGTGCAGTTGTCACGAAAGGGTGAATCAGCTCTAGAGACCAAAAGGTATTTTGTACCAGGCTGTAAACATGCATTTCTGCTGTGAGGTGGGCCATTTTAACATGGAGGTCAATGGGAAGTGACTCGCTTTTGGAGCCAGCCTCTAGTGGCCATTTTAAGACACTGCACTTTTTGGCATGTCCGTGGTTGACTTTATTTTTCAGCCATGCAGGTTGCTGCTTGCATCTAGCATTGACGTTGTTTATCATGAAAAATAAAAACAAATATTTGCTTGTAAATGTTAAAACTTTGGTTTTCTGACTGTTGATCGGAAAAAACAACACATTTAAAGATGTGACATCACGGTTTGGGTAATTATGAGGCTCCATTTAATAAAATTAACATTAAATTAAAAAAGAAAAATGCTTGACAGATCAATCGATAATGAAAAAAACCATTAGATGCAGTGGTACACGAGAAATGTGTTAGTGTAATTAGAGTAATTTGACCCTTTAAATATCTTGTTTTCTGTCATACAGGTTGTAAATCTCTGTGCTTGGTTTTGTCCTCTGTATTTCGGGTCCCCCCGTCCTTCCATTCTGTGTCTCAGTCTTATCCGCTGCTCTCCTCTATGATCTCCGTAACTCAGCCTCCGTCTCTGGCGCTGCATGTGCAGTGGCAGCACAGACAGGGCTGTATGCCTGCGAGCAGACACCATGCATTATTCATGTGGCTCGGGCTCCCTGTTGACCCAAGTCCAAACAGTTGGCAGTCTATAACACTTCCACAGAAAGGCCTCAGGAAGAAAATGTTAAACTATAAGCAAAATACACTGAAGCCGCCGCCATGACATTGGATACATAACTTTCAGACGCTGCCTCTCCATCCACTATCTGAGATTATATGATAGCTTAAAGTGTGTGGAAACCTGTGAATCAAAGACATGCACACACAGGTCAAGCTAGATAATAGATCACAATACAGAGACATGGGAAAAGATAGAATTGAGGCAACGATTTGATAAGGAAGATGAGATTGTTTAACTTTATAAAAAACTTTAGCAATATTATTAATAATTTATAAAATATAATAATAATAACACTTCCCTTCTTTCTGTTTGCCAGCCAGGAATCCAATGACAGTTTAAGACATAAACCAGGAATTAAATACATATACCAATTTCCTCCATCACCCATGATGATATCTGCAGAAATAGCTGTGAGGATACATAAAGTACATGTGCACATACAAGGTCATCAAAGGAAATACAGATCACTTTTTGTCTTTGATAAGCAAAGGCTGAAACCCCCCCCCAGAAAAACAGCCCCTCTGATTCTCATGTTCCTCCTCCTCTTCCTCCTCCTCCTGGTCTTCGCTTCAAACAAATGTGCCACTAATAACTTTGCTTTACCTCATGACGGCTGACTCACTGACGAATCATTCTTTTCATGTTAGGCATGTTAATTTGATTTGACACTTCAATGTGAAGTCTCATTCAGAAGCTGTTTTTATTTTTTTTAAAACAGCAATACGTACGCCTCTCTAGGAATGACTCCTGATCACTCATAACCTCATATAATCTCCAAGTTGGAGGGCAGCTCACTGGGAGGCTTTCACTTTAATTATGACTGTCGGAGCAATTAGTCAGCGACTCGAGAGAAATGAGTGAGAAACTAAAATATCAAACTCCATCATGGAGCGAATGGCAACCCTTTATGTAAGCACCAGTTATTTCAAAACAGTCACTGCTGTCGCAACCCACACCAGGAGTGGTGTTCAACAGATCATGTGCTTCAGCCATCTGCTCCTGACTGGGGGACTGCGGGGTTCTCAGTGAGATCATCTCTGATTCCATCATCGCCAACTGCTGGTCTGGTGCTTTCTCCTTATTTTAAAGATTCTTCAATCAGGATGAGCAAACAGTGCCATGGAAACCAAGGAGATGTTTGCTTTCCACACATGTATCATTGATTCTCAAAAATGCAGCCTGTAAAGCGAGTCCCAATTCTCAGCATTCATCAAAGTACATATTCACAACCTCTCCCAGAGCCCAGCAACTGTTAGCCCTCTGAGTTTACCTCCCCCCACAGTGTTTTTAAGATATCCCACAATGAACACACAAGGAATCCAGGAGGAAATTAAAAAGAGGCACTCAAAAGGAGTCGTATTTCAATCAGCTGACACATGAGGAGTGGATTAAAGTGAGTGAACAGAGATGATATTTGGGCCCAATCTCAATACACCCTTTGCCCCTACCAATTAGCCCTTACCCTTACGTTTTGCCCGTTCGCGTCAAGGGGTAAGGCGTCCCAATTCTTGATGGGAGAGGAGTAGGGCAAACCTTCAAACAGAGGTTTTTCAGAGGCAAACTTTAGACCGACTGTTATGAAAAATCATCGGCTAGATGACCCAAGCAACAAACCCCCACAATTGTATTTTCTTTGTTAATAAAGATTTGCAGTATGTCGAAATTGCTAGTATGCCAATTTCTTGTAGCTAACCAACTAAGGTTACATTGTTACTGCTGATTTGCTCATGACAGGGTAGAAGCAAGAGCTGCTATTAGCAGCCTTTAGAACACCACAAGTACCCTCGTAATGAAGCAGTGTTCTTTTTTTATTACTTGTTTGATTGATTGATAGCATAAAACGCAAGTGTTGAACAAACTGGGAGCGTCCTGACAATGGCTAAAGGATGCCTATAGCCCACGCAAAAAAAAAAATCGCCACTCCAAAAGATGACATATTTGCAATGTCCGGCAGCACTCGTTGTGTATGTTTGCGTAAACACCAGCATGAGCGACTACTGCTGACGTGTCAGAGTCTTGAAGAGTTTTTCCATATCATAAGGGAAGATTTCAACCACTACCCCTTGTAACTTTGTTCCAAGGGACAAGGTGGCAGTCGTAAACAAGGGGTGGGGCTTAAAATAAGAAATGGGATTGAGCCTTGGTGACTTTGACCATGTCACTCCCTCATGTACGCATCATCAAGAGAGGCAAATCATGCAAATGTCTGAGGAGCCCCCAAAACATTTGAGAAAAGGTGGCCCCCTAGTGGCCACTTATAAGCCCCATTTCCACCAAACACTTTCGGTATGGTACCTTTGGAGCCAAAAGTAAGCCCTCAGACATGGTACCTAGACCCTGGAGTTTCAACCCCAAACAGTACTCTTAAATGTGGGCGGGGTTGTTGTCACTCACTGTTTTTCCACGTTTACCTTTGTCTGTACCTTGTTTATCGTCCACAGAACGAGGCTGCACGCGTACCTTGTTTATCGTCCACAGAACGAGGCTGCACGCCAACATTTCCAGAACAAAATAAAACAGGCTGCAGTGAGAGTCTCTCTCCATGGGATATTTAAAATTCTGTCTGTCTGTGCATTTAGTCCAAGCTCAGGGGTGTAGTGTTGCCGTAGCCCACAGGAACAACGCTCTGCAACACTTTTTTTTTTTTCTCCAAGTGAGGATTGGGATATTTGCAGTTCACATAATCTGGTCAGAATTAATAGATATTTTGAAATGTATATGTCATCCAAGAGAGAATATACAAACTAAAGTAATGATCAGAGTTGTCACAGTGAAATTTAAGGTTCGCTTATGGATTCTCAGTCTACAGCTGCTGTGAGAGGCAGCAAAACATCCTTTCATTTTATAGTTACAGTTTACTAATAAAACTCTCCACAGTATGAACAGTGGTTACATGAGCCTCAAAACCAGCCACAACTCAGCCCTGAGCAGAGTGACCGTCCTCTACTGACCAATCAACAGTGTTCACAGCTCCACCTTTTAGTACCAGATCTGTGTACTAGGTACCCCAACAGAGGGGGGACCAAAAATGGGGACAGTACTGAACAGTTTCATTGGTACCATCCACAACTTTTCACAGTGGAAATAGAAAAAAAAAAACGTACTGAACTGAACTGTACCGCACTGCTCGGTAGAAATAGGGCTATATTGGCACATTTTGCAAAGACCATTATTAACCACCTTAAACCTCAGATGCATGCCCTTTACAGTGCCCTACCACTGCTCCCCAAACCCTCCAACCCCTTATAGCTAACCATGTGACAGCCAGATATCGTTAGCTAGGACAGGCATTTAGCTACTTGTTAAAATTAGGTGTTACCGTCAACACAATGAAAAAGGCCCT
Organism: Epinephelus moara; assembly: GCF_006386435.1. Lineage (NCBI taxonomy): Eukaryota > Metazoa > Chordata > Actinopteri > Perciformes > Serranidae > Epinephelus > Epinephelus moara. Next base: position 9,553,803 of record NC_065514.1, on the reverse strand, counting down.
TAGTGGGTTTCTTTGCCTTGGGCCCCCCAGAGTCTAAACTCAGCTTAGCAGTGTAAAAGCAGCACCACTTACTGAGTGGCCGTTCCCCCAACAAAGCACCTCCAGCCGTTGCAGGGAATACGCTATCAACACCTTTGTGAAGTGAAATGAATAAATCTAAACTGACTAATCCACCTGATATGCAGCAGCAGCAGGCCAAGACATGTCAGCAGCAGATGATTATCAAGTTACGGATATTAACATCAGATATTCATGCCGTGCAGCAGATAGTCTCTCTTTATGAAATGCCATGTCGTGTTGACAAGCAGTAGATGACCATCAGTACATGGATATGAACCTAAGATAGGCCATGACTGCAGCTGAGCAAAACAGCAAAGTGAGCCATTACATTGGAGTTGAAATAGTTTGGCTGAAAAATGTGTAGAGAAGCGTGAATGTGAATACCTCTCCTGTATGAGACATATTGATTTTCCCATGGAGCCAGTAATGAGAAATAATTACATGAATAGGCTGTGAGCAAGACGGGAGTCATGTTTACACTCTGAAAGCCAACATACATTACACTCAACTAGAGATCAGAGTTTGCATTGAGCCAAAAGAAAACAACCACCAGCCTGTAACACTCAAACATGGTTACTTGTGGATAAAAAAGCATAAATGAATGAATAAAAGCATCATAATGCCCTTGACAAACAATAACCAAGAGAAACATGGGCTCAGTCGCAACAAGGAATTAACTCCCAATCAATACCAATACAAAAGCAGCACTTGGGATAATTGCATAACGAGAACAGAGCAGTAACCAGCACATACAGGGCATCGACTGCAAGCTGCGAACACACACTGGCTAAACACAGCCAATGCATCTGATAATACACATGTTAGCAGAGGCACCACTTACCATGCCAGAGTGAAGCCGTGATCTGTAGCTGATGATAACCCCCTCTCTGGGAAAATTGAGGTGTTGACAGCAGGGCGAGGAAAACTCGCTTCTTCCTAGAAGTGGCGCTGAGGCCAGCAGCTTGACATGACCAACCGCCCACTGAGAGTCATCTAACAGTTATCTAACCTCAACTTTTGCAGCAGAGGTTGCAAAGGAACTGGACATAGCAGCGGGCGAAGCAAAGATTATTTAAATGAACCGCCAATTAGCCAAAGGGAATACTGGATACAAGGCAGTAATTTTAATATATATCAGGGGGGGACTGTAAGAGGGAGGAGAGCATACCTAGTAGAGTTTAAAATCGAGTGGAGAGCAACACTAAAAGAACTAAGGAGTGCAGGTCAATTAGGAGGTCAGGTATTAGGCAGGTCAAAGTAAAATTTATTACAAAAATTAGAATAGATACAGTACTAACCCCATGAGTGCTGTAGATAAGACCCTAAGAGACCAACACATTCTCACTCCGACCTCGTCACATATTGACGTCCACGTACAACATGCAAGGTACCCTGGGTACGTTGGTTGCTGACGTTCTGGGTCGTCGTCTCAAGTTCTGCTGGTTACATGCATTGTCTTCTTTCAAAATACACTTCTTTTTTTTGGAGGGAAATTTACTGTTTACACACAGTCTCTTTCAAAATTAAACGCACTATGTCAGTACAACACAGCAAATTGACGTTTTTTTTCTTCAACATAAACGCACATGGTTAGGTTTAGGCGGTTGAGTTTAGGAAAAAAGAACAGGGTTTGGCTTCAGAATCTTACGGGATGCGATCACCGCTCTCTTTGGATGAAAGTCAGTGTTTGTTGGACCTATTCACAACCCTTCCCGCCCTCGCTATCGGGACTCATCGTTTACCGCTGACGTGGCAACTGGCCGCATATCATGCCAACGGTAAAGGACCCCTTTTTTCATTGGTTTCTGACGCTGCAAGTCACTGCCCAAGTGCCGGATTTCGAGGACTTTGAAGTGAAACCGGGCTCAAAAGACAATAAGTTAAGATACTAAGATACTATTTCCTGAAAACAAAGCAATAGTCATAAAAAAATATAAAAGGCCCACGTTAAAATGTTCTTAAAAATGTCTGGGGAAGCAGCTGGAGGATTAAAACAATCAACTGTCCTTATCTCAGTTCGGCAGAGTTGTCTGGCAGCAGGCTCCAGCCAAAATGGCATTGCGACACCGTAGCTCCATCCCTCCATGTTGGAAGTTTGCGTGCCCACAGGCAACCTGTAATAAAGACAACCGGCAGCACCATTACTTACTACACCCAAGTCAAGGTGGGGGACACTCACTTATTCGTGCAGAGCTCCCAACTGTGCCTGATAGCTATGAAGCGTTGTAGTGCTGTGTCCACTGGTCGCTCCTCTGCACTGGCTTCTCTCGGTGGACCTCCTCTGAATAGACTGCCAACTGCTGTGCTGCTTCAGATGCGGTGTCGCCTCGCCGCTGTCCCCTGGTGCTGCTTCCTTCACGCTTCATCTGCTCCGGTTTCAGTGCTCCCTTCGAGCAGTCCTGTTGGCTATTCTCTCTGGCTGTCCTGCCCAATCCAACACACCTGGCCCTGGTCGCTGAAGCCCTCCTCTCAGCCACCTCATTGGTTGTTCTCCAACACAGTCTTGTCTGGTTGAATGGCTGCATTGTCCATCTGTAAAGACTTTTTCGCCAGGTAAGCAAAAAAGAAAACAGTAAAACCAAGCACAGTAAAACATGCAAAATAAAACACAGCGACATATAGAAGCACAGCAAAATAATAGAACATAATAAAACTAGCACTTCCACCTTGTGACAGGACCCCAGAGCCTCCTGGCAGATTTGGACCCCACCAGTGTTGACCACATGGCTACGGCCTTGGTTGGATATATATGTAGCAACATGTGGAGAGATGTGACTGTACGGGGTCTTTGAGTTGTCTGCCTGAGTTTAATCACGGGTTTCCATCATTCTGTAACCTCCAGGAGTTTTGTTTCTGAAGTTCAGCTGCCACATTTAAATTTTAAAGCATTTATAGATGAAAAGCCAGTTCTATAATTATGCTCAATGATGAATAAGTATGGTTGATCAGCACAGACTTCAGCTTCTTGCCAACCTCCAGACATCATTGCCTAAATGATGCTGATTAATCACCCTTCACATAGAAGGTCCCTCCTGAAGAATCACTTAAAACTTCTCACTCTGCTAATGACTCCCTCAGGACCGTCCATACGGTCAGTCCCTGCCAGTCTTTCACCGACGTCTCTATCTTAATACACCAGGCAGCAAGATTTATACGAGTCTGGCCAAAGTGTAAACTTTTAAAAGTTAATTCCTATCCCAAGCCCCAGAAAACGATAGGATTCCTCTGATGGAAACCATGACTCCCAGGATGGTCAGTGCATCATGACGAGGAGAGCTCTGTGATTAGTCGCGCCAAGGGAGCCTGGCCACGAAATTACCAAAACAGACGCACTCGGCAGGGCGTACTTGACTGCGACCATGGCCAAGCCACTGGGTCCGCGAAAATAGGGCCAGCAGCATCCACTTGTGCACACAGAGCAGCAACTAACAATCAATTTCAGGTGGTAAGGAGATAAATACAAACGCTCTATGAAGAGAAAGTAATGACAGCTGCTGAGTCCGAGGACAGACAGGATGGACATCTGAAACGTGATGCATCATTATTAACATGTTGCATAGAACAACACACAGTCATTGGTAATCAGCCTGTATTTGTCTGCATATAAAAGAGTTCTTTCAGTTTTGCCCAAATACCCTCAATCTGTTTATCCTGCTGTAATATAGTCTTCACACAGGTTTTAGATTCGTCATTTGTATGCACATGGGTAGGCCAGCTCCCTGTGTTGGTAAATATGCATATGCATTCATATTTCGATAAGCATTCTGTATACGTGTATATCATGTATTTAGATATATAAATAGCAGAGGTGGACTCAAATCATTGTTTTGCAAGTCACAAGTAAGTCTCAAGTCAAGACCAAAGTCCTTTACCCTTTACCAAATGTAATGCCATTTTAACAAGAGGACACTGGCCACTTTATTGAGTACATCTTGCTAGTACCAGGTGGGACCCCTTTTTGTCTTCAGCACTGCCTTAATTCTTTGTGATATAGATTCAACAAGGTGCTGGAAACATTCCTCAGAGATTTCGGTCCATATTGACATGATGACATCGCACAGTTGTGGCAGATTTGATGATGTGAATCTCCCGTTCCACCACATCCCAAAGGTGCTCTATTGGACTGAGATCTGGTGACTGTGGAGGCCACTGGAGTACAGTGAACTGGAGTACAGTTTGAGATGATTTGAGCTTTGTGACATGGTGCGTTATCCTGCTGGAAGTAGCCATCAGAAGATGGGTACACTGTGGTCATAAAGGGATGGACANTAGCTGACAGGAGTGGCACCTGGTGTGGTCTTCTGCTGCTGTAGCCCATCTGCTTCAAGGTTGGACGTGTTGGATGGTTATTTGAGTTACTGTTGCCTTTCTATCAATCTTGAACCAGTCTGGCCATTCTCCTCTGACCTCTGGCATCAACAAGGCATTTTCACTAGATATTGTTTCTTGTTCAGACCATCCTCTGTAAACCCTAGAGATGGTAGTGTGTGAAAATCCTAGTAGATCATCAGTTTCTGAAATACTCAGACCAGCCAGTCTGGCACCACCAACCATGCCACATTCAAAGCCACTTGAATCACCTTTCTTCCCCATTCTGTTGCTCTGTGAGTAAATGCATTGAGTTGCTGCCATGTGATTGGCTGATAAGCTATTTGCATTAAGGAGCAGTTGAACAGGTACAGGTGTATATATACCTGTTATTTTTTTGGCCACCACATAGTATTTTCATACAGATTAAATGATCTTGGTATGATGTTTTTCCAACTGGCATTCAGTAATGTAATTTTAATCCTTTGTGGTTCTCTTCTGCAACTTTTGCACGAGTTGCATGTCTTTTTTGACTTTGTCAAGTTGAGTCAAAAGTCATAAACTATGTGACTTGAGCCTGACTAGAGGTCAATTGATTCAAAAGATCAGATATATCGCTACAAGCTCAGTTATAAGTTTGTTTTTTCTGGCATGAGAAATTTTATTTTATGCTGTGAAAGTGTGTGAGAGAAATGTCAGTAGCATGAGTCTCACTGTCAATGAATGAGAGCTGGCAGCCCTGATGTCCTCTACCACCATCACAGTTTTTAAGCATATGAATCATACAAGTTCACATGTGAGAGTTTTATTTTGTTCATTAGGTACAAATCTTAATCTCACTTTGTTTTTATTATGTCTTATTACTAAAGGTGTATTTTCTTGCAAACTGATTTTCGGTTGTGGATTATCAAAGGCCTTATCAGTTCAAGGTAGCTCACAGATATAATAGATTCTTGCAAAATTTGACTGACAAATATTTAAAATGTCTTCAAAGGCCCTGTTGCCACATCATTGTTGAAATACTGAATACAGCCTACCCAGTATCTTTACAGACACATACTGTCATTCATCTCATGATGTGACCTTGGCAGGATTTTAAATCGCTACCAGTGGTTTTAGAGCTTTTGTGTGACAAAAGAATTGAGTAAAGATCAAACGTCCATCATTTTTCTGTTATTAGCCAATGCCTGGAGTGTTTGCTGCTGTTACTTTAGATATGTGGGCTTGAGATTAGCATGCGAAGTGGAAATACATGTTGTTAAGCTGTGGCTCTGTTGTGTGTGTGTGTGTGTGTCAGAGAGAGGGCTGTATTTGTCCTGTGACATTCTTGCTGCTCTCCAGAGTCATAGCTGTCTTGAGGATTTCTCCATAACAAAGTGATTTAAATGTTGACTCAATTAACCTCAGGACTGAATTTCTTTAGGGAGACGGGGATGTTTGAAATGAGACTAGAATTATTAAAATATGCATGAAAAACGCACGGAAACGTTTCATTTAAAAACAAAACAAAAAAAAAAACATTGCATATTCCACATAGATGAAAACAACAGAATAGCTGTGGTAGCTAAGTTCAAAAGAAGTCAAGTTTATCAATAAATCAAGGCTGAAAACAACCATGGGGCAATCACAATGCTGCAAAATAACCAATCAAACATGCACAACGCAAACAGTAATACATTCACAGCTATGCTGACTTGCATCAGAATACTTGAAGAATAAACTGAGTTTTGCTGATTTGATTCAAAGAGTGCTCTTCCACAGTCTTGGGCTTGCAACCTCAAAACCCTTGCGCTCTCTGTGGAATCACTTAGAGCTTTATACGAGCTAACGTAAAAAGGTCTAGGCCGTCCGACCCATTTAAAGCCTTCAAAACAAGCAGTGAAAACCTGACAGTCAACATGGGGTCGGACTGGGAGACAGAGAGGGAAATGAAGTACCACGATGAGGTCATGTCATCTCCCCGAGCACCAAGAGCTGAGAGGCAGTGTTTATAGCAGCTGGAGACAAAACACAGGCAGGGAACCAGCAATGTTGAAAGAAGAATATTGAAGTTGCAACTGCTGGCACTTTTATCTAGATGTTAAATAATGAAAACATAACAAGAATGATATAGTAAGAAAAATAACCTTGAGGGCTCAATCAAAGATCGAACCAACATTTATAAAGATTTTATCCAGGACACAGGACCTAGAACTCCAATGAATAAACATCAAAATAAATATAAAATTTAATTCAGTCAGGACCACTTTAGTCAAAGAAAACTTTATTTCAATTTGCAGTATTATATTTGGCAGTGTGGCTCTGTTCTCGGGCCTCTCTGCCTTTCCTAGGCCCTATGGAAAAAGCCTAAAGTGGAGAAAGCACACCTCTCTGCCCTTTCACACGCATACAAGGAAAGCCTGAGGCAGAGAGAGCAAACCTCTCTGCCCTTCTATGCCTCTACATGGATAGCCTAAGGCAGGGAGAGCAGCAGCAAAGACTCCCAAGCATCAATGAAAAACAGAAATGACACGGATAAGACACTGTTGACACTGATGACTAATGACATTGATGAAAAAGAGGAGCTGGGGTGGAGGCGGGTTGCAAAGCAGCTTGAAGAAGAAGCAGCAACAGTAGGCAGGCCAGAGCAGTTTAAATAGGGCACCCTGAATGAGATTCACCAATTGGTTGCATAGAAAGGAATTATGTGATCTATCAGCTGACTCCCTTCCATCAATCAGCTGCTCCATCAATGACTGGGCTGCTTGAGATCAGCTGATGTAGCTAGGATATGAGCCGAGTTTAGCATCTTGTCCTGCTTGATCACTATGCTCACTTAGGCTGCTACTTTTATAAAAAGGACATACATATTTTTCCATGTAAGTCGCACTCCAAGGTCCTCGAAATCCAGCACTTGGGCAGTGACTTGCGTGACTGACGCCATCGTTTAATGTTGGCATGATATTGGCTGGTCGGCGTTGTATTAAAACATGGCGTCTGATGGACAAGAACGAAAGTTAAGGCGGCGAAAGTCCAAGTAGGGTGGGTGGGATTGGTGGCGGATGGATCCAACAAATACCAACTTTCACAAAGTGCTGTTTGCGTCCCATAACATTCTAAAGCCAAACCCTGATCTTTTTCCTAAACCTAACCACATGCTTTTGTTGCCTTAACCCATGTGCGCTAGTTATTGAAGGAAAAAAAAGTAAATTTACGGTGTTGTACCGGGGTCCTTTACCATCGGCATCATATGCAGCCAGTTGCTGATATAGTTTAATGGCACCCGGCGGCATCAGGAGAAAACGTAGCGGGATAGAACGAAAGTTACGGTGGCGAAAGTCCACCGTGGATGGATTGGTCCAACAAACACTGACTTTTACCCGAGGGAGCGGTATTCGCTTCCCGTAAGATTCTGAAGCCAAACCCTGTTCTTTTATCCTAAACTCAACTGCGTGTTTTTGTTGCCTAAACCTAACCACGTGCGTTTATGTTGAAGAAAAAAAAACACTTCAATTTGTAGTGCATTTATTTTGAAAGAGACTGTATGTGAAAACAGAAGTGTATTTTAAAAGAAGACAATGCATGTAACAGGCGGAATTTGAAACGGCGTCCCAGAACGTCACCAACCCACGTACCCAGGGTACCTTTCGTGTCGTATCTGGACGTGGAAAGTCCATGACCAAACATTGATATGTGACGAGGTCGGAGTGAGAATGTGTTGGGTATTTTGCATGCTGGATCAGTTTATGTTATCAGTTTTACCTGTGGTTTTCCGACTACGGCAAGTTAAAATGTCTGCTGTAAAAAGGTCCATCTAGACTGATGAATAGTGCCACAGGTAAGAGGAAAAATATGTATTTTGGATTTTGGGGTGAACTATCTCTTTAAGCTGGGAGCTCTGATGTGTACAACGTAAATGTCATGACAGTGTGCATATAGTTGTATTCAGCTGTAAAGAGGCAAAAGACTGAATGAACACAGGAAGCAGACGACATCAGCTGTCTGTGATCACCAGAGCAAAACGGGTCAAAGTCATCGACCAGGAGCCGGTGGAAAGGTCAAGGACTCCATCCACATCCAGCAACAGAGACTGTCCCTGAGATAGGGGTTACAATCTCCATCTCACCCCCATTTATGACCACTTGCTATCTTGTGACTGAAGTTCCATTCATAGGTCACAAGACGACCCGTGAACCAGCACGTTTGCTGATGAAGACTGTGCGACGTGATTGAAAGCTATGAAAAAGCTAAGTGGATCTTTAAGTTGAGATTATTTTGTCACTCATGCTGTCCCTAAGGTTAAGAATGAACTTCAGAGCTGAAAACCACAAAGGAATTCTGGGAATTAGGGCTAATTATAGTACAGTGTAAGCTTCAATGTGGCTTTTGAACATTGAAATTTGGCAAAGCTACTTTTAAACTGCACTGATTCAAACTAAATAGACAAAATGTTGTAAATGCATTTAACTTGACTCTTGTCATCTCCAGGCATGTGCTTTTTAGAAAACGTTACCAAGCTTCAAGGGTCATGTATTGTCATTCTGCAGCACAGGATTGCACAACAAAATGCAAGCTGTGGTCCCGTTTGATATACAGGGAAAAAACAAAACAAACATATTTTTATTATGGAGTGTGGAGGATGAGTTGAGGACTCTTACTGCCTGAAGAAAGAAGCTGCTCTGTAGTCTGGTGGTACACAGCGGATACTTCTGTATCCTTTGCCAGATGGCAGCAGGGTGAACAGGCTGTTTCTGGGGTGAGTGCTGTCTTTTAATACTTGTATATTTGGGCTCTGTGCAGGCACCTTGCCTCACCCATCTCACCAGTGCTTGGTAGATGGGTATCAGTGATGTTCTGGGCCGTTTTAATCACCCGCTGCACAGCCCTCCTGTCTTGGGCCGTGCACAAGCCATGCCAACTTGTAATGTTTGCAGTAGGGATGCCTTCTATTGCTCCTATCTAGGAGTTGATAAGAACTTGGCATGGGAGTTTAGCTCTCTGAAGTTTTTCTTAAAAAATACAGCTGATATTTGAATAAGAAATGCTTCACTCTCTCTATGTCTCCAGCTTATGCTAATATTCTTTGCAATTCTGCTTTAAAATTATTGAACCAATCTCAAATATTACCTTAAAACTAGAACTGCCCCCTGATAGTTGACCAGTAAGGTCATTAGTTGGCAAGATTTCATTGGTCGCTTAGTTGTAGAAAACAAAAACAAACAAAAAAAATCATTGGTCGACTACAAACATGACGTATCATCTGAAACATCGAAGTAGCTACATGCCCATTAGCCCACAGCGTCATTAACAGGCGGCTCGCTCAGTGTGTGACGTGCACTTGTAGATAAAATATAGGCCTATATTAATGAAGGTTCATTAGTACGGTTTTGTATTTCTCTGTAATGTAGCACAGTGTTAACAATGTTACTGATACTATTCTTTCTCACACCTTCAACTCAAACCATTGTGTTGCCCCGACAGCATGTTTGCCTCACGTCCTGTTAACCCGCTAGCAGAGCAGCTTGAGATCATCTCCCCACTGAGCTTCCAGCACCTTATAGCAGGTGCACAGATGGGTGGGACTTTTGTTCAGTTTCATACTCATCAAACTGTTCAGTGACTCCTTGATTTTTGAACCTTCTTTCAAAGTCACTCATCTTGTTAGAGCTCAGTTGGATTGGCTCAGTAGTGTATGTCACAGTGCATGATATGGATTGTAATTGCTTAATTGTGTCATGCAATGAAAACATCTGCGTCTCTTATGTTTCTCTAATCATCAGGTCCTTTAACTCTGAGCAAAATTCACACAAGTCATCAAGGATGTCTAAAAATATCCCACAGCATGTGCTGTAGAGGTAAAAAGTCAACATGAAGTCAAAATATTTGTAATGGCTATTTTACTCGTTACACAGTAAAGCTCAAATATTTATTTCAGTGTGTTAGCAGGACGATCTGTTGTCATTCCCAGGTTGCCAGATACCAAAGCTTTGCCATACCCCTTTAGCGTCTCTATAGCCCAGTTTCCACCAAGCAGTACAGTACAGTTCAGGTCTACTGAACAGTCCCACTGTGAAAAGTTGTGGATGGTACCAATATTGTTCTGTACCGTCCCCATTTTTGGTCCCCCCTCTGTTGGGGTACCTAGCACACAGATCTGGTACTAAAAGGTGGAGCTGTGAACACTGCAGTCTGTTGATTGGTCAGTAGAGGACGGTCACCCGCTCAGGGCTGAGCTGTGGCTGGTTTTGAGGCTCATGTAACCACTGTTCATACTGTGGAGAGTTTTGTAAACTGTAGCTGTAACTAACTAAAATATGAAAGGATGTTTTGCTGCCTCTTGCAGCAGCTGTAGTCAGAGTAAAAAATAGTTCACTGGGCCGACTGCCAGCGACTTGTAAGGTGGAACATTAGCCTGTTATGTCACTCAATGCATGAGTTGACGATATGAATCAATCAGCACACTTTAAATTTCACTGTAACAACTCTGACCATTACTTTAGTTTTTATATGACATACACTTTTAGTGATGAGTGGATCATCAAGCATTTATATATACATATATTAATTTCAACTGGGTTATGTGAACGGCATATATCCCAATCCTCCAAAGGTACCATACCTTAAGTGTTTGGTGGAAATGTGGCTTATGTAATGCACAGCCAAAACATTGCAATATGTGATTAATGCTAAACAGCTGCTGTTAGGTTAAGGCAACAAAACTACTTTGTTAGATTTAAAAAAAGGTCATGAGTTGGGTTAAATAAGCATGTTTGTTATATAACAATAACACAGCGTGGCATTAAAATGTTTTGCTGTGGATGGGTTTCCACCAAAGTTATTTAAAAGCTTGGTGCATCTCATAAAGATGCAACACACTGAGGGCCGTGACAAAGCACTTCTATTTGACGACCTGGGGATGAGACAAGATGAAGCTCAATCACAATGTTTGATCACTTACATGTCCAAATTTGTGACATACACTAACTGTTTGTATGATTTTTCATTACCCAGGCAGTTTTCTGTGGGCACCTGTTAACATTTAAAATGGTCTCAAAGAGGGTTAAAGAAGCCCATATAAAAATCCACGGTGTGACAATCTGCTCTCGTCTTTCCTCAGTAATTTTGTCTCATTTTATTACTCATTTAATCTGCCTTTATTAACGACCCATTGGCATGGCTCCCAGGAGGAACAGAATAACACTTTTCAGTGTAATGCAGTCCATACGAGAGCTCAGTAAAAAATGTATGCATAAATTAAAATAATAAAATAAGATAAAATAACAAAAATAACTAAATAATGCAACATTTTCACAGCTTATGGCATTCATTTTAGTTGAGCCTGTCACAAGTTATGAAATAAGCCTAAGGTAATATTTGAGACTGCAGTTTTTACTGTGTGTAAGAAACAGACACTTCTTCGTGTCCAACAGGATGTTTTTTAAGGTTCCATTTGTGATCGCCGCTCCTCTTGGCCAATTCAGTTTGATTTTGTAAAGTAAACAGATGGGCTCTTACTTCACAAAAGCAGATATCAAAAGACAAGTGCTCTGTGGATGCAAGGACATATATGAGACACAGAGGAAGACGAGAGAAAAGTTTCACTTTACTTGTATTTAATAAATGGGCTTCGTGCCTACGCAAACAAACTCACAGTCTTCATCAGAGTATGTAGAAACAAGTGGCAGCCTTTACCAATGCTGCTTTCAGTTGTCTTGCTTTGGTCTGAATCAGGGACTCATTTTGTTATGAAGTTGTATAACTGCCTAGAGTTGGTTCATGTTCTCATGGCAGCATTTACAAGCGGACCAGATCAAATGCCTTGTGTGAGAAAGCTGCTCTTGATTGGTCAGAATTTCCATGTGGGAAAAATCCAGGAAGTAAAGCAAACGTTGAAGAAGAGTACACTTGCAAGATAAATGTGACACTTTCTAATGTCACAATGGAGGGACAACTACGCAGGTTGATTTTAGCGCTGCTCATCGTGGACTATATTACTGTCATTGTTCATTTTAGTCAAACCATACAGTTTGAAAACGAGGCGCGGCTCCAACTAGAAAACAATGTTTTGATGCATTGGATGTGCTGAATGTGCATATTAAGGCAGTACAGGAGGAGGTGCACATTAATAATCCTCCAGGACTGTAACATGCTCATGTTTAACCCAAACAATGTGTCATGTGACTGCAGTTGGTTCAGATCCAGGTCGGAACACGGTCTCACCACAAACGAACCGCAACAGAGTTCGTTTGTAACCAGACTGAGACCACCTCTTCAAGAAGGTCTCAGTCTGGTTGTTTTGGTGCACACCTGAGTGTGATTGCTGTGTTCACACCTGCTCAAATGAACCGCACTTTGTGGGCAAACGAACTTGAGTTTGATTGAACTGAACCAAACAGGGCAGGTGTGAGCGCACCCTAAGATGGCAATCAGACAGCAGCTCATCCAGCATGTAGTTGCAAGGGGTGTAACAAGGAACAGAAAGGCTCAGCATATAACTCCAGTTCTCAGATCACTACATTGGTTACCAGTTTATCACAGAATCAACTTCAAATTTCTATTGCTTGTCCACAAATCATTGAACAGTTTAGGTCCAAGATAATTGCTGATTATTCCCACTAAAAGCTAAACATGGAGAAGTTGCTTTAGATTTCATACTGCTCCAGAAGAATTTCCAGAAGAGCAAAGGCTTGGGACGATGCTATGCACTTTCAAATCCAAACTAAAGATGTATCTTTTCACCACTGCTTTTAAATAATTCTCTTTTAAATCAATTCTATTTATTTATTTGTTTTTTTGTTTGTTTTTTTATTCTATATGCTTTTGATGTTTGTTTGTTCTGCTGTTTTTTAGTGTTTGACTTTGTGTGCTTTTACCTGTTTGCTCTTACTTTTATTCTATGTGTCTTTGACTGCTGGCTTTTATTGTTTCTATCGTTTGTTTCTTGTGCTTTTACCTGTATAATCTGTAAAGCACTTTGGGTTGTTTTGGGTATGAAAAGTGCTCTTTAAATTAACTTGCCTTGCCTGGTAGAAGAATAGGATTCAGATTCTCTGTTGAAAGAAAGTGAACACATACATCAAGATTTAATTGTGAATAAAATGTTCTTGGACTTAAGAGACTGTTAGAAAAGGATATCAGACTACACTGGCATATAATTGCGTTGATTATTGGCGAGAGGGACGTACCCCCTGGGGAGTAAGAAGTAAAAAAAAATCCTCTCAACTAGATAAAGAATAAGGAGATGAAAATGGGAGGGTATTTTATATAAATGTTCATCTGACCTCATTTTCTCGATTATCAAAGGAGCCAGGACGAAAGACGAGAAAGGAATCTCTACAGCTGGAAGTCACACATCAAGATGAAAATCGCAGATTCCAAAAAAAGACCAACCGAAACTGAAACTCAAAAGACATGGATGAATTCACAAGAAAACTCAAAGACCTAAAATTGCTGAAATCTTTGAAACTGAAAGAAATGAAAAGGAGTATGAAGAAAGAGGAGTCTACACATGGAGCATAGAGCAAATACAAGGAAAAGACACATCTGTTTCCTTTACGCTCACTAGCCAAGATGATGATGATGATGATGATGATGATGACACAGCTAAATGCATATTGCTTCTTTTTTTTTTTTTTAGCCAATGCAGAACCACCAACCAACCCAAACAGAGGACGAGGAAAACAAGACGGGGGCAGAGGAAGCAGAGGGACAGACTCTGCCGATCAATCACCAGTGCGGAGCTAGAACTTTTAAGCCCAGTTCAGACCAAAGATTCGCGTCGAGACGAGTTGAAACAGGCAGCTACTTGCAATGCACTGTTCTGCAATGTTCTAAAAACCTGCCGGTTCACACCAATACAACTAGATGACAAGGTGTGTCATCTCAGTGCAACGACTCTCTGTACCTCTGTTCTGATTTGCAGCTTTTCAGGCTTATTTTGTGGCTGAATATAATTTGTAGCTTCTTAAAATATGAATGAGGATAGTGATAGTGAGATACTGGTACAGCTGCATTTGTAGTAGTGATGAAACGGCGAAAACAAGCATCAGATGGACTTCATTCATATTAGATACGCCACAATTATATAAATAACAAACGCCAATTAAGCAGTCAATAAGAATGTGTGTGTGTGTTAGAGGGCAGAAGCACATACAGCCAGCAGCAGCAGTGACCCACAGTCCGACCCCAGCACACATGAGAATGGAAACAGAGGGCTCGGCGGGGACAGAGCACCTGCCACAGAAAGCGAGCAGGCTGTCTGCGATAATTTTGACTGGACCGGCAGACTTCACTACAAGCTGACTGGCTGTAGAAACAGGTGTACTTTACATTCTAAATCCGGCCACTGGTGATTTGACCAGCTGAGTTGCAGGTGACACCACCAGTCGGCTTGAGTCGAGCTCAGACGGCCAGTTCACACTGTTGCAGCTTTTCTCTGCAGTGTTCTACAATGGTTTCGCCTCGTCGCCAATCATTGGTCTGAACTGGGCTTTGAACATTCGGGGTCTATCCCAAACTGAGGGGGTCAAGGGGCATTCTACCCTGGGAAGATTTTTACAGCAGCTATATGCACAATATCAATATCAAGCCCTTTGAGATAATAGACTAACTACAAATCTGTTCATCATTTGGAAAAAAAACATGATAGTTACCAAGAAAAAATCCTTCCTGTAGAGCCTACATCCTTTTTTTATATGCAATTGTTCTCCAACTTTCTATATCTGTCTGAAACTATTTCACAACAAATGTTGAGGATGACTAATTTTCACTCCTGCCACCTAGAAGGAGGCAAAAATTGCCTGATGTTGCTATTTTTAAGTTACATAACACAGGACTTTGGCTCAGACTGCATTGCTAATTTTAAAATCTTTTGTTATACTGTGCTTTCACAGAGAGAATATTTAGCTGACAAATCTGCTATATTTGAATCCATGCCATAATACTCTAATTACAAATCAAGAATCCCCAATGATGCCAAGTCAATGTGGCCTTCAATACTCTAGCATAGATTTGAAGCTTTTGAGAGAATAGAGCCAGAGCTAGAATAGAGCTGCCGAAACCACCCTCTGCTCCGCCCCTGCCAGTCACTAGGAGTCACATGACCAACAAAAGTTATCAAAATCTCAGATACCCTGTTGTCAGATGAATGTTGCTCTGTATTGTCTGAAGTAGTGGTTCCCAACTGGTTGGTTGTGGTCCGAAATTAGGTCGCAGGTCCATTCTGACTCACAAACATGTCAAGTTTGTAAAAAGCACACATTATTTTGAGTACAGTGAATTTCTGGCATAGAGCTTTTATTCTGAAGTGCCATTTACTAATGTAGAGTGAGTGACTAACGGACAGCTACTTGACAGAGACAGAAAACTAGCTCAACAACATGGCTGAAGGTGTGGACCTTGAACTAATGACGAAGGAGAGATCTGGACCTTGTGGCTGAACCAGTTGGAAGTCACTGGTCTAAAGGAATTACCTTTGAACTTGATGATATGAGGGCAGACGTATCATCAACTTTGTGGATGATTCCATTTAGTCGCTGCCAGGTAATGATGAACCTGACCATGGTCGGGTGGTGGGTGACTTTAGTGTCTGGTGCGGACGCTCCTGTTTGGATTTATGTGTCAAAAACATATAAAAATGATAAGTGACTTTCGGAAGAAGCCTCCTCCTACGCTTCCTGCTTTTATGGCCAGCCTGTTGAAGTTGTTTAACAGTGCAAGTACCTTGGGACAGTTATTGACTGTAAGTTAACCTTTGACCCTGTTGTTTGTGTACCAAACAGCCCATGTAGCCCAGGAGCTTTAACACTGACAACACCTCTACGAGAATGCTTTATTCTTGCTTTATTGAATCAGTGTTAGCCTTCTCAGTCCTGGTAATTTACCCTGAAAAATAGGAACAGTTTAAAAGGCATTGTTAGGGTGTGCAGGGAAATTGCAGGCACCAATCTTAATGACCTCTCCCAAGTGTGCAAAGTCGGAGCCACAAAAGAAGGCCCAGTCAATTCTTGCTGACCCTAGTAACCCTTCGTTCAATGAGCTCAGGTTTCTTTCATCTGGTTGTAGATATAATCCTCCAAGATGCAAGTACAATAGACTGAAAAACTCATTGGTCTCTGCTGCTTTTGGTCTGCTGAATAAGATTACGTAGTCCCTTGCTTTGTTTGTTTTTTTCTGTGTGAAGTGTTTGTTTGTGTACTGATTGTGTGTTACTGCTGGCTGTGCAGCAAATTGCTCCTCTGGGATAATAAAGATTACCTTGACCTTTGCCCTTGCTCACCAATCTGACCTTGGGTCCAGGAACGCATTTTGCCCTACATTATATTTTTGCCCTTTTAGCAATAATCCTGCACCTATGACATTCTGCAGAAACACTGACTGTGACATAGAGAAATTATACAACAGTAAAAATTAAACGACCAAGCATAACTTATCCAAGAAAGAAAGGATTGCATTGGTTAATTTGGCTCAAAAGCTATCTATAGAAGCAGCATCGCCAAGTGCACTCTAGACAAGAGCAAGCTGCTCCACGGTGGTGTCAGAGCTTGTCAAGGAGGTGAGTCGCAGAAAGCTCCTGGTGCCCACGTCCATGAGGTGGAAACCCTTCTATGAAGCAGTGTCCTGAATCACTGAGATCCCCAGCAGCGACTTGAATGGCCTGTGCGTCAGACTGGGAATTAAGGGCTCCACAGACAAGCAGTACACAACATTGTGTTGTCCTGAAGCCCCTTACTGTAGCATTAGACATCTACAGGGGGAGGATCACTTTTTTATGGCACTCTCCTACCGACCCTTGAAGCCCTGATGTCAAGGATAATTGACCTGAAAGCCAGCCTTTCTAAGACGACAGCTGACCTGTTCGACGGTATTATACAGGTTGGTCAAACAATACTATATAAGCTGATGTAGTAATATCATGTATTTTGCAGTAAATTAAGGGCCCTAAGGAGTGGGCTACATGTGCTCCTAATTGAAAACAATTAGACTATACTGTACAAAGAAATTTGGGACCACAGTAAAAAATATTCACATAACACAGATATTATCAAACAATTTTTCACGTACATATTTATGTATGTCACATTTTGTCAAATACTATGGCAGAAGTTTGGCAGAACAATACTCTCTGGAAACTGACTCTTGACAGAACCTATTTCCAAATATATTGATGTCTTCTTTATCTTCATTCAACCTTTTGTATCTTTTGTAACCTCCCATCCTTCTTTCAAGATATCCATGTTCCTTCTAGACTTGCTATTAATGATGAGGTCACATCCTGCTTCCTGGCCACAGTGGATGTGGAAGCCTTATATACCAACATAGACCACAAAGAAGGCCTTGATTAAAGGCCCTACAGGAAGTAAACCACCTACTGACATCTTATTAAGACGTGAGCAAGAACGTTCCTGGTTCAAATCCCAGGATGGGGGGAGCCCTTCTGTACAGAGTTTGCATGTTCTCCCCGTGTCAGTGCAGGTTTCCTCCAGGTACTCCAGCTTCCTCCCACAGTCCAAAGACATGCAGGTTAATTGGTGACTCTAAATTGTCCGTAGGTGTGAATGAGAGTGTGAATGGTTGTCTGTCTCTATGTGTTAAGCTAGGTTTATGCTTCTGCTTAGCTATGACACAGAGGGCTTTGCGGAGGCGTTGCGTCCCTCTGCAACCGATGCAGAGACGCAACGTGCACCTCCAAAAAATTGTAACCATGCGTCAAGGCAACGCAGACCCAACACAGACCGCAAGAGCTTTGATTGGTCCTTCAAACTACATCATTTCCGGCATTTCGCAAGCTTTCACTTCCTGCTACAGTCCCACAACACCGCCATTTTCAAAAGTCTTCACTGTGATCAGTTGTGTTTTGAGTTTTGATTAAAAGATGGATCAAGTTGAAGAGCGTTCAGCATTTGTTGTTCAATGTCGATCATTTCAAGCTCCAGCAACAGTCTTTCTCTCTCGGTCGCCATCTTCACTGTGACGAGAGCAAAGCTGGAAGATAAACAAACAATGAACGAGCAACGACTATAGACGTCACAGAGGCTAGGTAGGTATATAATAGAACACCGCGCCCACATGCCTTTTGGTGGGGAATCGCATAGTGACATAGAGTGCACGTTGCGTCGAGTGTACGCAGAAACATAAAGAAACTATTAGGCTTGTGATAGTCCGGCAGCCTGTCCAGGGTAGGCTGACCAAACATTCTCTTTTGCTCGGACATGTCCACTTTTCACGTCCTGTCCGGGGCGTCCGGGGGTGTTTATAAATTGATGATAATGTCCGGTTTTCCTTGTGTGTGTGTGTGTGTGTGTGTTAGAGTGCATATTTCTGTCCGAACCTGTCTGAACCCGACAGTCATTCTGTTTTGTTCTGTCCGAAACCGAACCGAGCCCGACATTATTTAATTACTAAAGCACTGAGTTTGTGTCACACAGTTGTTATGGTTACAGGCTATTTAACAGGCTGGGCGTTCGCCGTGGGTGCTCCGCGGAGAGGGAGACCTCTGTGTTTGAGTGGGCAGCTAGAGGTCCGAGGCTTCCAGCGAGGGGAGAGGTTGAAACAAACAGCCAATGTGTGTGTGTGTTGTGTTCAGGTGTTGTCACGTAAATAACAGTCCCCAAGCAATAAACAGGACAGACAATAGGATTTTATTTATTTTTACACTACATTTTCACTGAAAGCTGACCGAATCTGACCGAGCCCGAATACAATTTATACATTTTTGACCGAACCCGGCCCGACCCATCGGGCTCGGATCGAGTAGCCACACTCTAGTGTGTGTATGTGTCCCCTATCTATAGGGGCCTATCTGAATTTCTGTCTTTGAGAGATATTATTTTGTAATATAACTGAATATTCTATCCATACATATAAACTTTAAATATATTAAAATTATAAGGCATCTTTGAGTAAACTGCGAGTATCATTTAAGTAGGCTGGTTATGGAAAATGAATGAACGAACCCTTAAAAGAATGTTTTCCTTTTTCAAGATGATCTAAATCAACAACAGTAGCCTAGTCAGCCTATTCATGGACCTATGGGAGGAACAGTATGTATATTCTCCCCTCAACCACTTCTAAGGTAAGATCAGGTTCTATGATACAGAGATTTATTCAAGTACTGAACAAGAACTAGTTATCATTTCATGTATAGCTGAATAGTACAAATGAAAACCTGGGACTGAGTTTACAGTATGACTTTGAAAAGAGATTTTTGGACCATAATGGAACTCAGTGAATGACACCTCCATACTATTGTTATTGGCAAGCAAACTGACAGAAACACATTACTTCGGGCAGACAGCTTTCATCCCCCAACACTTGAGAAGAACATCCCGTATGGAGAATTTCAACGTCTGAAGAGGATCCGTGATCAAGAGCTAGATTGGAAACATGTTTTCTAAACAGAGGCTGCAAAATTATTGCTATTAACAAGGCCTATACATACAGGATCCACTGCAATGGAAACAAAACTAACCAGAGGAACACGGAAAGGTTTATGTTGTGGTGCAATACTAGAGAAAAGGAAGCAAATCATCAACAATAATTGGAAAATCATAGAAAATGATCCACTTGTACACTCCAATAAAACATATACTATAAAAGGTCCCATTAACCACAATACCACTCATGTAGTTTACTACTTGTAATGCCCGTGTGGCTGTTTTTATGTGGGGAGAGCAAAACTGAAAATGAGATAGCTGAGCACAAATATGCTATTTGCACAGGAAATGAAGACCAACCCATGACCAAGCATTATAAACAGCAGCATGGATATAACCTAGAAATAAGTTAAGCAGAAGGTATTGAAGATTTAGAAATGCCTAAAAAAAAAAGCCATTACATGTCCAGAGCCCTGAATGAAGAGCTGGATTACATTTCATATCTGTAAATTTCGTGTTGTGATGATTATTGATCACAAGTCAAAGTGCAAATCTAACCGCTCTGTATTTCGGTGTCAGTCTGATTGTGTTTGGAATGTGTCCTGATTGTTTTTCTGAGAGTCCTATTCCCCGCCACACAACAAACAGTCATTTTAGCTCGGATTTGTAAATGAAGCGCCAGAAATTCAAGCAGCAGCTCCCCACCCTTGTTGAGCCCTCTGTGTTGTATTTTGTAGCCTAGAAATATTACTCATGGAAAAAGATTACCGAGCTTCCATTAAAGCTGACATGTGCTGCTAATTGGGATTGAGCTTAATATGACTCACTCGTGTAGCTGCCCTGGCATTTATCTTTATTTACAAGTGGCAGACAAAAATAAAGGATATTAGCTCAATTACTATACCGCCACTAATGCCTCAAGTACGTTAGAAGAAAACTGTAGAATTAGACACTGTAAAACTTTCATTGCACAAACTGCTTTTTTAATTAAAGGTACAACCCTCTGGAAGTCCCTACCTGCCAGCTCAGAGCAGATTCATTTAAACTGTTTTCTGCAACAGCCAAGTCCTGGTGCCCAGAACTGTAATCATGACATCAACCAGTCATTGTTTGTACACTTGAATCATAAATATTCTGTTCTGTGTTTTGTTATATTCATCAGTCTGTCTGAGTGTTTGCTTGTGTGTTGTCATGACTGTTCTTGTTTATTCTTTTCATACGCACAGATTTTAAACTGCAACATGTAATTTTAATGATTACTTGAACATCAATGCCAATCATCGGACTCTTGTTGGAAATTAGTTTCGGCTATATAAACATGCACAGTACATTGGACACTGCTTTTGCAGCTGTCAGTGTTTCTCTGTAGGCTGCTCGTCCCTTACAAGTACAAACTAATGCTAATAATAATGTTAATAGAATAATAATAGTAATAATAGTTGTGGCCCAGCAATCATTTTTGTGACTCGTCATCCTCAGTGATCAAATCAGATGATAGTATCCATCTATGATTATCTGTGCTCTCTCTAAATAATTATAGCCCCACGTTTATTACGCATTTCAGATGCATTTAAAAGGGAACACCACCTCAATTAAGACTTCCTATATGTTATTTTCATGACTGCGGAAAGGCCATGGAAATAATGTTCAATTAATATTTGTAAACACGAGCTGCTTCTTCTCAAAGCCAGAAACCAGAGTCTCAAATTTGGGATGTCAGGTAAGCTATAGTCTGGAGCAGCTCCATATGGGGGACTGATTTCATAGACCCACAGAATCTTTATTTTCCTTTTTTCAGTTTATTTACTATTTACTTAAGGCGTTTCTCAATCTGCGTTCTTGCCTGTACTTGTGTTCTTGCAGAGTTGTGAAACTTCATCAGTCGCAGCCCAAGTACTGTTCCAATTCAAAGTCCGCATCCAGCCAAGTACAGTCCAAATGCCCAGATGTGAACTTGCTCTGCCCGTTCCATCGGGAATGCATCGGGAGGTGACTTGTGTGGACTTTTGACAGCCAGGTATCCCAGAATGCATTTCTCACAGACCAGCGGCAATGGCAGCCGTCCTTGGGAGTTTGTACTCCCAAGTCAAACTTGCCAAGTCCGAACTCCCAAGTGCGCAATTCCAAACTTGGCGCACTTGGTATTGCGAAACACCTCTAACCTTTATTTAACCAGGAAGTCCCATTGAGATTGATTTTTTTTTCATAAGAGAGACCTGGCCAAGGTAACAGCCAATCAAAACACATTTAAATGCAACAATTACAACATATAATACAAAAATCCACAATAAAACAACAACTATTCAAGAAAAACAAGCACGTCTCTGTCAACACATTCTTTATGATGCCCTTAAAGTCTCTAATTCTAAGATTGTTTCATGCCCATGGTGCAGAGGAAGAGAATGCAGTTTTCCCCAGATCTGTTAAATCCAGGGTACATTAAAAAGCAACCACTTGGAGGAGTGTAGCTGGTAACTACCAGAGCTGACACACAGAAGGGAGCAGAGGCAGGCTGGAGGTTTGCCCAATATTGCTTTACAGATAAAAATATACCCGTGCTGTTGTGTGTGAGTGGTCAAAGACGTCCAACCCACTAAATCATAAAGAATGCAGTGATGAGTAAGTGACTTTGTGTTTGTAATAAAACATAGAGGTGCGTGGTACACTGAATCAAGGCTTCACAAAATGGAGGAGGTTGCACGCATCTACAGTATGGCACCGTAATCAATCACAAACAGAAAAGTAGCTTCCACAAGTTTTTATCTTAGCACTGAAAGTAAAACAAGACTTATTTCTAAAATAAAAGTCAATCTTTCCTTTAAGCTTCCTAACTAGAGAAGCAACATGTGCATTAAAGAAAATGTAATGCCTAAATGATTTTTATTCTCTATAGTGTTCTCAGCTCTGAAACAGAAAATGTACCCATAAATGAATAACATTTCCCTGGCTGCTCTCAGTGTCATCAAAAACATCTTTTGCAATTCTCTTGCTGAATCTAGATGTCCACCCTCTGAACTTGCAGACTGAGCCCTTGTGGACTTCAGCTGAACGTAGTGTGACATATTTACCGTCATCACTTAAAGGCTGCTAGGGCAGAGACTGCAAGCGGATGATAGACAGCCCTCGAGACTGTTTTACTTGTTGCCGTGGAAACGTTCAACCATCGCTGCTGTCATATTCATATAGCTATATGTCATATAGGTTGATGTATAGTGCCTACTCATGTGTCCGTGCAGATAACAAGATATAAATCCCCTATTTTGTGATACATCTCTGTACAACATACAGGCTACATGTGTTTAAAAACAGACATGTTTGTAAATAAGGACAGGACTATAACTCAAATAGAAGCCCTGCTGCCATGATAATAAAATGCACTTCTACACATCTCTGTATCATGATGTGGTTGAATATTATTTCTGGCCTACACAATTCAAGTGGCATTTTAATAGACCTAACTATCAATAACTATTTCAAACATTCATATGTTTTTTTCAGCAATTGAAAAAACCACAACGTCACGTCTGTATTGCAATGCATTGTGGGTTATTAAATCAAGTCTGCTGAAGTCTGCACCCCAAGCGGACCCTCTGGAAGAGTGCTGAAAGTCCACTTGGGGACTGGATGAATTGTGGATTTGGGCAGTGCTTAGCACTCCCAGACTTCCAGGAATGAGCCCCCAATATCCGCGAGTCTGCAAGTGCGGTTAAGTCCGTACATTTGGATTCAGCCTGGCTGGTCAGTCACTCACTCTACAAGAGGAAACAACACTTCAAAATAAAAACTCTGTGCCAAGTCAAATCACCTTGCTTCAAAATAAAGTGTGTTTTTTACAAACTTGACATGTTTGTGAGTCACTTGGGGTCCATTCAGAATGGACCCACCAGTTGGGAACCACTGATCTAGACCATCATTTCTAATTCACTATGGAGAGGCTCCACGCTTAACACCCTATGACATCACAAATTTGAGTTTTAACACTGTAGATTTGCGACTTGGGGCATAGTTGTTAATTTTTACTCATATTTTTTGACTGTCTTAAGATCATATGAATAAAGTTTATGAATTTTGAAAATGGGTGAAATTCCCCCTTTAAATTATCGATACTTAATGATAAAGTGCAGGTGGGCGGGGCGGAACCATGGAGCGGAACCAATGTGCGACGTTGTTCACTCAGGTGATGATTAATGTGACCGGAAGTGTACAGCGCGCCTAAATCGAAGTTGCTAGTAAGGTGCTTAACAAATACCGCGTTACGGACTTTTAAATTATTTTCTTCCCAAAGTATTCACCGAGTCAAAGCGGCAAACGTTGCAGCATTTGACGGAACAGTTCCAACTAGTGAAGAAAGTGAAGAATATCCGTTTTTATGTTTATTTAGCGATAACTGCTACACAACAGTTAAGCTAAGCTAGCTAGCTTGTGAAGCTAACACGTTAGCGGCGGCTAGCGGTGGACAGGTGCGGCAATTAACGCTCCTCCTTCCCTCCTCGCATCGTCTGTGTGTATCTGGACCGCTGTTACCACTTCTTTAAAGGGTTTGCAAACCAAAGCAATATTATTTTAACTTTACCGAGCCCATTTATACAAATATATGACTTTGTAATTTGCTATTAAGGCAGATACTAGCAAACGCTGTTCTCAGAGCAGTTACTGTGGCACTGCCTGGGTGCAGGTGACTCCTCGCTGCATTCAAACATGCTCTTTTCTTGACTGCCACGCAAGAAACAGTTGTTTTCCATATCACGGAGGGGTGTAAAACTCACGGAAGGCCCAGTTAGTGCAGCTGGCCTTCCACAGAGAACTTCTAGAAGAGCCCAAATGACTGGAAAGATGTTATCGTCACACAGCTCTGTGCAGACACTCGCCGCCTTCAGCTATTTTAATGGTAAGTGGAGCTCATTATTAACCCTTGGCTTTACTGTGCTTTTGTTCTGCTGTGGATTAATCTGTACTTCGCTCACGTCCGCATCCGTCTGGTTTCCTGTGTTTAGTCAACATTGTCGCTGTCCTTGGTGCTGAGTCGTGGATGTAATAAAATAGTGGCGTGGTGGGAAAGCTTTTTCTTTTCTGTTTTCCTTTCTGCTGGTGTCGAGCATTCATAAATGTTAGGTCTGGTTTGAGGCTGAATGCCCTTGAACTTCTCGAGGCTTGGCCATTTCCTCTCTTTCAAACAGCATCTGAGGCTGCCTGTGCACCTTGATGCTCATGCAGTTGTTTATGCGTGTCCCCCATGTGGAAATCTGAGTGGAAATCAGATTTGTTCTGTCGCCGACACTGCACTGTATATAGAGATGTTGAGTTGTTGGCCCGGATTCAGCCTCGGCTGGCTTAAATGAAACCAGGGAGAACAGGCAGTTGATCCAGTGCAAGCTAGTGATAACGAAGACAAATAGAAAGCCATGGTGCCAGACGACTGCTCAACGATCAGTGGGTGTTGGAGATACTCTCTAGGAGAGAAATGGCAATCGACAAAAATCCTTTCAATCAACCGGGCAATCAAGTGATAACGAATAAATCACTTTCTCTTGGATGTTGTCATTCTGTGATTGGTTCATGCAGTGATATCTACAACCCTGACTACCTGATCTTGACATCCCCCTGTGAGGTTTCTAACACTCTCTTCAGAGCAGCAATGAATTGTGCAGCTGGTTTGTGTTATTGATATTGAACAATTCTGCAAAGCCCCAGATTTCATAAAATGAGTCCAACAAAATTAAACAGATACTTTTTGCCTCATGAGATAAAAACCACTGTTGAATGTTGGCATTGGAAGCAAATTAATCCTGCAACATCATGCAGTATGCACATTAATTAAAAAGAAAAATTCTTTTAACTTTGAAATAGCTAAATCGCAGCTGCAAAGGCAGCTGCACAAATGACTCATTTACTTTTCAAAACAGCCTCAAAAATAGTGATGTATGTTAAACACAGGGAAGCTGCTTTGGCAACGAGGAGCAGAGGCCATAAGTAAACCCTAGCCAGCATTAACTGAAAGGCACTTCATGGGATATTTGCATAACAATGCTACAAAATGCAGCCTAAACACAATTGTGAGAGTTGAATCAACCCCCTGCTGACATAATTTAAAATAAATGAACATTATAAGTTTCACAAAGGCAGTATTTATTCCAGAGTTGCTGAATTGCATTATGGGACTCCTGGTTATCACGCGTGTCTGTATGACTAGATATAAGTCAGCATAACATATAGTATGATAGCAGCATCAGCTTAAACAAATAGGGTCTGGTTTTAACTGTAAAATGAGTTGTTTATGGTCACTAATATTGATTACACTGCACTGCAATGTATAAATTTTTAAAGTTGGTGCTATTGCCTGAGGGCAACACTGAGGCAAGTGCTGCGACAGGTGTTTACAGAGGCTACAGTAATTACAGCAGCATTACTTATGGGAAACAAATAGGCACAAAAACACACAGTGCACAGTGCAGTGTTCGAGGAGGATAGTGAAAGATGCTGATCTGTCTTTTCTGTTTTTAATTTATGTACCAAATTTTTGGCTCTCAAAGTTTCGGGGCTGAGAAATTAATAATTGTGTTTCAACCTCATTAATAATTGTGTTTCAACCTCATCTTTAGATGAGGTTGCATCAAAACATCTAGCTAACTGTCTTCCCTCCTGATAAGTGATGAAACACAATATTCCCCCTTTATTATGATATGACTGTGTTATATAAATGCTGCTGGCTGCTTTGTGTCAATGTGCTGCTTTTCACAATGAAACTGTCAAATTAGGAGGCTTGAAAATATAAAGATTGTGAGCTTTCAGACTTCATCAAGGTGACAGGGTGAAATGTGAACATTGCCTGTTTAACAAAGATGACTTTTTCTGAACGTTTTTAATATTTATTGGAAATTAGACGTGACAGTTCTCTCCTCCTTGCACTGTTTAGCCTTTGACATTGAAAAGCTGATATATTTGTGACTATCCAGTTGATGGCATGTTGGTGTTATAAGTCATTTACACAAAAGATTTAGTAGATTTTTCTAAGAAACGCTCATTATTTCACAAAGACTATGGGTTCACAATCAATGCCAAGAACTCGATTGCATTATATGACAATAAAACAGCAACTGATAAGGCAAGTTGCCACTCCCCCAGATGGGTTATTGCATGCATACCTGAAGCGGGCAATGTGACTAGATACTAGAATTTCTAATTTTGATGTATTAGCTTGAAAAATATTTTGAATATGACAGGAAAATTTGGTATTAACAGCATGAAATTCAAAATCTTACTATATAATGACGAAAACTCTGTCTGTGTCTCTGTTCCACGTTTTTCTCCTTTCTGACGTAGAGGGTCATGGGAGGATGCGAATGAAGCAATATTACATCAATTGGTCAAAGGGGGGCGCTATAGCAACTGATTGAAATTGCAAACTTTGAATGGGCATATCTCATGCCCCGTATGTCGTAGAGACATGAAACTTTGCACAGAGATGCCTCTCCTCATGAGGAACACATTTGCCTCAAGAACCCATAACTTCCGGTTATATGGATTTTTCAGCCATTTTGAATTTTTTGAAAAACACTTCGAATCGATCTCTTCCTAGGAAGTTTGAGCGATCTGCATGAAACTGGGTGAACATAATCTAGGGACCAATATCTAAAGTTCCCTCTTGGCAAAAGTTGGAAAACTTACTAAAACTGAGCTTCTATAAGGCAATGAATATTGCGGAGGGCGTGGCTCATCACATAAAGGTGTATAACATCTCAAGGGTTTCACCCATCACCACGCAACTTTGTAGACATATGACCACACATAATCTGAGGGGACCCCTCCATTATTGACCCCATCAAACAAAATGGGGGCGCTAGAGAGCTAATTTCTTATCTAGGCCTAACCGCCATATTGATTTTTACTAAATTTGGTAGATATGTAGAACAGGACGCCTCAAGGTGACTGGAGAACTTTAACTCTAATTGGCAACTGGGTGGCGCTATAACAACAGAAACATGCTTGAAAATGGCTAAAATGCTACCGATCACACTTTAACTATCTGCCTTTCAACGTGCTACCTCAACTACTAATGTACAGTTTTAGCCCACTAACTATCCCACTATTGGCAATGGTACTACTGTACTTTCAATATAGCAATTGTACTATCAAATTCACAGAAACTCTGTCTGAATACATTGCTCTTCTTAATGGGTTCAGTTGACTATTTAATCTGCAATTTCCTGACCTGTATGAAACTGTACGTGGGCAACTGTGCACTCAATGGGTATGGACTAGTTTCTATTAAATGATGAATATAATAAGGCTGTAAGATGACAATGACTTATTTGTGGTTAGTCACAGAGAACAGCAAAATAACTGTAGTAAACATAACCAATATCTAAAAGATATGTACATTAGAGAGGCAATCTCATCTGGCGACATCTGTAGTTAGAATCAGAATCACCTGTATTTATTCTGTTACAGGTGAAGTAACTGTGGTTTAATGCTATGGGCCTGGGAGTTCTGGGAGCAGCAGAACAAACCATTGTTGTTTTAAAAAAGAAGTCAGACAATAATTGGCCTTTTTCCATCATTCTGGGAGCAACCACGATCTGATTTTATGCTGCAGTCTGCGGACAGCAGGACACGGTGAAAGTGAGAGTTGGTAACCTCGCCTAGTTGGAGGTGTGCAGCGTGTTCCCTGCAGCTCTTTGTCTAACCGCTCACTGTGGCTGCTCCTCCTTGTTCCATTGCTGCCTGCAATATGTCAAACTGATCTGCTGTCAGAAGATGCCAGAATTACATTTTTATAAACAGAGGTAAGGGCAGAGCTCATTTACAAACACAGTGCATTCCCTGTGCCCCCTTCATGATAAAAGTTAGCTTATTTGAGCCAGTTAAATGCTTTTAATGTGAAGCTGCAGTTCTAGGAAATGTTTGATGTACATTAGCAGTAAGTAAGAGTGAGAAGAGGTGGAGCTATGGGGGAACAGTGGTGTGTGTGTCATCATGTGATCATGATCATCAGAAGAGTGTTACCAGTGTAACAATACTGTGGAGAATGAGTATTGAAACCATTTAAAATATTCAGAATAGATATGTATCGATAATTTTGACAACACTACAGTGACATAAACCATGTGAAAGAACCTCTGAGCAGCACTGTGGAGTCCCTGAAATAGCACACCTGTCCGCTTTACCCTTACTCTCAGAGGGGTCAAGTCAGAAAAATGGTAGGTACATGTCTTTTGTTTTTTATATGACGTTTGTTCAGAAACTCAGCTCCACATGAGAGCCTTTACTCTTTCTTTCAACCTAAAATCACCAGATGAGTGACCAAAAGGTGCAAAATAAAGTCACACAATTTGAGATGTCGGGCTGTTGGTCTTGATCCACTCGGGACCGGCTTAAATGAAACCAGGGAGAACAGGCAGTTGATCCAGTGCAAGCTAGTGATAACGGAGACAAATAGTAAGCTATGGCGCCAACGGAGTCACACACTACTGTCCAATGATCAGTGGGCGTTTGAGATACTCTCCAGGAGAGACATGGGGACTGACAAAAATCCTTTCGATCAACTGTGCAATCAAGTGATAGCGATTAAATCACTTTCTCTGGGACGTTATCATTGTGTGACTGGTTCATCCATCTTACGCTCATTCGAATGTCTGTTGGTGGTTTAGTGGGCGCACAAACGTGTGTGTGGCTCTGCTCCAAGCCTCTCAGGCAGGTTTTATGGCTCTCAGGGAAACAATGCAAGGCATGCCATATGAAAGCTCCATTTTCTCCCTGTAAAGTGGTTTAAACACAACATGAGCACTCTGAAGCCCTTAGCTTACAAGCACAACTAAATTTTATGGTCAGAATCTTAAATGTTAAAAATACAAATGAGATGGGATGCAAATATCTCCAGGTATTGCTACAGAAAATAGTTTCCTCATCATTTGTCATGAGCAAATGATTAAATTGATGACATTGTGGTGAGGGTCTTGGAGTTATTAAATCATTATATTCTAATTTTGCAATCAAGAGGGGGAAACTCAAGTCTGTTTTTTTTAACAAGTTGACTTTTTGTAAACTTTTGTTATGAAATGAAATAGTTTTATTGGTAAATAAGACATGTACAGTAATAAGATGAAAATGAAATGTTATTGATAAATACTTTATAATGCAGTGTTAAACAACAAAATAATCACACTACATAGCACAGAACATTTTTAAAGCGTAAAATTTTATCTGCACACTTTAAGTTAATGAGTCATTAGTTCAAATAATTAAGCATATTAATTAATGCCACAATCACCTATATTATACGCAGGGATGTCCCAATCTGGTCTCAAAGATTGGTATTGGGGCCAATCAAGGCATTTTTTTTAACTGATCCCAATTGGCTATATGGAGCTTTATTGAGCCCGATCCGAACCTTTCTTTAAAGCCTCGGTGTGTAAAAATGGTGAGTAACAGTGATATCAGCGGTCAAATTCTAGATTGCAGCGCTCACTCGCTCACCCCTCCCGTCGGGTAAGTGACGGTGGCCTCGTAGGACAAAAAGCCTTGCGCAGACAGCGGACTTTTTCGAGATTTTCAGGAGTATCTAGCAATGAGGTGAATATTTATTTAGGAATCTAAACCATGTTACGATATGTTATAGCTTACCAGTGAGATATAGGTTATCTGTGAGATATATGTTAGGAGTGTTTTATTTCTAATTGTTTTGGTAACACGAGCAAACATTAGCACAGTAATGCTAAAATAACACGTTTTATGTGATAGTCACGGCACAGTGCGGCAAATATAGGTTGGTACGATTATAATATATGCGTTTCCAGAGTGTTCTTCCACAGGACACAGGGAGATGAGGAAGAGGGAGAGGGAGAGGAGGAAGACCAGGGAGAGGAAGGGGGCAAGGGGGCAGCTAACCATTTAGCTGTAGCTCTGGGATAACGTTAGCCAAGGCTAGGATAACGTTAGCACATAAACGTAGCCGTCACTCGAACTTAGACGCGAGGGAAAAGTAGTTGCAAACATGAAGCCAAAATGATTTTAAAATATCAGATTGAATTACCTGTCTATCAGAAAGCAGGCAACCTCCGCATCCCTTGTGAAATCCTTCTCCTTCAGGAGTTCTTTCCACCTGGAATAAGCAACGCCGATTTTAACTGTCCTATCCTCGCTTATCTGATCTTTTTCTTTTGTTTGGTGGCGTGGTTTCCCTCTTACGGAGCAAAACATATGTGTGGTCCTCCATTTAAAGTGCGACAGAATCATAAAAGTACAAAGCAGGTTCACACAGAAGCGCCTCGGATTGATCTTCACAGTGACGGCAAGTTCTAGGTAAACGCGAAAGGCGAAGTGCATATTTCCCTTTCGGCCACTGTATTCAAATATGTCGACGCAAGAAGGCAGCCTCCAGCAGACCGTGCCCTGCCTGTGTGTATATATAGAGAAATCATTTTAAGCCTATGAGAAAGCTTCCATTTGTATGTGAATTGCATTACACTTTAGTAAATATATATTTATGAAAGCAGTAGTTGATATTTGCTAATAAACAACCACGTAAATTACACATTGTAACTTTAAGGAACAGCTTAGATGGAGGTTTATTTTTCTTAATGCATTGCATCGCACATATTGAGTTTTACATATACATCAGATTGATTTTTATAACTTAAAAGTACTTTAAGTGTGCACCCTGCATCTCTGTTATAAGGAAAATAGAAGTATCAGATTGGGACTCTAAATACTAAATGACTCGGGGCAAAAAACAAACAAACTCTGGGACATCTCTAACTATAACATGATTTGATATGATATAATGTAAATCAGTCTTATTCAATCTAAAGTTATCAATAATGCAGTATGTGAAAATAGGAATAGAAAAGAAAGAATCAGCTCCAGCAAAAACTTTACTTGTTCATTCAGTCTAAGCAGGTGGATTGTACAGGTATTTACAGGTCTCTGTTACAATAGGAATATATTACGATTGGTTGCTGAAAATACATTTGAGAAGTAGATTTTAACCTTTACCAGTGCATTTTGATTCTGAGCCAGCAAGAGGGCTGCACTTATTGCCAGTGTTGCTATGACCATAGCTTTGCTTGTAGACATATGCATGAGTTTGGATGATGGTTTTTGCTTGGCGGCACCCTGAACAGTTTGACTGTGCTGCACTGCTTCCCGCTCCTCCTGGGTCAGGGTCACTGGGCAGAGTTCAGCCAGTACTTCCAGAGCAGCTCGCTGACCAGCTTGTACTGCGCCACTCATGTACCCACACCACAGGGTGGCTGTCTCTGTGCCTGCCCAGTGGATCCTGTAAATCAAGAAAATCAGTGAGCCATACTAAACACTGAGCCTTATGTTGCTGCTTGAAGAGGCCTTCAATTTATCCTCTGTTAGACTGATAACATCTCTTTTAGCCCATTTATGTAGTGTCTTAAGCCATTAACACTCGCTTACATTATCAGTTTACACGTGAAGCTGTTAACTAGTAAGATTTCCTTACTGACAAGCTGAAACAGATTTGTCCTTTGTTGGCGCTTATAGTCTCTGTTCACTGAAATTTGCAAGTACATGCTCAGTAAATGAGGTTGAGCCTGTTCAAGCCTGTAGGGACTGCTCACTGGGAAAGCTCAATAACAATGCAACGAACAAAGTCAAGGATATCTTATTAACCTTACAAGTTCCTGCCCATGGTGCCAGAATTTGTTGTAAACACTATCCCTCATCATGTGACTTGGAGTTGGAATACTGTTGTCAGAGTTAAACTTGAGCTGGAGTATGCAGACTGCAGGGCTTTGTCATTGGCAAGATGGTAGAATTCTCGGTTTGATTGTGTAACATTCTCAAAAAAGCACTGTAAAATTAGCAGTCTTGTGCAACGGAAAAAATGGATTGGAGTCAATGCTTGGGAGGAAATATGTGGCAGTGGGTGCTGCTGCTGCCAATTGCCAGGCCCCCGAGAGGTTGAAGACAATGACTGCAGAACTGAAGATGATGCATTATAGTCTCTCTTTACCAGAGGCATTGTGAAAACATATCACTACTCACCCCTAAATAATGGCAGCTTAGCAGCAGGTTAGCTACCTCTCTCAAAGCTCCAATCCATTGGTCATAGAGACAAGACTGAGGGAGTGATAGAGAGACCATTCTTTGGTCAGAGAAACTACTCCTCAGCACTTTGTGTGATGTTGTGAAGAAAGACAAGGTTCACACAAGGTGGTTGACGTGCTCGAATTTTGAGTGGAAAAAAATCAAATACTGGAATACCTTGAAAATAGCTCTCTTTTCTAACAAAATGCTTAAAAAGTCCTTGAAATTGAACCATATAACGCTGTCTTACATTTTGCTTAGAGCCAGAAATTGTTCGGCTTTTGCTTTTTTTGAATTCTGACACATTCGTCATAGTTTATTTTTACTTTGCTCAACTCTTAAAACCTGCCAAAAACCAGTCGGTCTGTGTTGCCATGGCTAAACTAAACATGAATTAACTCATTGAGCCGGATTTTCACCGTGATTTCTTTTCTTGTCACATTAGTGATGTGCCAATGTGATAGCTCCACTGAAAACTGAAAGTGAAACGTAAATTCCAGCTGGCATAATTTCCTTATGCTACTTTCAGATGGTTCTTTTTTTAAAGGTGATTTCTCTTTTCTTGTGTTCTCTTTTTTTCTGGTAACGAGTTGACAATTCTGTTTGCTATCAGGCAAGCTTGGCATGGTTTCTCCCTCTCCTCTTGAGCTGTGTGCAGACAATCAGTACAGCAGGTGTGGGGCAGCCAGGAGGACACTGCTCACTGCAGGGTTCAGTTGTTGTAAGTTTCTCTGGTTACACTGATGCTCTTGCAATAAAAATGTTCTTTGAAGATGGTGCATCATAGGGCTGCCCCTTGAAAGTCAGAAAGTTGGAGATTTGAATTCAGTCAGAGACCCCTCAGTCAACTGAGATTACTTCACGTCAAGCAGTTGTTGTGCTGTGCAGTGTACCTTTGGGAACATTTTGGTCCCCAGATTTTGCTGCAGAGTGAGTGCTCGCAGCTCTCTAGTACAGACAGCTGCTGATGTGATGCAACAGCACAGAGGAGGAAAAACTTTCCACTGTAAGGCTACGAGATAACATTATTGACCCTTCCTGGCTTTTGTTTGATATGTAGTGTTGGCAATAGGGCTGCCCCCGAGTAGTTGAACAAATGTTAGTCGACCAGAATAGTCTTTAGTCAGCAAGATTTCATTGGTGGCTTAGTCGTAGGAAAAAAAAAGGGGGGGGGGGACGGACTCAATTAGGAGCTGCACCTTGTCAAAATAAATCAAAACTTATATGACTGGACCATGTGGGAATTTAATGTGAAAGACCAGACACAGGAAGTGGCCACGCTCAGCAGTCAGACAGGAGTCAGGTTAATTTCCA
Organism: Epinephelus moara; assembly: GCF_006386435.1. Taxonomy (NCBI): domain Eukaryota; kingdom Metazoa; phylum Chordata; class Actinopteri; order Perciformes; family Serranidae; genus Epinephelus; species Epinephelus moara. Next base: position 9,519,715 of record NC_065514.1, on the reverse strand, counting down.
GGGCTGGTACCTGTGGTTATTCCACAGGCTAGTTAATAACATGTCGGGCAGGAAATCCAAAGTGTGGGATCATTTTGAGAAGGTGAAGGACGAACCCAAGGTGATATGTAAACTCATCTTCATTGGTCGACTACAAACATGACGTATCATCTGAAACATGGAAGTAGCTACATGCCCATTAGCCCACAGCGTCATTAACAGGCGGCTCGCTCAGTGTGTGACGTGCACTTGTAGATAAAATATAGGCCTATATTAATGAAGGTTCATTAGTACGGTTCTGTATTTCTATGTAATGTAGCACAGTGTTAACAATGTTACTGATATTATTTTTTCTCACACCTTCAACTCAAACCATTGTGTTGCCCCGCCCAAAATATATAATTTAATGCTCACATTAATACTGTCAACATGTGGGCGACTAGTCTACTCATGGCCCTAAGTGACAACTGTTGGTCGACGAGGAAAATTCTTAGTCTGGGGCAGCACTAGTCAGCAAAAAATGTTGTTTCACATTTCTGATTCATAGTTAGCTCCGTCAGCTTGTTTACTACATTACATGAATACTGCTGCCACACTGAACATCCTGCTGAGCCCATTTAAATGTTAAAACTTTATATGAAGAAAAAAAATATTCATCTGACATAATTCTGACTCAGGTTCAGCCCTAGTGTAGCTCTAAGCAGCATTGCTCTCATGCCATTATTTTGTTAAGGATTCTATACAGGTATGCCTAAAAAGAGTGTGATAAGTAATCCTTCACTGTAAAAAGAGATTTTGATCACACCATTAACCCTAAGGGGCCCGAACGACGCATAGTGCGTTCAAATTCACACCTGTTCTTCTCTATTGATTTTCTCTGCGACCGTGCATCATAGCGAGAAGCCACGCATATCACGTGAAACAGCGGAATCGTAGCTTTCAACACAAGACCAACCACTTGTCGGTAGTCCAATGTTTTCACAGCGAAAAAAAAATGATAAAGTTACACTGAAATGATGCATAACAGAGCTTTCATACAGCTCTGCNTAGCGAGAAGCCACGCATATCACGTGAAACAGCGGAATCGTAGCTTTCCGACAAGACCAACCACTTGTCGGTAGTCCAGTGTTTTCACAGCGAAAAAAAAATGATAAAGTTACACTGAAATGATGCATAACAGAGCTTTCATACAGCTCTGCACACACATTACTCTTGGATGGATTACTCGCGAATGCAGGCTCGCACAGAAATGCCACGCATATCACATGAAAGCGCAGGA
>NC_065514.1:9416916-9517982 GCF_006386435.1 Epinephelus moara | reverse complement strand
TATAGCATGTGTATGTAGCCTTTATAATGACTGTGATATGAGCTTAAAAGTAAAGGCAGTAAAAATACCCCAAAAACGCCTAGGGCCCATAGGGTTAAAGTAAAACATTTATATTTGAAAAGGAATGCTTTGCTTTGAATGAAGTCCTTGAAAGTGAAAATAATAGTGCTTAAAAAAGAACATAAAAGCCCTTGGATTTCATTTTGTAATTTCTGTACGAACCCTGCAAAAGAGAAGGTTCAGTGCTCTTCCTGCTTTGCTGGTTCAGCGAAAACTAAAAGCCATTGCTCTGAGATACAGATGGAGGGGCTGGTCTTTTGGCTAGTTTCTGTGGCACCACTGATTGGTGAGGTGGAGCTGAGCCACAGCCCAGCATGAATAATGCACCCTTTAAATTTTAGCCTTCCATTGGTTGCTTGTTGGGGGGATGGAGAAGCAGCGTTAGAACAAAAGTGGAATATGAGAGATTCCCAGCTTCTGCTCAACAGCCGGCCACCCTGCAGCATGTGATAGATATGATCAAATGTAAACGCATGTTGTGATGGAGTGTATGACACTTTAGATTGGGTTATGCTTTGTGGGTTGAAGGAGTTGCATACAGCCTCTCAAGAGAAAAGACAGCCCTCTTCTAGAAGGTTAAAGTGCTCTACAGAAAGTAGGAATTTATTAAAGACTGTTATTCAGAAACTTGTGCAATTATATTCTTGTACCCAGAGAGACAAATGATCTGTGTTCTATGAATGCTTGTGATTATGCGTGCCTTAAGGCAAGAACATGCTAATCAGGGCTACACATAGGCGAACATGCATGGAGGTCTGTTAGACATATTCACTTGTCTGTTTTTTCATTATTTTAAAGAATTGGAGTATAACATGAGTGGGTTTTTGTTACAAGACCGCCTCCTAAAAGTAGCTTTATCAACCAGTCAGCTCACATGACACTGAGTTCGATGCAACGCAGTGTTGAAATTTATCTGTGCATTTTAGCTCCCCTGTGTGCGATTATGAATTATGGTTGCATGTCTTCTGAGAACCGTAATCCTGGGCTTACTGAAGGAAGCTAATAAGAATCAACTACCTACAGTAGGTGTCTTGTTAACTCCACCGGATTCTATTCTTTCACATCTAACGTACCACTGAGACACAAGACAGTCCACTGGGTCACCATTCGAAGGACACCATATACATATAGCGGATTACAGCTCATGTATTCACGAGCCCATCATATTTGCTTCAAGGCTCCTCTACTGCTCTATACCGGCCCCCATCCCTGTACATCAATCAGAGGAATGGAGAAGGGCTCTCCCTTAGCACCTTTAATCTGGCCAGTATCCTTGATAATTAATTTATGTCATCTGAACTGCAAAGTTAGCGGCCTCAGCAGCAAACAAGCCTCCCCTGGACTCAGACACACTTCCATGATGCTGTAAAGCAGGCTATGACAATGAATTTCACAAAGGGACGTTGCTATTCAGCAAGGGTGCTAACAAGAAATTGGATGAGTAGTCAGGAGTGAACAGAGGATCAGTGTGTGCCAAAGCTACGATGAGAAATGCTCAGAAGCATCTTGGGAGTTCAGTTCAGCCTACAAAAAGATTCCACTCGAGACTTCATCTGCAGAATATCCAAGAAGACGACCTCAGACTGAAAGGCCTTTTGGCAACATGTCAACAAGCTTGGAGTTAGTAATGCACACCGCCTGCCTATCCACTGAGAGGCCTCCTCAGACTGATAAAGACTGCCTAAAAAGTGAGTTTCTGAACGCTGCCTGACGACACCTCCAGTACAGGACCTCTGACTGCAACACTTGGTGAAATACTTTTGTTTAAGGATGCTCTGTAATGGATTTAAACAACAATGCTAGAAGTGTGAAAAAACCCAGTAATCAATTTCCTTGATGCAGAGAACACAAATGGGATACCATGGAATTTGCCAAAATGAAGAAGCAATTTATAAAAAATCTAGGTTTTGCCTACCATTATAAATGTTTTTTCATAGCGCCTAAGCTGACTGAACAGATCCATGCTGCAATATTTTGGTGTCATTAGAGGCATGCTGCTGTGTCCTCTGCTCTGTGTTTGTGTTTCACAGGGCAGGACTAAGCTCCACACACACTGGGTATAAAAAGTTACTTAAGGCAAGAATATACAGTCAGCCAGCTGACTGGGCTTGTCTGCTCTGCTCTTTGAGACTTTGCTCTGCTCTGCGTTTGTCTGACTCCAACTTAAATGTCGGCTGGGACTGCAGAGATGAGTGACAGCTCAAGGCGGATGGCGAGATCAGTGCGGCACTGGGACAGCCTACAGTGCGACACAGTCAACTTGTAGTTCATCTTCACAAAATGCAACAGTTGCAAACTTGTTTTAATTTAATATCTAAATATTTGGGGGATGAACTTGAAGTACATTGTGAATCCTTTTAATGCTACCACCCTGAGACTAACATTACTGGATGAAGCAGCCATCAGCAGTAATGTAAACAAACCAGACTGGCTGACCAACACACACTGCAGCATTAAAGAGAGGCCGCACTTTGCTGCAGGAGATGTTAAAACAACACAGTGGGGCATGCCGCCTCCCCCTTATTTTGTTATTGTTATACAAGCAGGAGACTGTAATATGCTTTAATATAAACTAATTTTTAAAGTAAAAAATGCTGCCAACTATTTATTATTCAACAGTATGTGAATTGCAAACTATTTCCGGTGAAATATAACAGTACGTAAACACTGGACATAATGCTGGCAATCACATACCACAGTGGGTTACCATTAGCATCTGCAGATGGATACAATCAGACTGGCACTCCCTGGTTTAAAAGCTGGATATGAAAGCATTTTGGCTAAAAGGTTGAAGGGAAAAGTGACCAAGTCGAGAGCCACTCTGTAAGCAAGTAAATCCATCTGTTTAATTATGGATTACTACAAATACAACAGGTCTGTGCTATGTTTTAAAAGTAGTAAGTAGTCGTACAAGAGAAAGATAAATCATGCATTGTAATGCATCGATAATTCATCCCATTGTAGCCCTCTCAATTGTAATCAAATCATAACGTGCTTGGAGATTCCCACCCCTAGTGACAGCTAACTGTGGCTTAATCACAGTTTTTTTCTCCATCTGACAAACAGATCAAATACTTCTGTGCTTCTTGGGTGGTCGAGAGGCATTGCTGATGTTTCATCATCATGCATCAAGCATTGGTCACCTGTAAATTCATTTCAGTGGCCCAGGATACACATGACCACGTCCACTTTTAAAAGTAAGGTGTAGAACAAAGGAAACACTTTGCAAATCTATTAAAAAAGCCTGATGAAGGTCTAGTACCGAAATGTCGCAAATAAATTATATATTGCAAGTTAGACAGTGTGCGGGAGTCCTTCTGCAAAAGTAAGGTGTGAAAATATATGTATGAAAATAAGATTAATTGGATTATAGTACTCACTCTGAGAAATGAACAGATTGTGAGTAAAATGATCATGCTGTATTCTTTGATACTGGGTTGACGGATGACGTTACTGTTGGACCCTACGGTCATCCCACAAAACTGAAGGATAGGACAACTGCTAAATTTAATATAAAACCAAGATGTGAAGCACTTTATTTTACAAAAGCACAGAGGTTTTGTCTTATAACAGTATTGAAGCACTGTGTTTATTTTAAGAAGTGCAGTATTGTATTACACCAAAGTTATTGATATTCTTTAAATTTTGAATATTTTCTTACTGACTTGGTGAAATGTAATTCATCCATCAAGTGATTAGAAACTCTTTCTAACTAAAATATGTGCATAAAACACAGAACTCAGAAAAACTCATTGGAAATTGGAATTTGGAAAAACTTACAATGGATTTTAAAGGGCCATGTTAATATAACCAGACTTTTTCTTTTATTTCTCATGCAGATTAACATCTAATTGACACTTGTGTATTTCTTACATAAATGTAAAGTAGTGAAATGGACAGCTTGGGCATGATGTGAGTGGACATTATCAATTCACTCGATGAGGGCGGCTTCAACCACAGGTGCTTTCCCCTTTGTGCATTTGTTTTCTGCCTCCATCACTAGCAGCCATACCTTTTTCTTGTTGTTTGAGTAGACCACACAAGGTAGCCCGGGGAACACCAAGTTTGCTGCTGCTGTCCTTGGCTTGTTTTGGCAGTTTGTCATTAGCTTGAAGGAGAATACGATTTTCACTGAGAGAAAATGACTCACCTTCTCCCGTCATGATTTTAATGTGCTCACAGCACAAGCCTCAGGTAGCCAGCTGGAAGTAGACAGGTTACCGTGAGGCAAAGTAACTTAGCTTATCATGGGAGTTAAGTTAAATGTAGTTTGAAAACATTTTTCCATGAGTTGTAATGTATGAAAAGACTTCGAATGAACAAGTGGACTACTTGATTACTTTGAGCAAATTAGTTAAACAGCATTTGTACCAGAATGAATCTGTTCCAAGCTTTTTGATCCGTATAAACGATTGATCACTCTAACTGTGACCGCTATAACACTTTCCACTGCATATACAAATGATAATGGAAATGGAAAGCAATGTATTCACAAAGTATGGTGATTAAAAAATAAAAGAGGCAGGAGTAGTGAGGGGAGAAATCAATCAACACAACCATTACAGCGACACGCATAGCAGGTGGCGGTAAACAGTATAATGAGCGGCAGCATTATGCTGAGAAGAGTGAGAGCTTGCCAGATTGAAAAGACCGCTTTGTGGTCTTGATTGAACTTGATTGGTGTCTTGTTTCAATAGGTGATTATAAGATGGGTTAAGTGAAACTGATAGTGTTCTGTCAGAATTAATGCAATGCTTTGTTTCTGTAAATTGTTGGCAAGGGTAAAGCTTGTGAACGCGGTGGTCTGCCATTGAAAGTCTCCACCGTGGAGGATTTCCTGAAATGCACATGTATAGAATTAATCCGATCTCTGAAACGGGGAATAAAGATAAAAAGAATCCCTCTGAGCCAGTGGGATATCATTTTGACCTCCGTTGTATACAAACTGTTCTGCTGTGTCAATTTAATCACATTTCCCACTGGGCTGAGTCAGATACTATAACAGCAGATGAACAAAATGGATTTAGAAAGAAAACCGGTCCACATTGTCACCTTAAGCGCAAATACAGACTCAAGGAAGATTAAAGCTCTCTTTCTGTTCCGTGACTTTTCTCAAGCATTTGATCACGGTGACTAAAGCATTCTCCAGAATAAACCTGTGTTACTTACTTTTCCTACAATATGATACGCCTGATGTCTGTATACGGAAATATAAAGTGAGTTAATATGAGAGAATACTTATTCATTTGCCCTCTATTTTATACACTACAGTTATGAAGTGCACCTGTAATCAGTGCTTAAAATTAGAGATGTGCATATCTGTCTCTGGTTGACAACAATGATGAACACTAATTAACTTTTGGTGCAGCCTGTTTTCACCAACAGAAATCACCCCTGTGCTTGACTAAATTGCATTTCAGCACACATTTAACAGCTGTTCTGAACCGAGATCTGTTCTAATGTTCAGAGTTCAGTTGTCGTGCTCATTGCTCCTACTGTACAGTCCTGTCAGTGGTATTACCAGTGAGAGACATGGCACATTCAGCTCATTAGTTTTAAGTACATGTCCCTAAACTGTGTTGAGAAAGTCCTATGAAGTTTCTGCGTGGTGGATAGTGTTGCTAACGTTTGGTGTAAGGATGGTGAACAGATATTTGAAGATGTTCAAGAAGACCAAATTAATTAACAGCCTCATTCACAACCTAGTCTTTGTATATTTTGGAATACTGTACAATGGGGTATGTGTGGTTGTACAGATTGCAGTTTGCAGTTTATTTGCAATTATTCGAAAAATTGTCGAATAATTGCCACGATTTTCGAATAGTGTTTTTGCTTGTGTTGCCCATCCCTATAAAATACTGTCAATATTGCTGATATTTTGCTACTGGCTAACTTTTAATGATTTACTGGAGATCAAGTCTTTTTCTCTTACTGTGCAGGCTGCTATTTTAAAGCGGTTAAGACGAATTGATTTCTGGGAAAGCTGCAGTTTTTTCCGTATGTGAAATTACTTTAAAGTTCACTAATAAACCCGGTGCTTGGGTGAGTGTACTTGGTGATACCCACTCTAGCATTTTGGGAAGTATCAAAGTCATTTCCGGTACTAGTATTACTGCCCGAGCAACTCTACTTTCAAGTCGGTGTTGTTCATCCTCATACTGGGTCAGAGTGCTTTCCCCATGGAAGGTTCAATAGGAGTGGCTTATATTGGAAGAGAGACATGTTCTTTTACCTGCTTGTCTGTTGATTCCAGAAGTACCATTTGTTTCTTGCTGGCTTTTCCTTAAAGTTGTGTCAGTGATGCCCTTGGTGAAGTAAAGCAAGGAGGAGGCACATTTGTTTTATTGTATTGTCCTTGTATAAACAGATGCTTTGCTATTGGGCTTTGTGTTTGCATATCACAATCATACTGTATGTGTTGGCAGGATGGGATTTTCTCAAGGCTGTTTGATGCAAATGGCATCAAGCATTGCACTGAGTCTTTTCAAGAGGAGGATATGTGTAGGAGATTTGTGCAGCAGTTTGTGGCCATTGCTCTTCAGATTTGACCTTTTGGTCTGTACGTTTGGGGACTTTGGGGTAAACGCCTTGTGAGAATTATGCTGAACCTGGACAAAGTCACCGGCATAATTGCCGGTCAGTGCTGCACTCAATGTTCTCAAAAGTTCTTCTGTTAGACTCATTAAAGCTTGAGCTTGCTTGGGTGCTTGACACTGTTGTCAAATTGTTTGTCCAGTTATGTGTTGTGTATGCAACAGTATCCAAAATTAACTTTTTCACTTACTGGCCAAGGTGGCTGGTAGGTTTAACAAAATTCACCAGCCAAGAATATTTTTTACCTGTCACATCATTTCATTGAGATAATAAGGTAATACACTGGATACAAACTTAAAGAGGCTAGGGCAAAATCTGAAGTAAAGATACTTAAATATATTGAACAACTTCAGCCTCAGCATGTGAATAGGTTCCCTATGGTAGGCAATCTATATGTCTTGGGCTTTTATTGTGAAAGGTAAGGACGGAAAACATGAGGCTCATGTGCTGCCACTGACAGTTACTGTACGTTCAAACCAGAAGCTTCTAAAGAGGTAAAGTGTCTTGCGGACACCCAAGATGCCCGACTGTCAAAAATATTTGTGGCAGCTTTGGTCGCTCTAGTCGCTCATCACGTGAATCATTGAACATTTGATCGTGCTTGTCAATTTAAAGGAGCTGCAAAGCGGACTACTGGCTTGAAAGCAGCGTCGTTGTTGCTTGCTGTTGTCCAGTCAAAAAGCTCATAGTTGGTCAACAGAAATAATGTTGATAAAGTGCTTTGCTTTGCAGGATGTCATCCCATTCAAACCAAGCAAGGAAGACTTGCATGCTACGTCGCAACATTAGCCTGCAATTCTCTCCTCTATTACTAACATTACACACTTTAAAACTCACCAGACCAACCAACTACCTCCGCGACGCGGTCCCAAGCCTCATTCTTTTTATTTTGGTCTCTGTAACTGAACAGCGACACATTATAAACAACTGAATGGGCGCAAATGCAAGTAATAAACTTCTCTATCCATTGTCGGAACAAGTGAGCTGTAGGAACCAAAGTTACATGGCTTGTTCTCTGGGACCCGCTTCATCGAAGCACGTCAGCATTCTGATTGGTTGTCGCCAAACCGCGTCAGAGCTCATTACCGTAAAGTTAAACTTGTTTTAACTCCCCTCCGGACCTGTTCCAGTTGCTTTGGTCGCCCAAGACGCGCGGCTGACGACTAGGTCGCCCTCTGGTTGCTTTTGGTTTGAACATACAGTTAGGGAGTCAATAAAGAGTCAGCCATCTTGGTTCAGACTACAGACTCTACTTGTTATTATTTAGTTACCTTCATAAGTATGGGCACAATGCTAGCTAGCAGCAGACCAGCAGCAAGTGATAGTATCGCGGAACAGCTGATGTCAAGTACTTTAAACAGTGTTGCAAAACAAGGAGGGCTTGAAATGGTCACCTTTGTGGCACAGTTTAAACGAGTGCATGTGTGTGACACAGACAGGAGTAGGTTTGAAGCAGCAGAGCAGTGCACCCCTGAAAGATACCAAAATGTGGTAGAGACTGTCAGTATAGTTTATAGTTACATCACTATTTTGGTACATTTACCCGCCAGTGTGGCAGATAGCCTTCGGAGATTTACATGCATTTTGTGCTTGGCGGGTGTTGATTTCAGACCCTGGTACGCACTGATGTTTTAACACAAATAACATTCCTGATGAATAAATAGTTATTTTAATTGATTTGAAAGTTCAGCCTTATTGAACTTCAATCCATTTGCTATTAATTGAAATCATGACCTGATCATGTGTTGTTATATCATCACCTTTACGTTGATTTCACCAACTTATTTGCAGATGGTTGCTTACTTGTATGTTGCAGAGCAAAATTAACATTCATATGGCGTTGTGTCCATGTGGAAAATGCAGGTCCAATATTCACCATTTTGTATTTTTTACCTTGACCAACTCCTCCAGGAAATATCTGGCTCTTAAGCTCCTAAATGCTCTGCGGTGTGGTGGTGAGCAGGTAGTGTACAGTGGGCCTTTAGATCTTTTTCACAGAAAACAGCTGTCTGCTGCAGTGGAAAACTACACTATGATAGCCTTGAGCGTGAGCAGTTAAGTTGCAGTTTACACAGCTAAACAGTGAGGAAAAGAACTTTTTATAAAGGTCGTTAAAGCAGAGGGGAGCTGCAATTGACAGTTATTGTCGTTTAATGTCAGTTGATACATTATTATAATATGGATATTGATTATAGCTGCTTTAAACAAAGACGAAATCTAATCTAAACAAGTTAGTATTGATTGTTGGCAGCATAACCATGACTTTAAATGTTATTTTTTATAAATCATAAATTATATAGACATATCAGCGTTGATCTAAGCTGAGTGCAGCACAGATCTCCAACTATGTGCAGACAGCCTTAGGGACTTTGAACAAGCCTTTTTTATTATTGATGCACTATAAAGACCTGCACATTTTGTCGCTCAGTGGGGCTCGTGTTTTTAGTACAAGTATTGTGCTGTGACCTTATGCTTAGCAGTCATTTCTTGCTGAGCTGTTGTGGCCTATGTTGTTAAACATCAGGCTTTTGACGTACAAATTGGTCTGTAATGATGAGGCATTGCCTTTTTAAGAAGCAAAAGCCCGTGCAGGAAAGACTGATATGAACATACTGTAACTCTACATTTTTATCACAAGTGGGGCTCCCTGAGGAATCATTCTGGTGTTTCAGGATGAGGAGCAGTGCTGCTGCTGCTGCCCTTCAAAAGAGAAAACAGAGAAGGACTAATCCTCAAATGGATGAATGGATGCAAACTTCACTGTGTGGACACACCGAGTTGAACTACTAAGCCTGTAGACCTCTGATGGAGAGCTCCACTTGTCATTATCGGAGTTAGGAGCCATAACTAGACTTATCATATTTATTCTTGGCACCAAGTTCTGAAATAGTAAAATATAAAAACACTGGTGTTACACAAAACAAAATCCACTGCATTTAAAGCTAACACAGTTCTAAAAGATTTATTTCGTTCCACTCTGTGTATCATTGGTTGGACGAACTAATCCTTTTCTGTCGGTAGTAATAATCCAAACAATGCAAGGTGCAGCACAAACAACCTTTTTTTTTGTTTTGAAAAAAATCAGCATCCTGATCCTCAGTGCATAGTTTTATTCTGTATACACTTTGGAGCTGTTAACTTAGTAAAGCATTACCCACTGGGGTCAATGCATTCAGAGTTCTTGGCAGATTTTCTTTCTTCTTAATCATTCTTGTATCTACTCTCTCTAACCACACCTAGAATTAAGTAGGGATGGCCTTTTTGGGAAAGTCTCATACTGAGCACTTAGGCAGAGTATTCACCCAGAATAATAAGGCCTAACTGGATGACATGACTAGGGATGTCAGTTTAGGTTCATTTTTACTGTCGATAGCCTGACACCCATTAACCGGAAACCAATCTGGAAATCCATCGGTTAAAAAAACAAAACAAAACATTTTTTTTTCTTCCTTTACCTCTGGAGGCACAGCCCAGAGTTTTTCGACTAATGGAAGTGCAGGAGCCTCTGCGATCGCGCATGCCCTTCACTTCCGGCGGTGCCCCCAGGGAATCGCCGTGTTGTTTGCAAATACTTAGCGTAGAAAACCCGCAGAGTTTAGCTATATATCACATTTTTCACGTCACTATATCACAGTTTAGACTATTCTGATGTTTGTAAAGTCTATAAACACAATGATTGAACAAACATTACTATTTCTGTGTGCACGATTTGTAATTATTAATATGGTTATCGTAGATTAGCTGGGCTAACCGTTAGCTGTTAATGTTAGCCGCTAGCGGTGTCTGTAATAACCATAGACTGTATAAAAATAAGGTAATAACTCAATAAACATTCCGTGAATAAAATATTTTTTCCAGCGGATATCTTAGTTACAACATGATTGAGCTAGCAAAGCAGTTTTGTGTTGCTATGTGTGGTATTTATTAAGTTATGGGAAATCATGATGTCTAGAAAGCATCAGTGGCTGCAGCTGACAGGGACAGTTAGCAAAGCTAACATCAAGATGTCATCTGTTAAAAGCCTCCCGTTGTCGGATACGACATGAAACTACTCCAGTTGGCTCAATCATGTTGTGACTAAGACATCCGCTGGAAAAAAATTTTTTTTCCACGTTGACGAGACGGCGTTTTGGGTGGAGCGGTCGCTATGGATACGGAGCTTGCTGTTTCTGTAGGTACACATTTCCTGCCCCACCCCCAGAATTGCAGAATCTGTCTTGAGAGATTAACCGGAAACTAACTAGTTACTTTAAGATTAAAAAGAAAAAAATATGCAAAATGACGTGTAACTCAAGGGGCTGTTTCTTTTTAGTCCGCATTTCGGATTGCTGTCCATTAAGAGGTGATGAAATTTGAATGTTTTGCACTGTAAATATGTTGCCTCTTATTTTTTTCTGTTGACTACTCTTACAGACAAGCAGTCGCTCTCCACTTGGTATCAGCCAAGGTGAGATGACGTAATCAGCAGTAGTAATAGCTAAATGAGCAACATCTCCTTTGACTTGTGTGGTGTACAGCGCCGTCTAGTATAGAATAAATACATCTTTAGCTTTGTTCTTAATGTGTTACAACACAGTGCTAATACTACTAAACTGAAGAGTTGCAAAATTAACCTATAGATTGACATGCATAACCAGTCGGACCTATAAATGGTTACTCGTCGACGTCCCTAATTAACTCTAAAAACGACACTTCAGTCAGTATTGAGGTATATATTCCCCAAATAAAATCCCATAATCCACTAGACACTCCTGAAATCCACCATGCTGTTATGTTTGAAGCACCAGGAGCATTTTTGTCAACCATGCATAGGCTTGTCTTCATTACACGTGCTGGATATGTGTCAAGGTCACAGCGTGTCCTTGAGGATCCATTTTCTATATGGGGTAGGATTGTGGATAAGGGCTGCTGCCCCATGCCGCTGTTTGAGTCACGTTATGTAATGAGCTTGCTCTGCTCCCCACGGACTTAATGTCATTATGGAAATACATTACCTGGATCCTCCTCCCCACCTCTCGCTCTCATTCGTTCAGCTTTGTGCATCTCCGAGCAGGCCATTAGAAATGGATTATAGGACGTTTTCCTATGAGAACACCACTGCTGACGACCTCTTGCCATTTCTTGAGAACTGGACTAATGTGTATCAGCAAAGGCATAATCACTCCCATGACTCATGTCAATGATCTGTAGGCACTGGGTACTAGTGAGTAATACCTAGTTGGCAGGGTGAAGTGCAGACATTGCTTCTGTGATATAAAAATAGCACGATCATCTAGCAACCACAGTCAATATCTCTCATACTATCATCTAGTGTACAATGCTGCAATTTACTGAACATTAAGTCAAAATTTAGCTCTTGAAAAGATTTATATCAAAGATTTAGAAACTGTCAGGCCAGTTTGCTCCACTGCATCCCTCTACATTACCCTTTGTTTCGTCGAGAAAAGGTGACTCTTTTGAGTCCAGGGAGAAGGAGAGGTGCTCTGTGGTGTATTTGTCATCAGTGGGGTGATTACCTGCCACAGGGCCTCCTCAGGCTAGGGTGGTAATATGTTAGCAGACCTGGTGCCATGACATTAACAGGGCAGCCCCCGCTGTAGTCCTCCTTAGCCCAGTCCTGTGGAGCAGAAAAGTTAAATGACACTAACATTGTAATATTTCATAGTGCAGTGCAAAAGCATGGCTTTGTTTCAACAAAATGACACCGCCCAAATGTGATCTATTCTAATTTTATTTGAAAGCACAGCTTATGAAAATACATTATATCATTGGACGATTGGACATTACTAAAAAAACTGCAGCCCTCCAATACATTGTTTGTTGTTATCTAAGATGTACAGTCATCTGAAGACAGGAAAATCTAATATTATCCCATAGTATACCCATCACCGTTACCTGGAATCCAGTACCAGTACCAAACTGTACTTTTTTTGGTACTTTCTTCACTCTGTAATAACCAGTAGTAAAAATTAGGCCCAATTTTAGCATCATTACTTGTTAAAAACATTTTGTTATTTATTTAGAACATTTAAGACACAAGACAAATTATAGCTCAGGTTAGAAATGTTGCCCTAGCCAGCTTTGCTTTTTGCATTATAGATAATTGCAGTGAGAGTTTCTGCATCGAGTTTCTGCATTGAGTTTTAAAAAGTGTAACCACGCTTGTGACCACTTGTGGCTCGCTCTGTCCCTGACTCATTGTGACTTGAACAAGCTGCAGGGGTTAAGTAGTCTCACTTTCTCTCTTTTTTTCTGATACTTTGGCTACTCTCCCACCCAAATGTGCTCTTAGGTATTGAAATTTGGGACTGTTTGATTTAATGTGAATTAGTACGTGGTAATACCAACATAATTTGGTCGGTACCCTTCAAGGGATGTTTCACCCCCAAATCAAAAATACAATTTTTTTCCCTCTTGCTTGTCGTGGTATTAATAAATCTAGATTGTTTTGGTGTGAGTTGCCGATTGTTGGAGATATCGGCTGTAGAGATGTCTGCCTTCTCTCCAATATAATGGAACTAGATGGCACATAAAAACAACCAGTGTCACTTTACAGAAATCATGACCTGGTTACTTAAAATAACCCACAGACCTTGTTGTGAGCAGTTTCATGGAGGAACTGTTTCCTTTCTACCAGACTACATCCGCCAGCTATATCACTGTGCAGAAGGAAATGTGCATCTACTGCTAGGCACAGGCCTCACCTCCATGAGTAGATGCACGCTTCCTTCTGAGCAGTGATACAGTTGGCCAACTCTGCATCGCTCTTCATCCCTATCCTCTCTTTAAGTTCTCTGCAGCGAAAGTGGAAGCCTACCCTAGATTCACTCTTCCAGGAACATACCAACCACAGCAAAAGGAAAATAGAATAAGAATATACAAGCAGAGGGAAGAGTCTGTGCCGATAAATACACGGTCACAGACTTCTAGTAGGTCATAAGTGATGATTGGGATGGATTACTTTTGTACAAGTCTATACATTGTTTTTTAGGAAGATCCTGCGTAGTACCTTTTTAAAATTCAATAAGTAAATGTTCACTCATCAACATAAATACTTTTCTCCTAAAATGGAAATGCAAATGAGCAGAAGAAGAACTGTAGACACAATCACAACAGAATGATAAATATGCTTGGAACTTGTGGGTAATTGGCTTGTCAGTATATTTCCTGTTTGAATAAATAACAAGTACAGACATAATTAGTATAAAATATCGAACTCTGGATCCTATTTTGCTACCATAAAATCAGGCTGAAGATGTACTTAACCATCAGTCTATCAGCCCCCCCCTTCACTAAACTCTGTTGTTATTGTATTCTATAAAATTATGTTCCCATTGAGTCTCTACAAAGTGAAATCGTGATGTCTTGCTTAACATCCCTGCCTCGAGTTTCCTCAGGGCAATTTACCTTTTAATCTTGCCATTCAACTGTGAGGTGAGGAGTCCTGGGACTAAAATCGTATGTCTGCATGACTAATGTGCTGTTCAGCAGTCTACCAGTGTATGCTGTGCATCATGTAATGGAGCAGAGGAGCTATTCTGTATGTGTGTGGCACAACATTCAGCTAGCAGAATATCTACTGCATGTAATACGTTTGTTCCGAGTAGTGTCAGTGCTAGTGGTAGTTTATGTGTGTTCATAATGGGTGGTCGTGCTCCGCCCTCCATCAGCTGGTTTTCAACATCCACCTTCCAGGGATTTAGTATAATGTATTGTGTTTGTTAATGGTTTTTTTTTGCATAAAAACAGTCTAAGAAATGAGCCTCTATTTTTGGAAAGTTAACTAATGGGAGGCATGTAGGTCCACAGTGAGGATAAAAAGCAAAGTCACCTTTATCTAGCTTATCTCTATGGATGCCCTCCCCTACCATCAGAGAAAAGTAATTTCCTACTGTCCCAGAGCCATTTTAAAACTCACCAGAACGCTTTATCATACCATGCTGCCTAACCTCAACTTAGGATGGCAATGTCAATATTACTTAAGGGTTCTCAGCTGTGATGATATTCATATTTGTGACATTTCTCTATATGTTTCCATGGTTGTTCTTTTTGGGTATGGATCATGTCATAAACATCTGTGGTCCACATTAGCACATTTAATGCATGTGGATTACAGGGTCCAAAATTAACATCCGCCAAGTGCCAAATGTGGGTAGATTGTCTGTTTGGTGATTAAATGTAAATCCACCATGCTGGCGGGTAAATGATTGCACTAATATAGTCATGTAATAATAAACTATGCTGAGGGCATGCCACATTTGGTGTCATGTACAAATGTGCTGCTCCTCTGCACACACTTACACGTATTATGTGTTTTTGCGTGTGTCATGCTGTGAAACTGACCATCTAGAGTGCTCCCTAGTCTTGTAGCAGTGTTTACAGTACGGGGCATCAGCTGATCCACTGAAGTATCGCTTGCTGCTGGTCTGCTGCTAGAGTCTGTGACACTAATGTGTAGGTGAGTTTTATAAGTTGTGCCCATAATTATAAAAGTAATAAAATGATAACATGTAGGCTCTGTTGTCTGAACTAAGACAGCAAATTGACCTTTCGCTAAGCCCGCCCCTTTGTGATGGTCCGACAAGCTGTTGGAGTAAACATGGAGCCCACACTGTAACTAACTGCACCCCCTGAATTAATATTCTCATGTTTTCGGAAAAAAGAACCAGTGATTCCAGAGAGAAGCAGACAGAGGGGTCTACAGTCTGTGTTTGAAGGATATATCCAGGATGTCAAACTGACTCAGCAGCAACAACAGGTTAAAAAGACAAAGATAGTTAGAAGCTAAAGCCGAACTATAGGCTACAGATCACAGTGTAAAAGTGAACCACCACATCACTGCTGATCGCCACACAAGACAATGAATATAAAGGGAAACTTTGCTGATATTGAACTAGCTGTGTGGCATCACAGTGTGATGACACACAGCAGGTTGAATATCAGCAAAGTTTCCCTGCTTCCCTTCACTGGTTCCTGTACAGCAGGGTCGGTCTTTGTTTCAGTGTTATAATCATTAAAAAGCAAAAGCAGCATGTGTATACATTCGGTAGGCTATATCTTCAGTAGCTAGCTAGCTAACCCTACACTTTTCAGGGTTTAATTTTGGTTTTGGAACAGGGAAGAAATGTATATTTTTATCCAACCCTCCAGGTAATGAGTATCATTAATACATGACGTGCCCCAGGCACAACATTTAGCTCCAAATCCACAAAACCAGCCTGAAAATGAAGGAAATCTGCATTAGAGTCAGTGGAGCACAGCTGGGTTGTTTGTTGGACCCTGGTCTGATCCAGCCTGATAGTACTTTATGATCGGCCAGTCTGCGTCCTGGGGCAGGACTTAGCGATGGGTCGATTCCTTATTGTGCCCCTCACTGTCAGCAGCAGAGCATTAGCCTCACTCCTTGCATTCTTACCCTTCACAGTAAAAGCCCTGGACAATGCACTGCTTACCAGAGGGCACCTATAATATATTAGAATAATTTTGCTTAATGTTTTTGCTCTGGCCTCGTCTTTAAGTTTGTTTTCTCAAAGACAGCTTATTGTTCCAATGAAATGTACTGAAACAAGTACATATGTGACCTGGGGGCACTTTATTATTTAAAGTAAAGTAAAAAATATGCTGGCTTGTGGAATTTTTCATCTACCAGTCCCCTTGGCCAGTGAGTCAAAAAGTTAGTTTTGGACACTGGTGAATTAACAGTTGCATTGCTGGAATACAGACGTAGAGGTGGTAAAAATGTGATTATTACAGGTCTAGGTTAGACCAATGTTGAGCTCCCTGTTTGTCGTATTGTTTTATGTTGTAATGTTAGACCAGTGAGATTGTAACTATTATCAAGCTAAAACTAAGTAGTGTTTTCAAGCTTTTACTACACAAACTAGCTTTCTTCCGTGGACCGCAAGGTTAAAAATTAGGCTATGAATTTCAGCACTAAAAAAATTCTCAGACCAAATCATTATTGTTTTAATACAGTAGACATGTGCCACTGATCTACTTACTTTCTCTTCATAATGGATGAAAGATGCGGCCTCAGGACCTAGGTATTTGACCAGACTGGAAACCACAGCTTTTCTTCTCTCCCCACCCTGCAAACAGAGGGAAATATCAGTGCCAACATGGCACTTGCATTACACTTGCTCATCACTCACACGGGCTGCTAAAATATGAATGCATATTCAAGAAACCAATCTAAGCTGGACAAAGGAAGCAGCAGTCAATTTGAATAACTCAAGCGTGGTCAGCACATGCTCCTGGTTGTATGAGTTCACGTGGTGAGTTATGCACAGAGCAGCTGAGGCCTGAGGACCAAAAGGACAGATCACTATAAAACATGCTGACAGATGTTGCAAAACTGTCCAGGATTCCTCATCTGCATGTCACTTTACCTTTGCTCTCAGCACACCCTTATCTTGTCTTGCTTTTGCAATAATTTGTTGCTGAAACTCAGTCTCTTAATACACCTCATAGAAGAACAAAGAGGGAATTTAAACATTGTGCAAAATTGCTTTTAATGGCAAATTTATGACAAAAAACACTCTGTTTATTAGCAGCCCTGCAGCAAATTGTGTCAGCTGAAACCTAAAATTACTCAGGAAAAAATGCCCTTCAAGATCGGACTCCATTCATGCAAACCAAAACAACCAACAAACTGAAAATCAACACAGTGAATCCAACCAAGCTGTATAAGAGCCAAATATAGGGAAAAATATCAATATATATACAGCTAAATCTTACTTAAACAGCACAAAACAGTGCACAATTGTAACCTTGATGTCCACTTGCCTCACACACACCAACACTGTTTTCCTCTCTTTAGCAGTAAAGTAGCAAGTGCAGGTTAATTATTTAGCACTTTGTGCAGCATGGCACAGCAGGGAAACGGCTACGCCTGAGCACTGTAGCAAGTCAGGCTAATGAGTGAAATGCCAAAACAACACCAGAGACAAGGCTGGATTTATTTATTTTTTTCAGGTAAAGGGAAACACTGAAAGAAAATGTCAACTCAGAGGGAAAGCAAGGAGAGGATGTAGGCTCAGTGTGCAAGAAGTGTGTATGGGAGTGCAAGAGAATCACAGCTGTCAAAAGCACAGTTCAGTTACTGAAGTAGAAGCAGAGGTATGCGTGACCTTTTTAATCGGAAACAGTCATATTATGCCTGCATGAATACAATGCAAAATCTGTGTAAGAAGATATTTCATAGGGGGATTACAAGTTCACCTAATGGATAACTATTAATCATCAAGTGGCTCTTTACATCTCTCCAGTCTATGACAAATAGTCTTTGTTTCACCTTCCAAGTGCAGTTGTGAAGCTTAAAAACAGTATCACAAGAATACAAATTAATTAAAATGAATAAAATGACTCTGTAGCTCTGAATTGAAAAACTCAAAAGTTTGTTCTATATTTACCAAAGTAACAGTTATTGAAAGCTGGCAGGAGTCCCCCACTGTTCTCCTCACGCTGTGCTGTTCACTCATACATTTTCATAACGCTGCCTCTGAGCATTTTCACACAATAACATTAGTCGGACAATGCACACCATGTTGCCTTTGTGTCCACACAAAAAGTTCACCAGGCTCAACCCTAAACATGCAGAGAAATGGTCAGAACACAGAGTGATGCTTAAAATCCAGCCAAAGTACATCCAGGGTAGGGGTTGACTGATAGGTGCTTTCAGGGCCAATAGTGATGATTAGAAGTCAAGGAGACTAACAGATATTTGGAACTGATTTAAGTTAATTAAGTTAATGTTAAATTACGCAAGCTTTCACACCTGCCCTGTTTGGTTCGGTTCAGTCGAACTCAAGTTTGTTTGCCCCCTAAGTACAGTTCGTTTGGGCAGGTGTGAACAAAGCAATCGCACTCAGGTGTGCACCAAAACAACCGGACTGAGACCTTCTTGAAGAGGTGGTCTCAGAACTCTGATGCGGTTCGTTTCTGGTGAGAACGTATTCCGACCTGGATCTGAATCAACTGCAGTCACGTGACACATTGTTTGGGTTAAACATGAGCATGTTACAGTCCTGGAGGATTATTAATGTGCACCTCCTCCTGTACTGCCTTAATATGCACATTCAGCACATCCAATGCATCAAAACATTGTTTTCTAGTTGGAGCCGCGCCTCGTTTTCAAACTGTATGGTTTGACTAAAATGAACAATGACAGCAATATAGTCCACGATGAGCAGCGCTAAAATCAACCTGCGTAGTTGTCCCTCCATTGTGACATTAGAAAGTGTCACATTTATCTTGCAAGTGTACTCTTCTTCAACGTTTGCTTTACTTCCTGGATTTTTCCCACATGGAAATTCTGACCAATCAAGAGCAGCTTTCTCATACAATTCATTTTATCTGGTCCTCATATAAATGCTGCCGTGAGAACATGAACCAATTCTAGGTAATTATGCAACTTAATAACAAAATGAGTCCCTGATTCGGACCAAAGCAAGACAACTCTAGGTCTGAAAGCATCCTAAATGTTGCGAAGGAGAACTTTTTAACATTATCTTAAAAAAAGAGCCAATGCTTTTCCATTTTCTTTGCATGTTTTGCAGCCTGCCTTCCCCAGTGTTGGTATGTGTAATACTCCCATACTGCACTTAGAGACCTTTTCTTTAGTGCATCCATCCAGAGAGCACTGACTGAAGTTCTGCTGCAATGCAAAACCTTTCTTTGATCATGAAGCCTGATCTTACTGTATTATTCTCTGCTTTACCAGTGTGTCAGCTACACTGCAGAATCAAGTCTCTTCTACAAGTGACAGTGGTGGCTGATACATGAATGTGTCAAACGTGGGTTGAATGCGCATCGGCAGGTCCATATTACACATATACATCTGGTGAATGAAATGTCTGGATCCTCATAAACTCGTCTTATCTCTCGCTCATGTCCAGGCGCCGTCTCACCCCTTCTTCCTCTCCTTACAGTTCTCACTTCTATCGCAATATCTGCTGCCTTTCGTCCAGCACACAGCTCTGCTCGCTCACAGTAGCAGCTACCGTCTACGTTTGTCTTTACCCATCTTAGGCACAACAGCCGATAGTGTTGATTGGCCATTACTCGTGATATGCAACAAACTAATTAATGCTGTGGGTGGGACAATGAGTGAGGCTAAAGAATGGTGACTAAAGACATGGAGAGGCAGTGGTACCACACTTTTCAATTGATGTTTGTCAATCAGATTTAAACAAATAATTGATATACTCCTAAAAATGCTATAAATTAGAGACGCTGACGCATAATATTGGATTGTTTTGCCGTTGTCCAGTACGCTGATATATAACAACTTATTTGGCTGATAACCGATACCGATATTGATATGTCCACTTTTTCCCAAGTAATTTAAGTGATCATCAGATCTCTTCTGTAGTGGAATTAACGTCATATTATGCATGCATACTCTCATTGTGACGGCCCACTGGCAGATGGAGACATGAAATAGAATGCTATTCAGTGTATGTAATATTAATTCATTGTGCATAATAAGAAAAAGCATGTTGGCCCATTCCCAATATCAGCCTATACGATGACGTGCCGATATTATCTTGCATCCCTACTGAATATTGCAGCTGCTAATCAGCTAGATTGATAATCCATCAATCCCTGATCCAGGAGAAGGCATAATTTAATATGCACCTAGATTTATCATACAATTTATGTCTAACGAAACTCCCAGACTTCAGAGCTATTGAAACCATGACATCTCATCAGGTAACTCATAATATTAGGAATAGCTCTTGATAATGGAATATCACATGCCCGCCCACAGTATGAGCTTGGCAAACCACAGTTTCTATCCATTATCAATTTAAATATAACACACACATCACCCTGATGATGGAAAAAATGTGCATCAATTACTTTTCTCATTTACCATTTCTATGCATTATAAATTAACACGAGACTATAATGAATCACAATGAAAATCCAAACTAACGGCAGGAGGCTGTGTTACAAGAAGGGAACATGACACATTTAAATTATAGATAAATACTAATAAGTGTATCTGTCTCCACATTACCTCCTCGGAGCTCCATTGGGATGCCTGCTCGCCAGCAATGAAGCCTACCAAGGCAGCATTACCATTGGGGCTGGTGGCATCAAAGGTAACACAGAATGGACACTCGGTAGAGGATCCTGTCACTATTTCCCCAGAGAAGCCCTTCTCCCTCCAAAAAGCCTGTAGAGAAACAGAAAGAGCTCATGGCTTTATCATATATCAGCAACAATTACAGAAGCACAAAACCCAACTAGAACCCACTTGTACATAAGCTGTATTGAGGGCCTTCTCTTTTAGTACAGACATCCGCCCAGATCGATTGTTCTGCACTTGAAAGCTAAACAGGATGTTGTTATCACACAAGTGCCACATTCAACAGCATTCATAAGTAAGGTTATCATTTGTAGCAGTGAAACATTTTTCACTTGAGGGCTACCTTTTGTCTCAGCATTGTAGTTTAAAAGTATCCCCTTGCCATTAAACTAAGTACCACAGAATATAAAAATGGAAAATGGAAAAAGTTAGTTGAGGTTGAGGGCAATTTGCTTTCTTGTCTCCCTCTAACACCATCCTTGACCAAGCCAATTAATTATTATGCACAGAGTTTATTCAGAGGGATCAACACCATTTTTAGTAACTTAGTAAATAAGCAACTGTTAATAATGTAGAGTACAATAATGCCTAATGCCAATAATGCCAAGCATATGCTGACTATATGCCAGTGTGTCAATTACAGGGTTTCTCCTGCATAGAGAATTTGGAGGCGGCTGCCTCCATCAAATTTTGTCCCGCCTCCAGCTCTTGACAAAACTCTGACAAGTGTTAATGGAAAATAGTATTTTCTAACAAGCTTTGCACTTAGAAGATTTTTGTGATTTGTAAATGCAATTGCGGCACTACATTGATGTGGTGGCATTATCATTATAATCATAGTGCACAGGGAAAGACGCCAAACTGCCAAATAAATAGAAAAGAGCAGTCTCTTTTATAAATGCAAACTGTAGTTGGACTCTGCGTTTGTGAACGCTGCTCCACTGCATAACATGTAATGGCGAGGGCCAGGAAAGCTGTTTAAGTGGAGTGTAATCTATCAACCAGCTGACAAAATAAACAGCGTCAGCTGACGGGGCAAAAGCCATGGAAGCTCTCCTAGGAGAAGAATAATTGCCTGCATGGACAGTGATGTGACAGTAGGATTTTGCCAAAATCTGACATTCATCAGTTCTGTCTCATCAATCTCCCTTGACTTGTTTGTGCTTGTATGAGCCATGTGGTCATGGTGTCGTAAACACCGCTCTCCCTCTGAAATTTAGTGGTAGATCCAGTGTATCTGCCAGCAGGGATAACTGTCAAATTATGTGCAGGCTTCGCCTATTTGGCGCACCTCAGGCATACGCCGGCGTTGTAATGGTGCAGAGCCAATGTTTGACTGTCATTTTGAGATTTACACCAGTGAAATTTTGAACATATACACACCTGAAAGTACTTGTTTTCTGTACTTGTAAGTAAAGTAAGTATGTAATTTTTGAACAAGCTGCAGGGGCAACATAGTAGACCGTGTGTATGTGTCTGCTTGTCTCGCAGTGACACTCAGCTATGACTAAAATAATATAAAAAAGAATATAGACCAGATGGAGAAACCAAAACGAATATAGACCAGATGGAGAAACCAAAAAGAATATAGACCAGATGGAGAAACCATTGCGGCACATCTGTGGTGCAGCAATAGTTTTGGCTAGCTGGGAGGAAGACTGAACCGTGGCCAGTTTCCTGGCTTCAGGACACTTCCACCTCTTGTCAACTCTGTGGAGCTCTATGTGGTTGCAGGCTTTGGTGGCACTTCTGCCTCTGTCTAGACAATATGTTCTCACCCAGATGCACTTTCAGGTACCAGCATTTGGCACAGATGGACTTATCGTGAATTGGCACTCGGTGGTGCTGACATAATTTGTTCAGTACAGAGTTTGGTACCCAGCCCTAGTGTCAATGCACCAGAAAAACTGATTTATTTATTTATTTATTTTTTTACATTTGTTTGCCAAGTTGGTAACACAGCTACTGTGTCTTTACTTTTACTTCTACTGTTTTGCCCATTTGGTTGGTGCTGTGGTTGTTAAATGATATAACCCAGAACTATATGACAGGAGTTTGCTGTGCCCTAACAGCAGCTGTTCATCTAAGACTATAAGAGATGAAGGCTAGTTATACCCCAAACTAACCTTTAATGCTGTCACAAATGCAAGTCACTTGAGTTAGCTCTGTGTGAGGAATACATGTCATTCACAAAATATGCAGAGTAGTATAACTGTGTGGTACTAAACTACCATTCACAAACCATACAGTATAAACATAACCTTGCCTGTGATCTAAAAGTGGCCAAAATTATGTACAATGACTTGAGTAAACGCAGCGTGTTGTAATATATGTACAAACAAAGTAAAATACATTTCATATGGGCAGATTTTATAATTTCAGCATCATATCTCAAGAGTCTCAAGGCCATGCTATGGTCCTTCACAAGATAGCATTAGACCTACAGTTTAAATGTAGTACAAATGTCTCATAAAAAAGTAAGTATTTGGCTCTCTGGCACACGCTATGTGTAGTCTTCTGGCAACCTTGCTGCTTCATGTAATAATAAGTGACTGTGATGAACCTGCCACCAAGGCTTTTGGGTAGTACAGACTTTTCTGAGTGAGCACCAAATGACACTTCTCTTTGACATTTTTTAGTCATGCATATATTCATTTTGTGACTTACTCTGATGTTACAATACTGTGAGGATTATATTGGCAGTCTTTGTACCACTTCTAACTATTGCCAGTGTGTGCTTATGCGTTTGAATTTGCATATGCATGCAGATATATGCATACATCTGGATGCATATGAATTTAAATGTGCATTTATCCATTCATGCAGATGTACTTTGGCTGGTACATTATGATCAGGCTAATGTGAGTCTGAAACACTGGCTGTTACATTTTTTAATCCTTAATAAATACCAGTGTTATCTGATAAAGGATAATTAAAGGAATTAATTCGGTGTAGTTGCTTTCATCTTGCCTTGTCATTTGTTTGAAGAAATTTATCTTAGACTGCAGAAGAAAAACTAAACTTACAGTAAGCAAATACAGTAGACATCATTTCTTTACATTGCACTCTGAGGCGTTGCTTTAAGAGGAACATTCTTGCATAACAATTTTGTTCTCCAACAGAACAATAATTTTATAATCTAATATCTCTTTTCTATGGCACACTATTCTTTTATTTCTTAAAATTGTTTTTTCAGGGCCAGACCCATCCATTTTCTGCACAGGACGTCTGTCCTGCCAAAGAGCACTGTCAGGGAGGCTAATTTGAGTGATCAACAAGCGTGAAGTATGATGGCATACTTTCATTCTGTTCGACACCTCAGGAGACACTGAGGAGAGGAGGCAGCTCCTGGCAATACAGATGCACAGCATGCTGGAAGGTTGTAGTTCTGCAAAAACACAGCGTCGTGTTCTAGTCTCTTCTGTCTCAGCTACCTAACCTGCCTGGTCACAATTTTGACATTGTTGGACCTTGTTCAGGAAGCCACATATGGATCTTTTTACCTGAAGACATAACACCCCCTGCCAGCTTCAGCCTGACCTGTCACCACATACACCATGCATAAATGGGCTCCTGAAGGCTATAGAATTTGCTGATGTTCAATCTTTTACATCCAGTGCTCACATAAGCTCCATATAATGTTGAGATCATTAGGACGCTGCCCTGACAAATTACCCAACACTGGAGAGCGTCGACAGAGGTAAGTGCAGAGACAGATGTGATGCCCGGCCCGAGGCTGCCTCTAAGGACTTGGAACCTGAGAGGGACAAGCCGGTGCTTCTAGGATTGTCGCCCACTGTGGAGGAGATAATCCAAGGCAGGAGTGCAGACTCAACTATTTATGCTGAAAATGTAAAGTCCCTGGGCTTGCACAAGTGATGTGACAAGAGTGTTCCAGTGAACTGCTCGGTCAGCTCAGCGTTCTCTTTTATTACATCTTCTACTAGAGAGGTGTCTGCTGCCATCTGCTGTCAGAGTGTCTCAGTGATTTCCTGTGGTCGTGGGTTTAGCGAGAGGGTTGTTTTTTAAATTATTCTCCTGAAATGACAGAGAGGAAGATGGTAGTGTCCAGCACTAAACTCACTCTTCCTCTCCCTTCAGTGGAAATTGCTGGTGTGTCTTGGTGTTTTTTTAAAGGAGGTGTTTCTATGCACTTTGTACTTCCCTCCGATGCTGTTTTCAGGCGAAGCGAGACATTTGGTTTAATCACAGCTATAAGGATGAGTGAATTGCATGGTATTTCCATTCATTCAGACGATAGCGGGGCTTTGATGGACTTGAGTATTTTGATATTTTTCACTTTGGATTTTCTTAAGGTGAGAGACCCTGAGTGAATAGATAGACTTTTTGAAAAACTAAATTATTCTTAAAGTCAGCATATCACAATAATTTACCATCTAATGCCACTGTATAAAAAAACATTATTGCCCCATAGGCTCAATGAATGGCACCAAGTACAACCAGATGTTTCCTGTAGAAACCGATGAGTCTCTCACCACACTTTGGAAGTATTCGGCTCCCTCTTTCATGCGAGACCTTCTTCTAGTCAATGACATTTGTGGGTTTTCAAGCATGAACAGCTTTTCTCAGGTCCTCAAAGTACAGCTCAGGGGACCTTGGTCTAGGTGAGAGGCCTGTATATCAGTGGACTTTCTTCTGCTCAATAACCTTTTTTCAAGTAGCTGCATTTGACCATGGCCAGTGTGTGTCTTTACCAAGTATACTGACATTTAGAATTGATGGCAAGGGCCAAGGTTTAACTTTGGAGGTACGCATTGTGGAGGACTGTTTTTTCTCAGCTTAAGATTGCATGTTGAATGGTTTCGCACAACAAATGAGAGCCTACAAGAGAAGAAATGGTCCAAAGCTTCATTTCACCAAAAAACAAAAACAAAAAAACAGTAATGTCTGTAAAAATGATCATTTCAGGTAAGAAAATCTTTCTACATAGCGTGGGTTCAAATTTCAGAAAATCCATATATTTGACACTGCTTCCCAGCCGAGCAGCATGTCCATTACTGAGGGTAAATATCTTATGTTATATTAACATTAGCTCCACACAGGCAGGCTCAGCAGATTTTTCTTTGACTTAGAAAACCTAAATGAGAAACTAATGCTAAACAAATGTTATCTCATTTCTTCCATTTTAGATCATGACAGACACTGTTGCTGCAGGTAGCTCTCAGGCTACAGCTGGCTCCACTCGCCCACCAGCTCCCTCTTTTACACTGATCGGGAATTAACAAGGGAATTGATAAAGAATCAGACAGGTAAGTAAAAGTCAATAAGGGCATTGGCATTTCTATCCCTAGAATGAATGCACCAAATGGTTGTGCTTGGTTCACATAGCAAGGATCATACTCTCAGCAAGAGTAAGATATGAGTTTCAGATTTTGTGGCTCTCTGAGTCATTAGAGAGCTTTGAGACATACACAGTAAATGCAGCACAACATTGGTCGTACAAAGTAAAGCCGTGTAACAGCAGTGGCGAGGCTGCCCCTGAGGCATGTACAGACACAGTTCAAGACTAAATCCAAATGTTCACCCACAGGTCTTGCAGACAGGGCCCTTGGTGGTGACATGTTTCTGTCATCACCTTGAGTTAAAAATGTACAAAGAGAAGTATGAGAAATGACAGCATTTCATTTAGGTGAGCTAGTACCAGGTTCTTGGTATTTTGTGTGTGTGTGTGTGTGTGTGTGTGTGTGTGTGTGTTTTGAAGAACCAGAACTCACTGGTGCTGGAAAGGCAAACCTTCTTTGTGTGTGTGTGTCTGTTTGTCACACACACACAAAGAAGTGTGATCAGTCTGTGACCCCACTCTGAAATCGGGGTTTTTTGCTTTACTTTTTTCCTCAGTAGCAATTTGTTGAGTTTGAGTTGCGTGATGGAGAGTTGGTGAACAAAGAGTTTGATCATCACAATCGAGACTTCGAGTCAGTAAGTGGTCGGATCACTTAGAGCTGGTAAATTCAGATAGATGGATTAGAGGTGCAGCTGCTACAAAAGCGAGTGAAAGCAAACTGCCTTTTGCGGGTTAAATTGTGGCGTGTGGCGTGCGGGTTGGATTGTGGCGTGTGCGGTTTCCATGGGAACACAGTACAGGTTGAAAAACAGTAGATAACACCAAAACCTTCACTTTTGCTGTGCTTGCTAAGATGCTGCTCCGTATGTGCCTAGAGTATGCTTTGCCACGAGAGAAGGAGGGAAACGCACCTCCAGGGTTTTCACTGCCTATCTAAGATTAAGGCGGGCTGCCTGGGTGATTTTTGCTGCCGCCTTGGTTAAAGAGTTTGTGTGCATGGGGGGCGTTCAGATGTAGTGTCTTTTACGTGCACAAACCCATTACTTTCAATGTAGAGGCATGACATGCGCGCTCACAACCCAAAGCAATGCCGTAGCGGTGAGCATTTGGTGTGACACGCTTGTTTTTTCGTCCAGCGAAGAGAAACACACATTTCAGGACCGCTGACTTGTATCATCAGAACAGACATGTCCTGTGATTTTCAGCGTCCTTTCATATTTAATAGAGGGGGGACAATACCTGACAGTAATATTCTCAGCGGTCAGGATGTGCCTGCTGTAAAGGGTAAATATATAATCATAGAAGGCTGAAAATCACAGGACATGTCTGTTCTGATTATTACAAGTCAGCAGTATAAAGCTCAAGCATGTAGGGGCCTCCTTTCATATTTGATAGAGGGGGGGACTGTATCTAAAAGTACAGCTGTCAAGATGCCCCCCACCACAGGCCTTTGCCACCTTGGTCTCGAAAAAATGTGGTGCAACTGGTGATATTGTGGTGGTGCCCCACAAATTAACCCTGAAATTGTGTCTTGATTATTTGATGAGCGATCTTCCAAATTGGTGTGGTCTGCACTTGGAGCAGATTTCTCTGGAGGTCCACAGTAAGCTTGCTTGAAGCCAGACTTGGAAGTTGGCACCAGCCACCAGCCAAATTCTGATAAAATATACAAGTGGCAGCTAGATTTGCTTCTCTCACCGGCCACAAAAACAATGGTGATCTGTTGAGTGGCTGGTAGAATTTACCAGCCAGAGTGGCAGGTGGACAAAAAAGCTAATTTCCAACCCTTCCTGACGCCCATCCAGACCTTATAAATTATATTTTTGAACTGGCATGGCAGAGTTCACGACTTTGTGCATGTAAAGTGTGTGTGAGTCTACAAGTTTGGGAAAGTCCATGGGCCAGCTGCATAAAACTTTGTGTAGATTCATGACTTTGTGTGTATGCACCAAGGCAGAGATGTGCATGCACATTCTTTTCTCCAGATTTATAAAGCCTTGCACACCTCTGATTCTGTTTTATAAATCTCTACCAAAATTGCCACCACCACAGTTCCCCACAAATGGATGAAGCAACACCCTTAAACAACTGTTTGCAATCAATATCAATTCCCGCTCCACCACTCATTAGAACTGTCAATGAGAAATATGGCAAATAAAGTATAATTTCACCAACTGTGTTGCATCAGCGAGGTTCTCCAGCAGTGCCAGAACAGCTGCTATTACCCACAGCTGTGGATATTTTTATCCTTTGTACCACTAATTAATCACATTTCTGCAAACCATCACCATGGTAAAAATCTCAGTCATGATTATTGTTACACATAAGGATGATCAATGATTCATTCATGGCGCTCATGTTGAAACTAACATCGAAAAGCTCTTCTCAACATTAAAATTAAACAGTCATTAACAGGGAGATGGTGGCTGAAATGTAAATAAAAAGTGGTTAGATTTATTATTCATCAATAATAGAAATTAAGTTCATAAATGTGCCTTTGATCGGCATTTTGAGTAGCGCTGTGTAGCCTGCAAAAAATCCCCCACAATTACCCGTGTCTCACCCTGTATTCAATCTCCTCTTTATATCACTTGCCACTATCTTAGTTAAAACTGTCCTTACACCTGGTCTGACGTATGCGCGAGGTGTGCACAAGCGGATATTAGGATTCAGCTTAGGTCAATGTTGGACATTTATTAAGCATAGTCACTTTGTGTAATCACTAAAAGCTTTATTGTGCAACTGTGATTTTTACATTTTCAAAATGCTGCACTATTGTGTATAGTTGGATACAGAAGAAAGAAGTAGAAAGGGGTTTGCCTGCAATATACGCTACGTCTTTGTTCCATTGTGGACATTATTGAAGGACATATATTGTAAGAATTTACACTCAGGAAAACGCTCACGGAAATAAAACGACAGTGGGTACATGGAGTGCATTATGTAGTAAATGGGAGTGATTTCAGACACAGCCTTTTGTCTGTTTCACCTGTATATAGTCACATAATAGTCTGCACCTATTTTGTTGTTTGTGTTGTCGGCCCTGGCTCAGGCTTAATGTCATCTTGCCTTTATCAGTGTTGAGTGCACTGGTCTGTTGGATCTGTGTCTGACTCTCAGCTGCTGTTAAGTCTGCTTTAGACCTATTCTCTGCTTTTACATCCACCATTGCCTGCCATATGTCAGGAATGTAAACACTCCTCCACACTGCTAAACGCCCTCACTTTTCACCGTGCTATTTTAATATGGAAGTACTGCATGTTTCAGTCACATGAGCCCACCTCCTGTTTTACACTTTGCATGTCATATTCATAACTAGTTAGAAAACATAAGCTCTGTAATCATGTAGAAGACTATGAACTGAGAGTAAGGATATCAAACAAACTGTATTCTAGATCAGTGACCAATATTTTTGTTTGTGTTTATCAGAACCCAAATGCTTTTTGGCAAGACCCCAAGGCACAGATCTAAGCACTAATGACTTTGTGTTCATTACAGTAGACAAATTTAATCTACTAACAAGGTGCACAAGCATTTTGTTAATTAATTTCGTGGTTGTAAAGTGCAAGATGGAAAAGATTAAACAAATCAAATCTCATGTGCTAGACGCTCTTTTGTACAAAGTGTTGACATCTCTGAAGAACTTGTGCCAGATGAGTCAACTGTTGTCTGCCGCGCAGGCTTTCTATTTTATGAAACCGGTAAACAAAGACCTCTTTAAAAACAAATTTCCCTCTCTTCTGCTGATGCCACTGCTCAAAAGCATTCTTGAATTTACATGAAATAAAAGGCTGCCAAGCGAAAATATGATCATTTTAACAAAATTTCCTTATCAAACGCTGTAGTTGCAGCCCATGCAACTGACAAATGTATCTGCAATTTGCAAGAAACAATCAATTGTGAAACATGATGCAGCCGACATTTGCGTGTAAGCAATGCTCGCAAATTGCTTTGTAAAATGGGCCCCTGCGTTGCAACTGTAAAATATCAAATATGACAAGCATGTAGTGTGATTAAATGTTTTTCATAAACTGTATCGAGTTTGCAATTCAACCCCTTACAAATGCTGTTTACAAATGCTGTTTACAAATGCTGTTTTCTATGTATCATAAACTGAAATAGCTTCACCTCTTTGTAAGTACGGCCAATTTAATAATCCACCGTAGCCAACCTGCTTCATAAACTAAATCATTATTTTCTGTATGCGTGTGTCTACACCATTATTTAGAGTTAAACCCTCTGGGGAAGAAAAATATGTCAAAGCTGCAACAACTGTTTAGAGGACAAAGAGTGATTGTTTAAAATTAATGTTTCTAAATTTGTATCTTCATAACATTATTCATGTTAGCGTCTGTTCAGTCATGATTTATATTCTGCTACTCACCGTCTGGTAGGTAATAATGAATTTTATCATGTGGCCCACAGGCATGTTCTGAGTAAGGAATTCTCTCTGGCTGGGCAGGGCTGGCTGGTAGCGGATCCTTGCTGTGGGGGAAACAACAGTACACCATGAATCCCAAATGCTCTTTTTAGTTCCTTTTAACGCACCTCTCCTGGTCTCACCTGGTGTGCTTTACTGTACATATATATAACACGTGGAGCAATCTTTAGTTTATTTCACAGAGAAAAAGGGATCAAAAGAGAGAAGAAGAAATAAGTGAGGACTGATAGCACACTTGAGCTAATTCCTCTTGATTAGAATGGTTTCATCTTGAATCATTGACTAGCATCAATGGCCTCACAAAGGAATCCCCATGACCTAATACTGCTCTGGTGGTTGGATACTAATAGCAGCACTTACATCTGTAAAAGCTCCATCCCCGTGATGTGAGAGCAGTCAAGTAACTTCATCAGTACCTTTAGAGGTACTGTATGTCACGCATGCAGAGAAGGCAGACTGTTTCTGTGCTCTCTCTGGCAAGTGAAGCGACATCTGGCCAAAAGCCAGGCTTTTAACGAATGAACCAGTGGAAGATGTGAAACATCATTTACAAACTGTCAAGAGCCTGTCAGCATCCTCAAAATAATGCCCTTAATGCTAAACAAAATTGATGAGCCCGAAGCAGTAAAATTGAAAAACAGTGACATGATAAGTGGCTTCGAACTAATTTGACATGGTCACTTAGACGTCCAAATGACAGCACTGTACACATGACATAAGACCTGTCAAGTCGTGTCATATCCATAAAGCGGCTTGTTTTGACACCAAAACCATCTAAGTTGATAGCAGGGAATGCCTTCTACCTCATTATTTGTTAAGTCGTTGATGGCTAAATGAGACGTATTCTGGCATCTTATTCTTTTGAGCACTTAAGTGCTCTTTAGTGACAACACTGTCATCATCTCTAACGTGCACCAATCTGCTGTGACACTTCCGTAGAAATTCGTCATAACTCGGCATCACAGCTAAATCAAGATAATGTGAATAAACAGGTTCACGGGGATGCCAGTTTATATAACTAAATAAATAACATTTCACACACCAATGTGTGCCCGAAAGGTGGCTGGATGATGAATAGGGCCAGAGTACTGCTTGTAAACAGACATCAGTGACAGACTAACACTATTGTCATGCTTTCTTTCTGGCATCCAGTAATTTCCAGACTTGTTGATGGCTTTTACTTTACTTTTGAAGGGACCTCACTTTTGGCACTCTGTGAAAAGGTGGCCTAAATTGCAAACCTTATCCACTATAGAGCTTGGCATCTCCACGGGATAAATACTGAGGATTTCCTCTCTGAAATAAAATTGAGAGAGGAGCTTGAAAAATAAAATATCCTCACCTTCAAAACAGTCCAGTGTTTGCTGTTGAGTTAGTATACCGTCAAACTGCACACACAAACATACAGAAAGTAGGCCCATAAGACATTGTCTGATGCTGTTAACTAAAGAAGAAAGCAAAATTATCTAGAGGTTGATGAAGTTTAGCCATGCAAGTGGCTCCAAAGGCAGTGACGGTCAGTCTACCACTTAAGTCCAGACCTAAATATTGATTGCCATTACATTTTCCACAGACATTTATGGCGCCCAAATGATCATTCTACTGACTTTAGCAGCCCCCCTTTCCTTTGGTAGCACCAGCAGATTGACGTTTTTGGTTTTTAGTGTCTTGACAAATATTGTATAAATTGTTATGGCATTTGGTGCAGATATGTATGGTGCCAAGATGACACATCCTTTAACTTCACTTGACTATTCAACTAGTGCCACCATGAGGTTGAAATTATTTTGTGAAATGTCTCAACAATGTGGGATTGATTTATGTAAAATTTGGTACATACATTCATGCCCCCCTCAGGATGATTTGTTATGATGTTATGATGATCCACTGCCTTTTCCCTCTAGAGCCACCATCAGCTCAAAATTCCAATATGTCCAATACTTTACATACCCAAGGTATTTTACCAAATACATTCCCATCATCCTCAACTAAGATGGTGAACATGGTAAACATTATACCTGCTTAACATTAGCAAGTTAGCGTGTTTATGTTGGCGTTTAGCTCAAAGCACCACTGAGCATTTAATGACTATTTCTAAAGAGTTTGAAAACTTAATGTGTTTTTGACATATTGTACGGTCACCAAACGTAACACAAATTTTTCAAGTGGGGCTGTACAAAGTCAATGCTAGGACATTAATAGATGCAAATTCATGCTGAGCTAGGATGATGAATGATGCAACGCAGAAGTGTCAATTCGCATGACACTGTGTTAAAGCCTTTCAGTGTAGAGATCTGGTTGAGATTCTTCTGGCAGTACCCAGAATCAGAAATTTAGGACCAACATATTGTAGCTGTCTGTGGGTGCCTGGAGCTCTACCACTCAATGTCAGTTCTGTACAGAGCTAGAAAAAATAAGGAGAGGTCTTGGAGAATAGTGGGTTGTTTCTTAGGGAAATGCTCTTAGTGATTTAACTGGGTCTTTTATTTTAGATGGTAAACAACAGATCAAGGGAAGTCATCATGTGCTGCAGTGGACAATATCAAAGATTGTTGCCGTGGTCATAAGCCTCCTTGTTCAACATGTTCACATCACTTGAAACCAGATTGGTTATACTTTTCTACAAACCAAGTTTTCACTAACATTAGCGTTAGCTGCTTCCTCTGTTAGTTAGCACAACAGTCAGCACAGATGTTAAGGGTGAATATTGTGTATTATTCACTAAAGACAAGCAGTAAATCGTTCCACAATATGATCAACACATCAGATACAGTCAACATATCATCTGCTGTTTGATGTAGCCCAGGCCATAACATTATGTTGCAATTACATGAATTGATTTTATATATCTTTATTTATCTATTTTAGATGGTGAAAACATTCAATCAAAGAGTGGAATATTATAACTTGTAACTTCAAGCCTTGTAAACATGTAATATAACCATTGTGACTTAACTTACGAAATATATTAAAAAAGGACAACAAGCACTGCAGAACAGGCCTGGTGTGAACATTAATAAATACAAAAAAAAAAAAATTAATTTTATTGATTTTCAGTCAGTAGTGTATTGTAACAAATCAGACAGACTGAAGTGCACACTGTAGTCAGGTCAGATTGTTGTCAGAGAGGGTCAGTTTTTTTTGTTTTTTTTAAAGCTCGCATCAACCCGGCCTGTTACGAAAATCAATTCACCGTTCCCACCTTGTAAACATATGTTTATTAATCAGTGAGCCAGACCCAATCCTCAAACCAGAGCTGTGCTTCTGATAATTACACTAATAACAACCTACTTGCTGTTGACTATAATATATGACATTTGCAGAGAATATCACAAAATAAAACTTGTTTTCTATTTAAAAAGTACAAGCATAGGCAGACAGCAAGTACTCACTCATCTTTTAAGCGGTTATGTCTTAAGTATGATCTTGAGCGCACAGCTGATAGGTACAGTGGTTTGTTTAGGCTATATAAAGTTACACAAGGGCATATTTAACGGGTTCAGTGTGGACTGAGAGGCACTTGCTGTTAGGATATGGTGTTAGGCCTACATATTTGCAGAGGGAAGTATTTTTACGAGACATTATGAGTGGAGAGATTTAAATATATTGAATCTGAACAGATTTCCCTGGTCAAAAGCCAAAAAACAGAAAGCCTGAGTGCAGCAATGCTGATGATAAAGCTCTTTGCTGTGTAAAGTCCCAGATACACCAAAGTGACTTCAGAGAGCTAGCAGGGGTGAAGGCCCCCTTGCTGCGTCGCCTGACGTTGCTGTGTCTCGGCAAAAAAGTTGCCGTGAACACACTGCAAACATTACAGCCAACAGCCAACCAGCACATACGTTCTGTGCCTCTGTGGGAGGAAATGACTTGCCACACCAGCAGGTGGCTGTTGTCTGTAATTGTCGGTCAAAAAGGGAAACCTGAAGACTGTCTTGATGCTAGTTAGCTACTTAGCACATTAAACACAATGTAATGTTGAAAGAACAGAGCTTATTTAACATGCGCCAGTGAACAATAACAAGAACCATCACGAAACGTCTGCTGAAGAGCTCAGTGGCTAAAGAAAAGTGATCTTATATGTAACAAGTTTGCTTGGATCTCACTCTCTCTTGACTTTAGCTCTTTGTTTACTTTCCTCACTTCCATGTCTCTCCTCGTGCACTGAGCTGAATTGCCAACTGCCGATTCTACATGCTTAATCAGCCAAAACAAATCTGACGAGGGGTAATAGTACAGGACACATAGCACTGGATAGGGAGACAGACACTCACAGATGGCCCGACATTGACCAATGGCCGACCGTAGGCTTGGTGTGTCATTGCCTTTAGAGAGACAGAGACAGGGGAAGAGAGCGTGGAAGTTGGATTATTGCATATTCCTGGAAGTCATTAATAACTTACTCAGAATGCTGCTTTGTGACTTTATGACCTTCCCACCTGAAACCTGTGATATTTTCTAACAGGCCTACCCGAACCGCCTGACCTGCAGGTCAACCCGCAAGACCCCTGGGCTGTGGTTGACCTGCGCATCATTAGGCTATTGAATCTGACTCTACCACTTTACAATGCGTATATAACTTAAAGTCTAGTTGTAAACATTTTGTTAACTATTCCTGTCTGTTTTCGTACTTCATCCACCATAACTCTCTTTGTCTCCCTTGACCACACACCTGCTACAGCAAACAATGTAATATGTAAACATGTAGATTGCACTTTAACCTGGCCTTGGCCATTTTCACACAGTAGTACTAGAGCATTAAAGCTTGCGTGTGGCATTTTACGAGTTGTTTTCCTAACCTCTTTTTATTCACACGACACATGCTGTCATGACATGGCTAGCTGCTTCCGACCTGGAATGGTTTTTGTTTTTTTTTAATAGCAGCTTTTGCAATTTGACAGATTTCTATTAGATTGCGATGTGAGTTTGAATGCGAATGGTCGTCCTAGTTTATCTTTGGATCAGATGTGGAGGAGTACAGCAAGTCCCCACTAATGGATGCTGACACAATCCTCATCTGCGCTGTTCTCTGAACTAAAGTACTGTCATTTGACAGACTGCCTTTTTGCATCATTCTGTCATCTTTTGAAAACAGCTGCAAGTACAAGAGTGTCTTATGGCTCCGGAGCAATCTGCACAACTGCTGGTTCCTAACCCTTAACACGGTGACTTTTAAGGACACTGCCTCCCCCAGAGTGGTTTCCTTTCAGTCTTTTCATAGACTTTATGTCTGTCTTAATCTCACTTTCTCCTTTTAGAATACTGTGGCATTTGAATCCTCTCACTCCATTTTTGTGAATGTGCTACCGGACAATGTTGACCTTGCTTCCTCAATTTTCTTTTGTCACTGACCTGTGAGTTACATCCATAGTAGCCTTCAGCAAGGGGCTTCAGAATTTCCATTACTCTCTCACTCTGAACTTTTATCATAGCGCACAGGCACTTTCAGTGTCTTTGACTGTCAGAAGGATGAGGAAAGTAAAACATGAAAAGCCACTCAAATCAAGACATAACATCAAAGGGATGATGATTCAGAGATGCAGCTTCCGAATGGCAATTTATAAAGAGTGGTGCAAAGAAACTTTAAAAGGTATGAAAATAGCCAAAGCTAGCTGGAGCTGAGTTTTAGTTCATGGCTGTGGCTGCATGTGCTGTGAAATTGGATCGTCTCTTTCATCCTAAAAAGCCAATAGACCAGTGCACAGCATATGATGTAACAGCCTGTTGTGAAGGAGAAGGAGAAGAAGTAATTACACGCACAACCTCTTGCTAGGTGTGTCACTCTGATAATGGCCATGTGAAAAGAGAAAAAGCCTTTACATTAGACTTCAGTGTTTCAACGTTTTGATCAAAACAAAGATAGAAGCACCTCTTCGACTAAAGCTATGAGAAGGTATTCATATCGAAGGCCAGTTTTGAAAGGATGGATACAGACTTTTTTGTCCTTTTCTAAAGAAACCTGAGTCTGCACAAG
This sequence comes from Epinephelus moara, assembly GCF_006386435.1. NCBI lineage: Eukaryota > Metazoa > Chordata > Actinopteri > Perciformes > Serranidae > Epinephelus > Epinephelus moara. The sequence goes on along the minus strand of NC_065514.1, from coordinate 9,481,516 downwards.
GCCTCACACAAATACATAGGTACATAAACACATTCACCTCGACTTTACTGCATGAAAGACATCAGATACAGCCACAGTTATACACACAGCTATGCGCATTTCAAGGATGAGGCAAAAACAACTGATGGAGACCAAAGAAGAAGAAAAAAATAGCCCTCACTGTCATAAATCTGTAGGGCCATCAGAAATAGACAGCACAATTCACCAACCACTTAATCCAAATGTAAAAGATGGATTCCTGTCCTGTATCTATGGGCATGTTACATCACAGATCTTTTATTGAATTACGTACGTAGCCCCTTGACACTTATTGAAATTGAAGGCGCAGTAGTAGCAGCGGCAGCCACTCTCCCCCATCTCTCTTACACACACTGAGTTCCGACATTACTTAATAATTTCTGCTGTTGGTCTGGACAAAAATAGACTCAAGGAGGATGACCCTTTTGGCTAAATTCCCCTCATTAGTTTAGGAATTCATTTAACTGTGGTTTAATATTGGATGGGTTTTAATCTCCTACGAATAAATGGCCAACTAAATGTAGCTGGTGGACCACAAACAGAAGATAAATTTCATTTCGGCTGCTCATGTAAAGGCCCTGGAAACCATTTTTCTCCATCAGCTTTTTACTAAAAGTGAAGGGGTCCTACATAGACACACTATTTTGCTGCCAGAGAGACAGCACCATCAGTCAGATTCATAGCCTGTATAGAAGAAGTGGAGATGGCAACTGTGATGTCACCTATGGTTTGTGGACTTCTGTTTGAGGCCTCTGGTTTGGTATTTTGGCCATCTCCATCTTGTTCTTTTGAAGCTAGAAATGACCATATTTTGACAAAGTGACCGTATTTTAAAGAGAGGCTGAAGCTGCGGAGGAGTGACAGGTGGTTCTGACTGAGAACCCGAGGACACTGCTGTTGTAGCAACGTGTCAATCACAAGGTAGCTATGGTTGAAAGCGTACCTTGCTTTATCGTCTTCTTTCACTCCAGAAAAAAACAAAACAAAAACCTTTGCCTCCACCAAACAATACCAAATGTGATTTATTTTCCTCAACCAAACCTCACTGTAACATATTACATATTCTCTGAGAGCATTGCATAGCCTAATAAAAAAAATAAAGAGAAGTAGACACATATAGGCATAGTCATATGGAAACCCATTGAATATGACTTAATAAAGCTTCACTTAGCCTGCAGTGTCACTGTCTCACTCTTCTTCCAGACCCCAAGATGGCAGCCTTAGCACAAAATGATGATCAACAACATAAAATAACTTTTTGATTAACTGAAAAGGCAAATTTGAGCTTGAAATTTAACAGTATATTAACTTTTAACAGTTTAAAGTATACCTAAATATAAAAATATAAATAAATACAAAACAAATTCACCAAATAAATAAAACCTAACCCAACTACAATAATTGAACACTAAATAACAGGTACAGCATTAATAACAGCAAAATAGATTTTGAGCTGGGATCAATCAATGGATCAGCCAGGCATTTCTCCATTGTCTTTTTAGGAGCGGCTGAGATTGCCAATGGAATGAGAATTGTTAGTTCACCTTAGCAGTCCACCTTGAGGCTGATCAGGTTCCACTGGAAGGCTAAAAGCCAATTCACAGTTTCCACATCCACGTGTCTACAAGAGTCCACTTTGGCTAGTGTGACGTAGAACTGATCATCCACCTTTGTCCACATGGACCCCTATGTGGACCTCTGCATGCAGTCCATTTTTGTGACTGTGCAGACTGTATGCATAGCAAGTGTGCATTTCCCACTCAAGTCCAGTCCAAAGCACTGCTTTCAAGCCAGCCTCAGTCAGCCGCCTCACCCTGGTTAAGTTACTTTTAAGTTGGATATTTGACATATAGTCACTCCAGGCCCAGCAGCATAGTTTAGTTTCACTTTTACATGATGTTGGCATTAAGAGGATGATTAGCTCACCTCCCAACACTGCCGCACTGTCAGTCGTACTCTGAAGAGACTATGAAGTCTACTATGAAGAGAACTGCAGCTCTCCATGGACGTTCAGTGCAGAAAGTATGACTGAGCCTTACCTTTACTTGCCAATTTCAGGGCTAACCCGCTTCACTTAAATCAGCACTTGACAAGCAAGACACGGGAACTTGGCTTGGGTCTTGAGGAGTTGTAGCATTTACTCAGTGACAAATGGCCTCAACTGTACACATATTGCACTGCTAGGTTAATTTTGTACTCTGCAGCCTCACTCACATACGTCAATGTCACACAGACGCGCTCTGTCTCTTTCTCGCTCTCTCAGCCTCACACTTGCTACCTACACAATCTAGAATGGAAATGAGGCACAGAAATGTGCGTTGTGATTCAGTCCGCTAGGTACCAGTCATGTAGAAACCGGTGCCATATTGACACCCGGTTTTGGTACCCAACCCGAGAAATGACGAGCTTCAGAAGAGCATATTGACCATGGTTTGTCCTTTGGAGATCTGCACTTTTAGTATTGCTGAACAAAGCTCTGCAAAGCTACATGTACTGTATTTGCCGGCTCATCAACATTTGCTATATTGCTCATCAGAGGAAATGTGAAATACACACAGATAGCTTAATTCATTTCCACAGAGTTTAAATTCAGCAAGATAAAAATCACATCGCATTACTTATCTTCACAATCACTTCAGCTCCCACTTCATGTTTAATCCCTAAATGAGGCCCCATTAGTTTCATTCACAGCACGGCACACACTGGCCTAGAATCCTGGCTCACAGTGTCACTTGGCAAATCAACGCTAATGCGCTGCTTACCTGTTTTCGACTAGTGTAAACAAGCCTCTGGACTAAACCGTGAGTGACAGATGTAATAGTTTCCTCAACACTGCCCAAGCCTGCTGTCATTACAGCAGCTTCTCCTCCACGAGAAGATAGATGGCTCTATCAGATATAGTGTTGCTTGGCTGACTGTCAAGTTCATTTGCAATCAGATGAAATTCCCCTTTAGTCAGGTACAACGACTTTTGCAAGTGACGTCAAGAACTTTAGCTTCACCCACTTAACAATAAATATCCTGGCACATTCCCACACAGACACATATGTGCATACACAGCCAGACAGATAGCATGCTCTGCCAGGAACTCCATACTTGATAAAGAGAGACAGAAAAACACATTGAAACAGAATGTTAATTTAGTAACTGCAGAGCTGTCTGTGTAACTACTGCTGAATGTAAGACTGTACCGCTAATTGCATTATACTCCAACTTCATGCTGTGAAAGCTTAATGATGATTTTTTTTTTTTTTACTATGAAGTCTCAGAATGAATATACATGGAAACCTATTTACCAACTGAAATATGCACATACTTCAAGCACATCTTCAAAATTCAGCACATGGTCAAAATTCTCATTTCCAAGCCCATCCTTTTCATGCATAGCAATCTCATATGCAGTGAAACCAAACAGTTCATAAATCATTGAGGTGAGTGAGAGAAGTGGTAACAAAAAAGAAGGAGAAAAAAGAAAGTGACGGAACTCATTATAAAAGATGGATGGATGAATGGGGAGATAAATCCAGGAGCCAAGAACAGGACAAACGTGATATATTGGGGAACACACAGCTCATATCCAGCCTTCGCGTTTGTGTGTATGTGAATGCAGTGGTGGATGTCTTTTGATGCCACACACCTCTTGGACCCCAGAGAGTATTAATTTCTTTGTTCATTCATCCATCCACCCATTCATTGACTCAAAAGCAAGTGACTTGGGAAGGAATTAGGAATGTCAGAAACAAACATCTGATATGAGAGGTTATGGATACCATGAACTCGGGCTGGGTATCTGTACTCAAGACCTTAACAGGTACCTTAACAGGTTTCAAGTACCATATTCAGTACTTGGTACTTGTTACCCTGCAAAAAAAAACAAAAAAAAAAACAGTACCAAGTAATATCAAAATGTCTCCAGTCAAATGATACCTTCATTCAATGCAGCGGGGATCTGATCCCAGACCCAGAGATTACATTAGCTGGGATATGCTGGCTTTTGGGCAATAATATGTGTAGTTGTCTGTCAAAGGAAAATACCAGCGGCTGAAATGTGCAGTGGAAAATATGCTGACTTAAAATGTAGATGAAGTAATTGCATATTAAATAGTATAGTATAGTTGCCAAGACAACTTAAATATAAACTTATATTAAGCAGACCTGATTTTTGGATGTTAATTACTGGCGGATCTGTTTATCCACCGAAAGCTGTACAGAGTGTGCCTGTGCCTCTTCGGAGCATACGCCACATCCATGGCGGTCACGGTCTTCCTCAGCGTGCTTGGTGTACTTAAGTGATGACATCACAGATCACATTTTCCAGGAAGACCTCCAACACATTGCAGGTGTCCACATAGAACAGACCAGATATATGCTTCACTTCACCACAACAAGCTAGACAGTAGCTACTCAGCGTGGTGGTTCACACCGGACAGGGAAGCACCGGGAAGCAAACTTACTTTCCGTGGAGTGTTGCCTGCTTTCTTTTGGCGTCCATGTTGAGTGATGGGGCTGTGCATATTAAATGCTATGCGGCTGGCTCTGCAGCAATAGTTTAAGAATCGGGTCCATTTTTTCCGCAAGCCGTGAGTGAATGTGGCAGGAAAAGACACTGTAGTGTATTATGAATGATATAAAGGCCATATTAGATGTGATATAAATGATCTGATTATGATAAACGATAAAATATGAATACCATGCTTCCACATATTTGTCAGTTGTGTCTAAACAGAGAGCGAGAGAGACGAGTAAACACACACAGAGAGACACAGCTCTACATGTGATTAGAGCACAGCAGAGATGCAGAATCACTTGCTGACCAGAGCAGAGAAATGGGCTTCTGGTGTGAACGGCCAGGTGACTGCTGATAGGCAGCGGTGCGACTATTGACAAATTGGGGTGAACAGAGTCTTTTTCCTCCTTTGACTCTGGCAATTAACCTGTGATTAGTCACTCTTTTTCAAAAGGTCACCTCTTTAATTTGTTTTTGTTTTTTTTGGTTTATTTAATATGATGTTTTTTTTTTATTGCTATTTAAATGTAGGCTATTATATGGCTATTTAAAACAAATGGCCGGCAGTTGTTCTATATGGCCGAACTTCTTGAACATTAATAGCCATACTGGAATCTACCATAAACCCTATCTGGTCCCTATCTGGATCAGCAAACTGTCTTGTGCTGCCATCTCCGGCGCCACTCTCCTCCCGGTGAATGGTTAGTTCAACGTCTGCCTCGTTAGCACGAGCTAACACAGCAGCAGCGGCTAACAACTAACATCAAGCCTTTAAACAGTCCCAACAAAGTCGCACCAAGCCAGCTCAACTCCATCCTTAAAGCTGTTAGTAACCGTTAGGTAACATTTGCCAAGTGATTATCATAGTTAGCCCTGTCACTGTGTGTGTATGGCCAACCAGACTCCTACAGCTGTCCTTGGTGCGGAGCTCACACTCCCACAGCAGTGTTCAAAACTATGGCTGCACTACATGCTATTCCATTGACATTATGGGTAGGAAATGAAGTCCTCTATCAGTATTGTGGTTCTGGTATTGTAATTATTAAAATGATACCCAGCCCTACCAAGGACAATGCTTTATACTTGAACTGTCTCAGGGAGGAATCATAGAGTCACAGTTCTCTCCTTCACTCCTCCACTAACTGGGAAGCTGCTCGAGTATACCCACTTCCGGAAAATTAAAACGAAACAGATGACTTCAAGCAGCAATCTTCCCTTTAATTTATCCCTGACTCCTTTTGGGAGAGGTGACGTCTCAATCACTGGCCTGACTTTGGCTTTTGAAAGTCCCTGTCAATCTCCCCACACTGATTTAAGGCCAAAGCATGGCACCGTGGCATCCGAGCCAGAGCAATCCATGCTGCATAATTCAACACTGCTCCCAAACCTGTCTCATTAAGGATCCTGGCCATGGTCCATGGCTCTGAGTATGAGGCTTTGAGTGACAGATCTGTTGCCAGCTTAGTACAAACAGGCACAGACCCAGTGTAAGCCCCAGCTTCAGATTCAGCTTCGGCCCCTTCCAAACCTGGCAAAAACTAGCCCCGGCTCCAGTCTTAGTATGTGTCCCACACGTGACAAGCAGCAGCCAGACTGCGAAAATTAAATCAACTCCAAGTCACCACTATAAGCCCTGCAGTTGATAGTAAGTTGGGATGCAGGATTTCTTTTTTTCTGACCAGGAAAAAGTGGATTTTCCTCAGGGGTTGCATGTTTTCTCAAATTCACTGGCACAACATGATGTCAGTGCACATGGCTGGCCACACAGTCGAACTAAACACATTGTATTTGCAGTAATGTGTGCTGTTAATTAATGACAAAAGACTGAAGTTTGATTTTCAACATGGCATGTTATTAAATGCTACCTTAGTCGGGTCAATTAAAACTTTCCGCTTCTTGTCAACAGCAACACTTTACTGCAGGGGTCCGTATGTTTCCCTCCTTGGTTGCTCTGTTGCAGAGAAGTCGGTAATGACGTGTTTGTCACTTCCAGCTTCCCACCGCCGACCATAACGAATGTCCCATTAGCCCCTAGTTAAAGTTTTGGCCCGAACTCTTGCTCTGGTTCAAAATCCAGCCCAGGCAATTCCTCAGCCCGTGGCCCGACCTCAGACTGAATTTACTTCAACCAAAGTGACTGCCACACCCCAGAGCCAAAAAGATTTACAAAAATCAAAGATTTATCTGCATGGATGCACAGTTTGCCACATTTGACTGACGTAGTGGGAGAGGAGGATATTTGCCTTCTGCATCAGTGAGAATTTCATTTAGCGAGTCGACAGAGGTGGGAGACGCACACTGACCTGCCAAATGAGGGGGGCAGGTGACGATCACAGCTCTGCACAAGAAGGTGTTGGCGATGGTCGTCACCCTGGCCCACTCAGCATCCTGTTGAAACATATAAACAGATATACAGCTTTATTTAATAAGCAAGTTGCACAGATTGTTAGTACATCACATCATCTGTGGTGTGGTGAGGCTATTTATAAGTGTTATTTCCTGACTGATTATGGACACACTTTTTTTCCTCCCAAATATGGTTGCACAATCTGTATTCAACTGGATTGAATTACTTTACATTTCCTCTTTACAGTAGCTGACATTATATTTTCATAAGTATTTAACTGTGTAGGAGTATCTAACTGTGCATATTTGAAAGTCTATTTCTGTTTCTGTCAGTGCAACCATTTTATATGTCTATACATGAACTTTGAGCCTGTGAGAAAATTGATTTACAACGAAGGTTTTGTAAATGTTGAGTAAATGTATCCAGACACGCTACTTTTTAATTAATTATGTATTTAACAGTGAAGGAAAATAATTTTCAGAGCAGATATTTATTCAAGAGGCTGAGTTTTATAAATGAAACTGATTAATTTCATTACTGTAGATTGTGTTTTGTATTTTCACGGATGCTAAGCTTAGACAAAGAAATATTGTCGTAATTTATGCAAATTATGCGGTAAAATAAACTCTAAAAGGCAGTTAAATGACATTGTGATGGTAAGATGTTCTGCTGTATGGTTTCTTAAAAGCTGCGGTGCTCCTGTATGCAAGCTCCCTTGGTCTCACATGCACTAAACTTAAGCCTCTGGTGATAATTAAAACTCGCCCACCACAGAACGTCACTGTACAACATAGAAAGCTCTTATCCTCTGAGACGGGAAAAACAGCTAGATATTTTTGGATGCTGAAAATTAGGCAGTAAATGTATTGTATTTTTAGCTCTCTTGACTGGCTCCCTTGTAACCTTAGGATTATTTTAAAAAATACTTTTATTCACGAGGATTAAAACAGTGAAGCCTCTCTGTAATCAGGAGTTCATCATCCAGTGTCACTGTAACAACCCTTCAAATTGAAAGGTCTCCTAGCTCATCGAATTTTGACAAGCTTTCCTCAAAGTCTCAAGGAGGCCAAGATGCTGATTTTATATGTTGTGATTTGTATGTGCATGGCACTATTGCCTCGCAGCAAGGAGGTCCTGGGTGTGAAGCCTACCGGGACGGCTGTGTGAAGTGTGCATGTGCTTCCTGAGCCTCTGTGGGTTTCCTCTGGATGCTCTGAACTGGAAACTCTAAATTGCCTGTAGCTGTGAATGTGATGTGTGTGTATTTGTCTGTCAATAGGTGTTAGGCGTGTGATAGACTGGCAAAATGTCAAGGGTGTGTCCTTCCTTTCACCCAATGCATGCTGGGATAGGTGATAGCTTTCTGTACATGATACTTTTCTTTTTTTAATTAGTGTACTTGGGAGTAGGACTGCAATTAATTATTATTATTTTTAGCATAAATAATGTTATTATTTTTCCATGATATTGATTAATCAATTAAATTATTAAGTGCATTGGGCTGCAACTAACAGTTATTTTCATCACTGGTTAATTTCCAGGTAAATTGTTTAATATTTTGCTCTATAAAACAAACATACATGTGAAAAATCCATATCACAGTTTCCCAGAACACAATGTACCCTCTTGAAATAGCTTGTTTTGTCTGCCTTCTTTTGAATATAATGAAACTATGTAGAGATGGCACTCGGGTTGTGGTGTCCAAAGCTAAAAAAAACTTTTTTAAAAACAGAAATTATGACCAAGTTACTCAGGATAATCCACAGACCTTGTTGTAAGCAGTTTCATGTAGGAACAATTTTCCTGTTAACTGCACCCACCAACGGTATCATTACACAGAAGGAAGCGTGCATCTACTCATGAATGAGAGGCTCTTGCTTGTGACAGCCTCAGATGTAAACATTAATGCCGTCCTCCTCAGCTGAGCTATAATATTAGCTAGCTCAGCTGTGCTAGGTGAGCTAGCATTAGATGCACGCTTCCTCCTGCATGGTGATTTGACTCATGGGTGAAGCTTGTTTGAAAGAAACCTCTTCCAACATGAAACTGTTCACAACAAGGTCTGTGGATTATCTTGAATAACTGGATCATGATTTCTGGAGAGAGACATTGCTGTTGAGTTGGCGCTTTGAGCACCACAAGCTGAGTGCCATGTAGTTCCATTGTATTCAAGAGAAGGTAGACAACTCTACGGTCGATATCTCCAACACTCGGCATCTCACACCAAAATAATCTAGACTGATTGATAGCAATGCAGGTACCAGGAAAAATACATGTTTTGATTTTCGGGTGAACAGTCCCTTAAACTTTACTGTCCTTTTATCTCCTTCAACTGTATTCAAAACTAAGAAAACCGTAAGTGCTAATATCGTAGGCAACTGGACATGCTTGCATTTCCTGAAGACGTTTTGCCTCTCATCCAAGAAGCTTCTTCAATTTTAAATGTCTGGTACAAAGTTGCAGGCTATAAACCCTGTGTGAGTGGGAACCCTTGCAGAGTCGTAGGGGTCACTTGAGCTCTTAGTTTCAGAGTTGTCAAGGTCACAATGTGAGTCGTTGACCCACCTGGCCACCATGTGAGTCGTTAGGGTCATGTGGGACCAGGGGTGAATGGGTGTGAAGTTGTCTGGGGAGGGATCCCAAGACTATTGTAGGTGAGGGATAAGTAGTGTCATAAGCCACCCCCTCTGTTTAACGATAGTCGTTCCAGCTTGACGTAGATGGCTTCTTTTACTCCTCTTTCAAACCATCTTTCCTCCCTGGCCAAGATGTGCACATTGCTGTCCTCAAAGGAGTGTCCCTTCTCCTGTAGATGTAAGTGGACAGCCGAGTCTTGACCCGAGGTGCTGACTCTCCTGTGCTGTGCCATGCGCTTGTGGAGTGGTTGTTTTGTCTCCCCAATGTATAAATCTGTGCATTCCTGGTTGCACTGAACTGCATACACTTCATTACTCTGCTTATGTCTGGGTGTTTTGTCCTTGGTGTGGACAATTACATACAACAGTTCTGTCATTTAGAACTGAAGAAGCTTCTTGGATGAGAGGCGAAACATCTTCAAGAAATGCAAGTCCAGTTGCCTACGATATTAGCACTTAGGATTACCATGACCTGGATGACTGAGAATCTTGAAGGGCAAGAACCTGTGATTTTTGATGGATGGAGGGATGAATGGATGGATAGATGGATAGATCTTTATTCATCCCAGGAGGGAAATTCAAATTCAAGTTTTTGTGGCACTTTTGCTCCCAAAATTGTTTTAACAGTTAATTGATCAATTGTTAAGCTAGTCAAAGATTCATTTTCTGTTGATTGACTAATTGATAAATCGATTAAGGGTCAGAAAATATTTTCCTTACAATCTTAAGTTTAATTATTTTATCCCGCCAAATGGCCAGAACCTAAATATGTTCAATTTACTGTGATGTAAACCAGAAAAGCACCAAATACACACTTTTTAGAGGCTATGACCAGTTGATTATTGGAGTTTTTGCTTGATGAATGACATAAATGACAAATTGATGATTAAGATTGTTGTTAGTTATTTTTTTGTCGATCGACTAAAACAGTTCAGCTCTACTTTGGAACTTCTTAGCAAATGCAGAGTCCAATAACATTCTCCAAACTGAGAGACTTTGGTATTTAATTTAGTTTTCTAAATACCAATCCACTAATCACATTTTAGATTTTTTCATACTGTAATCACAATTCAGTTTTCTATCCGCTAACAATCAATGAATACATGAACAGTAGAATTTAACGGTATATTTGGGTAAAGCCCTACACTTAAGGGTTCATAGAGCCCTCTTGGTCTCTCAGCTGTGGATAAGGAAGACAGTCAGGCGGAACAGACAGTGCCTTCACAGGAGACGGCCTGTTTCCCCACTGAGGAAGCTGTTATCTCTGTGTCGCGCCTCATCAATCCCTGAGTGAGCTGTTACTGTACTCTACCTGCCATATGGCCGTCACAGCAGAACCCAGCCGGACATTCTTCCACCCAACACGTTCTGCCAGACACTGTGAAAGCTGTTGGGTGCCTCCCTGTGGAGAGACAGATACTACATTTACAATCTATTGATACCCTGGATGGGCACAGTGCTTGGAGTTAAAGGGTTTCTTCACCCAAATCACTAAACCCAAAACCTCCTGGTGGTGTCCAACCAGCCATCCAGATATTTCAATTATATAAGCCAATATTTTTATATATCTGCCTCCAGGACGCCGCTGACACCTCAGTGCAATGAATAAAAATAAATACATTACAAATTAACATTAAAAAAAAATCATCAGCAATGTGTTTTTCTGGAAACAGTGTCCGAGCTGTTCTTGGAATAGCCAGGAAATTGTGGGAGCTGCTTTAATCCAGTTGCTGAAACTTGTTTACAGTGTGGCTTTTTCTAAATCATAAGAACCCATTTATAAAAATCATAAAAACAAGACAAAATAAAACTAAAGGAGTACTGATTTTAATCTAAAATTTTAGATAAAAATATATTCAAAATCTCCTTAAAGAACAAAACAAGATAACATATCGCAGAGATGAGTTGTACCTCTGTTAGCCTTTAGTCCTTATTATCTACACCTGATAAGATTCCACATATTTCATGCTGCTTTTACTGCATCTGCGGTGTTGTAATGCCCACAGTGTTCAAGTAATACAGGTGAAATGCCATGGTAAGAAAATTGCTGCAGATGAAAAAAAAAAGTGGAGAAAATGTGCTAATGCACAAATACAAGTCTGGAACTAGAAAAGCTTTGTTGCCATATTCTATTTTTCTTTTCTTGGCCTTCAGCCCTTTTTGCAGTCCACCACTCTGAGAAGAAAGAATGTTCAGAAGCAATAGCTCAAAAATAGGCCGGTATGGAACCATAACTTTCATGCTGAGGGAACTCATAGAAAATAGGAAAATCCAATATGAGACCACAGCTCCAAGTGTTTAAACTGTGCCAATCGATGACGTGTGGAGGACAAAGAAAGGCAATATGTTTGTTGGGACAGGGCTCGAACGAGATGTGCAGACTTTGTTGAAGGGCTGGTTGCTAAGTCTTATTAGTGTAAAGAAGAAATCCAATGCAGTCTCCAGTTTTGAAAAAGCACTCAAGTCAACAATATGCAGTCAGGGGAAGGATATGAGCTGCGTACCTTTATCTTGAGCTCTTGAGCAGACCCTGGAGTGCTCTCCAGCAGTGGCAGTAGCCCTCCAGCTGCTGCAGCATACATGAGGAAGAATAGAAAAGACATCTGGGATGGCTCCATGCCAAGGACAGACCTGCTACACAGTCCCATCTCCTCTTTGAGTTCTGGCAGAAAGGAGTGATGAATATATACTGAGCTCTCACACATGCAGTAGTTATGTATCCCCATGCAATGACAGTATTCTGCAAAGCTGCATACCATATAGCGAACTACTGCATGAAGATCTACCACTTTACCATTGACCATTTCCTAAACTTCAGACAGGGTATTGTTAACAAAGAGACAACTGAGAGGATGAGGATACGTTTTATAACTATCTTGTCAAATGTAAATGCCTTTTTAGTCTGCAGGTAAATAAATCGGGTGCTGTGATGTATTTGGTTTGACATAAAAATCTAAGCATGAGTAACAATCTATACTTAAACATTTTTTGTACTGACAACAAATCACTTTGAACCACACTGAAATATCTCAACGAATATTGGATGGGCTGTCATGAAATTTGGTATAGACTTTGAATATTTCCAGATGCTAATTACTTTGTATCTGTGATAATTTATACTTTAGTTTATGACCAAAGTCCAGAGAAATTAATGATATTCCAGTTAGCCTTAAGCCTAGTTCACATTACACGATTTTCACCTTGATTTTGCGTCGCGGAGACTATCGTAATCTTTTGAGTGTTCATACCTGGCGACGTGTGTTTCTGTCAAAGGGAGTCTCGCCAACTACGTTACGACCTGTGTGTGCACACCACAAGATTTCTCAAAGCCCCAGATAACGCAATGACGTCACCAAACTACGTTTTTTAACTTGGAGACGACACATCGTAAAGGCATGGATATTCTTCTCAGTGTTGAGTCATATCTGCCTCCAGGGCCTGGGTCCGAACACAACGCGCTTCCCATGATCCTGTGGACGCCGCCATTGTTGTTGTTGCTTCCTGGCCGGCTGGCTTGTCAGTGTTGCCAGATCTGGGGAGAGAAACAAGCCAAAAAGAAGCGACGGATATATATATGTAGAGAAAAGCGACGTTTAGAGAGCAAGCCCAAATAAGCAACTCCACTTTAGAAACAAACCCAAAAAACCGCAACCCGCGACTACCAATATTTGTAAGTGACTTTACAAAAAAACAAGCCCAAAGTCGCGGCTAATTTCTTCCGTTCTCCTGCGTGCTGACGTGGGACATATCCCGCCTCTCATTGGCTGATGCTCTTTGTCAGTGGTGTCACACTTCTCCAGTTTTCTAGCATGCCAGATATCCAGTCCCAGTTACAGACGAGGGGGTGACTTGCTTGTAGGCTTGTTCATACATGAGGACTCGTCATGGCAGAGTATCTGCCGATTCACCTCAAACCCAAGGTGGCTCTCCAGATCCTCTGCGACGTCAAAATCGCTGTGAAAATCGTGTAATGTGAACTAGGCTTAAGCTGTACTTCGGCTTTTAGTTAGTTTTGCCCTTTTTCCACCACAATTTGTGTGGGTGAAAACCATTGAAAATAAGCAATAGAGTGCTTTCCCATTGCCAGTAGAGCAGAGCCATATACATGTTTATGTGATGCGTCATGTTCAATGTCACAGAAAGGCCCGAAAACAGTTAAGTAAAAAGTAGAAAGCAGCGTGGAGGCCAGTCAAAATGTTAACTGGGGTTACTTTGTTTAATTTATCTCTTAAAATGAAGCCTCTTTCTCAAACTGGTTGCCCACTCAATTTTGATCTATGTTCAAGCACTGCTTGGATGGATACAGACATTTTTGGAAATATTTTTTCTGGTGGCCAGTCATTGCATAGAGCCAGTAAAGGGTGCCCACCTGGGTTCCATATTTCCATCACTGCTGATTGAAGCTGATTGGAGTTGGAGCCCATAAATACTTGTGGCTACTGTCTTGGAAGTAAATGCTGATTATAGCTATTACCACTAAATACAAAAAAGCCAGATGTTACTGGGTGTAAGTGGATTTTTTTTGTCCAGTGGGAAAAGGGCTTTAGTTAATTTGCACGTTAGCAATTGTCAGCATGCTAATGTGCTAAACTAAGATGGTGACCCACATTACACTTGCTACACTGAGAACTTATTAGTTTTGCAACTGCTATTATATGAGCTACCATTTTTACATTTACTTTGCCGAGACTGCTAAGGATCAGAGACAAACTGGACCTCAGCTTTTATTCATCTTCATTTCTTTCTCTTTTGTTTTTTTAACATTGAGCATCACAACCTCAAAGAGATGCTACTATTACTGTCAACTTGTAATTGTTTCATAAAATACAACAAACATGTAAGTAAAGTGTCTAGTTTGTAGTTGATTTTTTTTAACCAAATGTTTTTTGTCTCTGCTGAAGGTTTAGATTTGTATGGAACATACAGTAGCATCCATCACAAACCTTGTACAAGATTCACACAAAGTAGACTGAAGTCAGCATGCTCAGTTGAGGAAAATAAAGGGAGTTATATTTAAAGCTACTTTTAACCCTGACCTGTAGTCCACGCGTGTTGCTCAATGTATGAGTGCAGGGTCATACAGTCCAGCTCAACAGCGTTGGGAGTCCTCGAAGGATCCTCAACGCATACTGTGGCACACAATCTGTCAATCTGAGTGCAAAGTACAGTCACCACAACACGCCCACACATGATGCTTTACCACTGAGAGCCAAAAGCATCCCATTGATACAGATAAAAACAAAACAATAGTTGGAGGCTGCCAAACATGATTCTGACAGGGCTTTCCCCCCACATTTTCTACCTCCCACTGCTACTTTAAGCACTTATCTTGAGCAGGAGATTTTGTGGTACTTTGTTGTGTGATAAATATACTCTTGTCCTATCAATCCAAAAGCACACAGCAATATAAATATAAAATACCATTACCATATCCATTTGGGACTTCTCACTGATTCCCAGCATAGCAAGGATATTGGATAATAAAGCTGATTATATGAATATAGGGTTGTAAAACTGGCCTCTGAAGAAATACTGTATATCTGCTGAAATATGCTGTGTATCATCATATTCTTGGTATACATGCAACAGGAAATTAATTAAACCATTCCTCGGCTTTATATTATAGTTGTCCACTGAGAGTAGGGGGTATTTAGCTGATCCTTATCAGACATAAGTATTCTACTCTGCTCTGATTGAACAAGGTGGGAAGTACAGAATATTGCTGTGTAAGTCTGCTGCCTCACCTTCCACAGGAGCTGGGTAAGATCCATTAGCACCACTGGGGACAGAGCAGGAATACTGGTTCTGTAGGTGCGAACTTTGGCACCTGGCCCTCCCATGTGGTGCACCTTCTTGCCAATATTGAATTGTTGGTAGGTCTCTAAGCCAAGCTCCTCTATAAGCTCCAAGATGTGTGTTTGGGTTCTGACAGAGAGAGGAAGCCATTTTTTATGTTGCATATTTTTACAGTGATTCAGGATTTACTGTAGGATTTTAACACACTGTATATCATTCTATAACGCTATAACAGAGCTGATACATAATCATAAATGAATTTGTTCTGAGTTTCGAGAAGTGGGCTTGAGAATACAACACTGCTTGAGTGAGTGCTTGAACAACTGGGGAAAAAACTGCTGAAATGTAGACACGAAGCACCTGAGAGATGCCCTCTCCTCTTTCAATTAAACTGTCATCAAAGTGCTCTTGAACAATGCACTTCACACATTCCCTTTTTGAACTGTTCTCTTGCCAAGAAGAACCACAGGTTGTAACCTACAAGCTAGACAGCTCCTAGATATAAATGTGAGAGCTTGTTATTTTGTTACTCTGTGAAGTGTTCTGAATCACGACTGCAATTTCTCAAACATCCTTTTTCAAGAAGGACTTCAGCTTCAGGGTTGCTGTACAATAAGTCCTCTGAAACGTATGAGTAATTTGGTGGTTTGAATGTACGGCAAGTTACTTCAGGTTGTTAGATTAGAAAACTTGGAACACAATGGTCCCATGAGATAGTGAAAATAGATACATTACTGTGGCTGAAAGAGAAGCGAGATTGAGCACATGCAAAGATCTGAAAAGATAGAAAAATGTCATTACTTTCTACATGCCTGACTGTCAGCTATGTATAGCCATGAACTCTATTTCCTCTTACCAGCGCAACAGCTACTATTCCTGGGGTCCACTGGAAAAACATATTATTTCACATTATTATAGATAATCAAACTAAATGAATATAATTTCTGCATACATATGCACGTCATTCTTACATAAATTCTATGCACTAACATAGGTAGTAGATAAACACGTTGCAGCACTAGTTTGTAATATAATCAGCAGCACAGCAGCATGCAAATTGCAGTCAAAGGCCTTGGGACTACAGTACCAGCCTACAAGCACAACATTTAACAATACAGATCCCAATTTTGTTCTTTTCACAATACATTTTAGATACTCCGATCATGTGCGTTTTTTTAAATCTTTTTTTTAATTGGCAGCTATACAGGCCATTTGTTGGGTCCCATTACAACTCACAGGGTTCACCGACAAAACAACTGTCTTATAAACACGTTTTCCAAAGAAATAGAACATGCTAACATTGTTAGCAAAAGCCTATGGCATTTCACATTGTATTAATTAGCCTAGTGCACAGGGTCCAAAACTAACTTTTTTTTTTTTACCAGCCAGGCAGATATTTTACCAGCCAACCAAATAATAATAATTTCAAGGGAAAAAAAAGTCAAGTCCCTTAATGCTGCCGGTGGATGAGACTGGGGGGTGGCGGCGGTGGTGGCGGCGGGAGCGGGAGCAGCAGCAACATTAATCTCCGTCTCTTGGTCATCGGTTGGTAAAATCTTAGCCTCAGCAGGTTCTTTTGCTTTAGTTTTTTTGTTTTTTTACGGGAGGCTCCGCAATGTGCTGGCCAGCATCGCCACATGATACTTTTTCTTACTACTTCTTCTTCTACGGGGGTTCAGAGCATGGAGGTACATTAGGTTCGTTTGAGATGAGACAGGCCTGCGCAGATTCGATCACCGGCGATCGGCGCACAATGCATGCTGGTTAGTTTTGTGTCCGACTTCATCCCGACTTGCTCTGATGTATTACGAAAGTGGACGGCGCTAAAACTGTGAGAGTGAGGCGGCCGCAGTTTTTAGAGCCAGGCGCTGCAGTTGCTCTCCACCGACTGCACCGCCTGGCTCTCACCTGATCTAACAGCTGATTGGTTTAGATGTCGACTCAACAAGATGACGTTTTAGGTAAAGTTTTCATTTTTGTGGATTTTTAGAGATTAAGATTGTATTTGTCTGATTTGAAGGTTTATTCTGTGAACAGAAAACATGACTGATGTTGAAGTTTAGTCGTCAGAGACTAAATACATTCATCATAAACTATACAGAGTCTACTGTATATTAACACTGAACTCTTTTAATTATTGAAGTATTTAGCAACACAGAGACTTGTGGTCAGTGGGATGTGAAGATTCTTAAAATAACATCTGTACAGATGTGAAGCCCTGACTGTATCTGACTGAGCCTTAATGAAAGCTGTTGTCTTGTATTTTTTTCCTCTGAAAATATGAACCTTATAGTCAAACACTGTTTATTTAGCCCCTGTAGTTGAAGGGGCAGGTCAAACTGATATGATGCTGATTTACAGGAGAATTCATATCAAATGGAGGATAAACCATGAACATAAATTACGGATTACCTGCAAAGCTTTTTAATAAATTAATCTATCATAATTAAAACAACTGGAGACTGAAAACAAACGGATATGGGTCTGATCACTTTTTTAGTGAATTGACATCATTCCAGACAGGATGTAAGTGTGTCTGTGACTTCCTGTACGGACTGAAGGCTGCTGCAAACTGTCGGGAAACTGTCCGACTTTACCGCAGGTTTTTGTCACCGCCCCCCGCTGCGGCCGCCTGCTCTCGTCTACTTTCCAGGCGAGGCGCAGTTCATCTCGAACGAGCCTACTAACAACAACTGCTATCCACCTTGGCGCGCTGTGATGACGTCATGACTGACGCACTTACGTGACCAAAGATCGTCTCTGCCTGAAATACACATTACTCTGCCAGGAAACCAGCCGATACCAGCATCGTTCTCCAGTAACAAAAAATGCATTTTTCGCTGGTAAAAAAATAACTCACCAGAGTGGCAAGTGGTCTTAAAAGTTTACCAGCCAGAGACAAAATCTACCCGTAATTGTCGAGTTGCGAGTGTTAGTTTTGGACCCTGCTAGCGCATAGTGGAGATTTTGATATGAAGCCAGGATAAATCACACACAAGACTAAAAATGCTTTTTTGTGGCTTTATTGTCTTCACAATTTCTTGTGTTATAACTGTGAAATAGAAGTAAATAAAAGCTTAATTTCCACTGAGGGAAATGTTTTTTTAGCTTACAGAAATAGACATGAGGACTGCGTCGCTGCGATGTGTAGTTACAGTTCTGGGGAGGTGCACGTCAGGCTAAGGCGTAGGTTAAGGCATAGGTCACGGCATCCATTCGACACTGAAGAATAAATCCTGTTTAAGTCTATGCTGCTTGCTGCAGTGGTGGGAGTTCAGTTGTAGTAAGATAATAGCAAAACAGTACCTACTGTTGGCTTTTCCTGCTTTGGCTCCCAAAACTGTGGTCACAAGGGAGACACTTTGTTCCGTCCAGAGTTGGTACTCTCATCAGAGCTAACCCTCGTCACTCTACTCTGTGACACAATACACAGGAAACTTTTGCTCGTCCTGAGGAGCTGTCACATTTAGTAGCACACAAACTGTAAAGTCTGTTGTACATTAGTTTGATATCTGCATCGCTAAGCTTAAACTCTCCTCTGCTCCAATCACTCTTTCTCATCTGCTTACTGCAATCGATGTCATTTTTTCTCTCTTTCACCCAGACACACCAAACTGACACCAAAGAATTAGTAGCAACAAAGGCAAACTGTTGCATCTCCTCACATTACCTGTTTCTCGGCCAAAAAGTTGCACTTGAACACACTGCAAAGACTACAGGCAAAGGCCAAACAGCATGTACGTTATGTGTCAGCACAAGATGAGCTAACTCTTTGTAGCAGCAGGCGGCAGTAGTCTGTATTCATTATTCAAAAGGGAAACCGCAAGACCAACAGGACAGATTCAAGATGCTAATTAGCCAGTTAGCACATTAACAAACAACGACAACCCAGTGTTGAAAGAACAAAGGATATTTACCGTGCACCAGCACACAATGACAAACTATTATGAACAGTTTCTGCTAAAGAGCTCAATGATTAAAAAAAGTATTTTTCCTCATATAAAAAGTTTGTTTTGATCTCACTGCCTCTTGACATTTGTCGTTTGCTTTCCTTTTCCTTTTTCACTTCTCATGCACTGGGCAGACTTGCTTATCAGAATGATTTCATTCACTGACTAGCTCCACCATCTCCAATGCCGATTTAACATACTCAATCCGCTGACAAAAGCTGACAAGGTGCCAACTAGTGTGAATGCTGCAAGACAAACTGCAAAAACTAGGGCGAAAGACGGCTTGACATTGATCAACGGCCAACCATTGGCTTGGTGTGTCAGGGCCAGATTCAAGACGCAAGTTTGCCAATTAGCACATTAACAACACAACCCAGTGTTGAAAGAAAAAAGGATATCTACCGTGCGCCAGCACACAATAACAAACAATTATGAACAGCTTCTGTTAGAGAGCTCAATGGCTAAAAAAGTATATTTCCTCACACAACAAGCTCTGCAGTCTCCAGTGCTGATATAACATGCTGAATCAGCTGAAAAAAGCTGACAAGGTGCCAAGTAGTGTTAACGCTGCAAGACACACTGCAAAAACTAGGGCTCAACATGGCTCAACATTGATCAACGGCCAACCGTTGGCTTGGTGTGTCGGGGCCAGATTCAAGACGCTAGTTAGCCAATTAGCACATTAACAACACGACCCTGTGTTGAAAGAACAAAGGATATTTACTGTGCACCAGCGCACTATAACACAGACCGCTATGAACCGTTACTGCTAAAGAGCTCAATGACTAAAAAAGTATTTTTCCTCATATAACAAGCTCCACTGTCTCCAGTTCTGATTAAACATGCTCAATTGGCTGAAAAAAGCCGACAAGGTGCCAGCTAATGCGAACGGTGCAAGACACACTGCAAAAACTAGGGCGAAAGACGACTCAACATTGGTCGACGGCCAGCCATTGGCTTGGTGTGTCAGGGCCCTTACACACAGACACTTATCAGTGACTAGAAAGCATTAATCCCAATCTCCTGATCGTGTATTTTTACTGATTATCGGCCGGACATTCGGAGCATCCCTATAATTGATATGAACCCTGTATTCGTCATAGTGTCCTTTTATCCATCTAACACTCATTAGAAATCTATTCAGCTATTCTTAATATCTGACTGACTGTCAGTAGTAAACTAGCAGCTTGCTCCAGAATCACAGATTTTATATTTGTCTCATGTACAGTGCTACTCAGCTGCATTTCAATTGCTACTAAATGGTTTTTCAGTGTTACAAACAAAACAAGTTCCTGAACAAATTGTTCCCTTTTTCTGTTCTTGTAAACTAGAAAATCCATGTTAGACATAATTATTCAATCTAATACCCTTGTTATCTCCACCTGGGTGACACTCAAAATGTTACATTAGCGTGACTTGTTTTAGTTTCCTCTCTGTTATTCCTGTAGTTTTTGATCAGCCTTACCGTCCTACCCACTGCCCTCCAAAATCCCAGCGATCAACACCATTGGCTGCCGGTATTTCAGTGGACACTGTGCGACCTCCCACCCGATCTGCACGGAAACACGAGACATGATTCAGTGAGAGGCATACCTATTTTCAGCAGCTTCACAGCAAAATGAATCCAGTACAGAATGACTCACTTTCTCAGGTTACCATTTGCTCTCAATTTTACAAACCTTTTCCTTCCAATATCAGTATTCTCAACTTGGCATTCCTTTTTCTGAGCAAATGAGCCGCACTCAGTCCAGATAGTCCCGCGCCAACAATAATAACGTCCCAAATTTCTGCAGTCATATTCAAGCTCAAGTGACTACTACGTTTTTTTTGTGCCAACTTAACTGGTGCTGGTAAACTGTGGAGTCAGAAACAGAGACCCAACTTGTATTCCCCTTTTCCTCTTCTTATCTATTAGGTTATCTTGCAAGGCCTGGGCTGCTTTCATAATAGTGCACTTTGGAACTGTGAACAACTGAGCTTGTGACCTACTTGGCAAAGAATCGACAGCGCAATAAAAGCCAGGAGAAGGCTTTTGATTTCTGAACAGTAGAGATGAAATAAAGTCGTCTGTATTCTTTTTGTCTTTCAAAAAAGCGTAGAGATTTATTTATTTATTTTATTTAACATTTATTTTACCAGGAAAAGCTCCACTGAAATTAAAAACCTCCTTTATAAGAGTGTCCTGGCTGTGACAGAAAGCAGCACATTAAACAACGGTGCAGACACACAACAGACCATTACAGACAATAAAAAACAAAACAAAAACTGAATCGTAGCTTACTAAGAAATCAGGTCGTCATTTCCTGGATCACATATGTGTTCAAAATACCGATTTTAAATTATCAATAAAATTAATATGTAGTAATTTAGTTATTCTGTGCCTAAGCAATATATTTGTACTAGCATTATGAGTCGCAGTTATTAATTATATAAGATTTTGTATTGAAAATCTCCAACTGGGACATACTTAAAGAACAACCATCACCCATTAATAATTGATGAACAGAGTGGAGTAATTAATAGTAAATCAGAAGCAAAATTCTATCAAGCTGTTGCCAGTATGACACAACACAGTACAGTATACATTAAAAATAAATAGCAGCCTGGAGAACATACTTAGAATTCAACATGACGGAAAATTAATCCAATAGAATAAATGACCGTTATTTTTTAACCCCAAACCGAATGGTGAAAATAAATTAGGAGCTAACAGCAGCCTGCTGGAGGAAGTGCTGAGAACTGTCTGCAAACTACTTGTATGCTTTTTTTTATATGATGATGAACTTCTAAACTTTCTAGTGTGTCTTTTCATAAATCATGCTCTGGAGATATCCCTGCAAATGAATCTTAATGACTGCAGCACTGGAAGTAATCCCTGAAGATTGTAGACACTCATACTTAGAAAATATTCTTTTAGTTACAGGGGGGAAACAATGGACATCAGCTCAGAGAGGATGTGTCTTCCACAGGAAAATGGACAAGCAGACAGAATGTACTAAAGTAAGTGTTGTGTGCGTGTGTGAGTGAGTGAGTGTGAGTGAGAAATTGAAAAGAACTCAAACTATGGAGAACAACATTAAAGGATGGCCACCCACTCACTAGAAATAATGTTGTAGGCCCATTATTAAAGCAACACTTACCTTTCTAGAAGTTTTAAGCTTTTCTTTGTTTAGGTCAAAATGCTATTAATAAGCTGATGGCACACTAAAATGTAAGTGAATTCCACCAGAGATAAAAACTCCTAATTGTACCATCCTCATATGGTTCTAAGAAAACTCCGACCAATCATTGCGTTCGGACCAAATGCAATGATTGGCCGAGCGTCCTATCTGTCTTCCCCATGTAGAGGCCTCCGACTGACGTAACCACTCGCAGAGTTTCTGCTGGACAGGTATTTTTAATTTGCCTCTAATGTAACATAGGCTATAACATTATAAATGACAACACAGCTAATGGTTAGCCTACCGTCTTGTTTGTTGCCAGTCACCAGTACTATCTAACGTTAGCGTTTACGTTATATTATAAAACTCATCAGTCATCACTGACCCCAGATACGTTTCAAAACTGCGGGGTTGCATTTGACCGTGCAGGACAGGTAACGTTATGTTTAGTTTGCTTCTAATATAACATATAACGTTATATGACAACACAGCATCCAGTTGCTAATGGCTAACGTTAGCCTACTGTAGCGTAGGCTCTGAAACATTAACGTTATCTTCCTTGTGCGTTTCCACTTACTAGTAACGTTAACGCTACTATTATACTATTATATTGGGCTTTATAAATAAAATTGATTGATTGATTGATTGATTGATTGATACTATCTAACGTTAGCACTGTAACCTTATTCTAAAACTTATCAGTTGTCACTGACTCCGGTTGAGTTTTAAAACTCCAGGGTTGTGTTTGACTGTCTTGGTTGTAACGTTACACTCGCTCTCCTCTTCCGTGTATCTAACGTTACGTTGCCAACGCATACATCTATCATAGACGTAATGAGGACGTAATGGAGGAGGGGGGAGTAGGCCTTTTGGAGGCTGTGTGAAATGCAAGAAAGGTAATAGTTGCTTTAACCAAACTCAAACAAAAAAGTAAATGTCACAATGCAACAGTACGAATCCACGTCCTCTTATTTACTTAACGTTTATTTGCTTTTATTTTTTCTTAAATTTTCCTTCCTTTTGACTTTTTTTGCTTCATTTCTATAGTTTTTATATAGTATTTTATAGCATTTTTGCAAACTTCTATGAGTAAATTAACGTATATAATACAAGGCTTAAAAGTTTAAAAAAAAATGTCTGGCCAGTGGAGGTGAAAGATATTATTGGCAGTGCACATTGTAGCTTTAAATAAAGGATCTCTAGAAATCAAAGTGGTACTGTACGTGCATGATAAAAACTATCAAATATAATGTCAGTCAGGTAAGGAGCGCAACAGTGAAGTGTATATTTTGTGGTCTATCTTATGAAACAATTACTAGTACCATGAGTCATTTGGCTGGTTCATTTTCATTCACTTGCTTACAAACTGAGGACAATTATATCAATGTTAAAAGCAACTGATGAATTCATTTTCGCAAAGTGTAATGAGATATTATAACACAGTAACATAAAAAGCATGCCAACAAGGCTTGGTGGAAGAATTAAGACTTGCATGTTTTTTTCTAGGACTCATGTATTAATCCAAGCAGTGAAACTCCCTGCTGTATTTGCTTGGATCGCCTGTTTTCTTGTGTCTTTGTTTATTTTTCTCCACTGAAGCTGTTTTCTAGCTCAAGAAACATTATTCCCAGAGAAGCCATACTTGGCATGTTGGGGTTTATGGTGTCCAACTACTTAGACAAGGCCAAAAACTCATATTGCACAACGGTTACACATGTTTATATCTTCATTGCCAGCTGCAACAGCAGGGCTGGTATTGTTTATACCTTGTGAGTCTGTGTTTGTGTGTCATCACGGCGAAATGTGGTCCTAAAGGCACCTATTGTAGCGGAGATTACCACAGAAGTAGCTTTGAATACTTTGCCAGGTGTTGATATGTCTGTGTCTGGGGACTGATATTGTCATTGTTATGGTGTCACAACTCTGCAAGATGCAGTCACAGAACTTTACAGGTGTGTAGCTGATATCAAAATTGGAGTTTGAACATAGGTGTGGTCCGAATAGGGCCGCAGGAAGTATGGGGGTACTTAACACCCCTGGCCTACTTTTGTTTTAAGTCACAGATAGCTGTTATCCCAAGGTGCAAATCTTGTGTTTTAATTTTGATTTGCAGCAGGTGGACGTGCTAGCTCAGTGGGCAGTCACTAGCCTCTGAATTTTACACATTCACAAAGGGGTGGTGTCAAGGGACATGAGGGAGGCTGACTGACCATCATTCAGTCGCACAGACAGACATTGAGCTGATTTTAGAGTTAACCAGCCAGCAGAAGCTGCTGTCAGACTTTTGTTTGTCTCTTTGATGGAAAGACGGGCAGTCTGGTGGAGTTTTGGCAGTCACTAGAAGCACATTTATAGTCCTTAAACAGAGTCACTGACTACATTTACATACAAACTAATATTGCACTATTTTTCCAAGTATGACAATATTCAAAATCTGACAGATGTCACTTAAACAGCATATTCCATTTGGATGTTTTGAATTAGGCTTTATTTGAAATGTAGCATTTCTGGATTAAGGTGTGAGATATGGTGAATTAGGAGCGTTCTTCGTACATGTATACAGCACATTCGGAATGTGCATCTCAACTGGGTTTTAACCGCAGTTTGCAACATACAGCCTCTTTACCGTTTACAGTCAGCTGTATGTTGTACATGGGTGCGTTGTACACGCACCAACAATTTGCAAGACTGTAGGGTAGAGATGCATGCCCAAAAGGAAAGCCCACATTTCTGGTCAAAAAGACAAACACACCTACTGAAACATTATGAAAGGATGTCAAAGTTTTTGGATATGCGCAAATACATAATGCCAATCTTTTCAAGAAGGTGGTTGGAGGAATGAAAGTGGAAGGCTGTGTTCTTACAATCCAGCAAGTCCACCACTGATGGAAGACTTTGAAAAAATTACAGAAGCAGTTCCACCTGTTCAACTTTTCCATAATTTGACGTGATAAACAACATGTAAAGCCCAGTTCAGACCAAATATTCACCATGAGAAGAGTTGAAACAGGCAACTACTTGCAGTGTGCCGTTCTGCAACGTTCTAAAAACCTGCTGGTTCACACCAGTGCAACTAGATGAGATGGTGTATCATGTCTATGCAAAAACTCTCTGTACTTCTGTTCTGATTTCCAGCTTTACAGGCTTATTTCATGTCTGAATATGATTTGTAGCTTCTTAAAATATGAGTAAGGATAGTGATAGTGAGATACTGGCTACAGCTGCATTTGCAGTGATGAAATGGTGGAAACATAAACAAAATGAGCATCAGATGGACAGTATTCATAATAAATACAGCACAGTAATATAATATAATAGAATAGGAAGAACTTTATTTATCCCTGAAGGGAAATTCAGCTGTCCGGCAGCTCATAGAAGACAAGAAACAACCACACTTTCCCCAATCAACAAAATATTCAGCGCCAATTAATCAGTCGACAAGAATACAGCAAGCAGCAGCAGTGACCCACCGTCCAACACTGGCACACCGTGAGGACGAAAACTGAGGGTAAAGGCTCATTTATGCTCAACGTTAAATACGGATCCGGATACGGACGGAACCTTCTGTCCGTGCTCCACGTTCATTTCGTCCGTATTTCTGCATGTTTCCATAAAGCTTACGGATACGGGCCAAACGGAGCAGTGGGGGCAGTGTTGCTGTCACTACCCGATACGTAGCTCTAGTGAGAAACGAAGAAGAAATAACAATTCAGTTTCTCTCATCGGCAGTACTAGAGAGAAGAATTCTCCATCCTCCAGTCGCGATGTATTTAACGGCCTCACCGACCACCGCCTCCTACAACGTTGCCTCTGTTTTTGTCTTTTATGCAAGAGGTACATTATCAATATCTCCTCCACAGTCGCCATGTTTGTTTTTGAGTTTGTTGTTGTCATAAACTTTTGACGCTGGGCTGCCCCCTGGTGGATATATTGGTTAACATCCATGCCAACGTAAAGGGCGCATGGAAGTATGTGGGCAGTGACGGTAACATTGTTTGAAATGGATGTATACATTTATACGTAAAGGGAGCATAAATGAGCCTTAAGTGAACACACCGCCTGTTGTCATCTTGACTTGACCAGCAGACTTCACTAGAAGCCGACTGGCTGTTGAAACATTAGACGTGCCTTATGTTCTAAAACCAGCCGCCTGTGATTTGACTAGCGGAGTTGCAGGTGACACCATCAGTCGGCTTGAGTTGAGCTCAGACCGGCAAGTTCACACTGCTGCAACTTTTCTCTGCAACGTTCTAAAATGGTTTCGTCGCGTCGCGAATCTTTGGTCTGAACTGGGCTTTAGGGCACGTAGATCAGAGAATGCGCAGCATGGCAAGTAAAGAGGAATATTAATTTTCATTAGCCATGTGAACAGCATAATAGGAAAATTGTCTTTTTCTGAATAAGGGCAAAAAAACAGAATATGTGGCCATGTAAACACAGTCACTGTGTGGGTACCTGTGTTGTAGCAGGTTTAGTAGCTCTGATATAAGAGGCTCTCCAATGTGTGTGTGTGTCTGTGGGGGAGTGTCAGTGCAGAGTCAAAGCCGTGCTGTTTATCATACTTAAAATTACTGTTTGTCAGCCCTTAATATCTTGTTAAGCTCTGAAATAATGCACAATTATGGGCAGGCCTATGTGCAAAAAAAGTTTTTGGGTGTCCACATTTCACCTGTCCACTTGTTTCTGAGGATCTTTGAAACTGATATGGCCGCACCAACTGCATGGCACTGTGGAGGAACAGAGTAGGAAAGGAAATTGCTCTTTCTGACTCAAAAGTACAAAAGCAAAAAGGCAGCGGGTGGTGAAAATTGCTCAGAATGATTACCGGCTCGCAGCTCCCCACTACCACGGACATCAAATGCAAGTGATACTTAAGGAGAGTGTACTCCATCGCACATTCACTGCTTCTAACAATATAACTGCATGAACTGTGTTTCATTTGTATCTGTACCCATTGTGTGCATTGATTCAACCTAATCTAACTTTGTGTATCTGCTGATAAGTACAGTTTGCTCTTTTTATTCATATTAAAGCAATTAGGAAAAGGGGGCATCAGTTCCAGGCTTTTAAAACACTTATAATTTCCTCCAGCAAAATCCACCCCACTCTTAGACAAATATTGTTTTCCATAATACCTTCTTTTGAAGTAGTTACTCAGAGTAGTGTAAATGAACTGAACTGCCCACATTTTGAAGAGAGTGTATGTGTTGGGTCAGGGAAAGAGTTTAGCTGGTTGTTAGAATGATGTGTCTCTGATAACTGTACTTTATCAGCAGGGGGCTATAAATATAAATGTTTTTCAAAAGATTGCCCAAAGCTAGTGGGATAAATGACTACAAGAGAAAATTCACATGAAGATTTAAAAGAAGTGTTTGATATTTTTATACAACTGGAGATAAAGCTTTTCATCCTTTATCACTAATCCATTTTCTGCATGTGTCTACTGAAGGACACCCTACTGTTTCTCATTTATTTATAAAGGCTGTTTCCCTGTAGATCTGGCACAGAGATAAGCGCTCTCCTTTTTTCGTATGTCCTGGTTACGTATGCAAACCTTACTGGCTCACGTCTTTGGCTGAACAATCCGTTTCTTGTCACTTGAGACTTTGTGCACTCTTTGTCTTCCTTATTATTTGAAACTAAAGACCTCTAACAAAGGAGAGGTGCTAAAGCGTCGTATGATGTACTGTGTATGAAACAACATGAAGGATTGATCAGTGGCTGTGTGTTTCCTTGTACGGGGGAGGCAGGTGATTTTCTTTTCATTTTATGTTTGAATTTAGTTCAGCTTTTATTTCCTATGCTTGTTTTTATCCAAATGAATGAAACGTGAAGTGCAGCGTGACTGAAGGGAACATGTGCAGACACACAGGAAGCTGAATAATGTGCAAGCAAATATTATTGCCTATAGACAAAGCAGCAAAATGCTGCAGATGTTTTTCTTTCAGCACAGTTCAGTTCTCATCAAATTAGCACCCTGAGTTTCCAACCACCTCATCTACAGAAACCCTGTCTAATTGTAAGGTTGCTCCTCCAGTTTCACTTGTTTACCAAAGGATTGCTCTCTATTGTTATTCAGCTGCCAGGGCACTGATTTCCTCCAGCATGTTTCCATTGGTTTTCGCTAATTTCTGATTTTTACATCATTTTATTTCATTTAGCTGTGGTGATTTTGGTAATTACAAAGCCAGAGTATTTGGGGTAGTTAGAGGGTGCTAAAGGCAGTATTAACAGCTTAATGGCAATCACAATGAAACCTCCTTGTAGACAGGTAAAACAGGTCAACCATCCAATAAGAGGGCTTTATGGTAATGAGGAAGGAGTTAAGGAGGAGGTCCCTGTAAAGCAAGAGCACCAGACAGCACACTGCTGCTTGATCCTTGGTATTCCATTGTCAGACATTTGGAGGTGGTTTCTGCATTCAGGTAATATCTATAGAAACTTCCTCGAGAGCTTGTTTCTTTCATTTCTCCTTCGACTTGTGTGCACAGGTCTTACTAGTTGAGAAAATCAGTTTCATATGCCACTAGGTGTTAAACATGTAAAGACTGTGCTGTCCGTTTGTTGTAATCGAAGTCATGCTGACTACCTGCTGTTAATGGTTTTGTTTCAAACAGGACGACTATGTTGAGAAAAAGCTGCAGTCGTCTGAGGTCAGCGTTCTCCCTCAGCTGCCCGCCCTGGTTGTCTGTCTTCTTGTTATGCAGCGCAGGTCTCATGAGCACAGGTAAGAATACAGACTCACAGGCACATTAAGACAAGCGCACACATACAGATGCAGTGACTGCGCCCTGTGTTATCCACTACACTGGATTTCATAGCGTTTAATGAAACTTCCTTTTAGAGAGGCTCGTTGAGACTTTCATGTCTTGTCTGTGTTGCATACTGCTGAGCAGTGGGCCTCAGTGGTGTAAGCTTCCCCAGGTGTTACCATGGCGCTCACTGTCTGTCCAATCAGGCTTTGAGATCATGCCTCCAGATGACTGTTGACTCCCTAATGTTCCAGGGATTTGAGCTCATGTTTTTTTCTTCAGGGTGGGGCTCTTCATAGGCTGAGCTGCAGATCTCAAATACAAATCCATTTAAAAAAAAAAAAAATATGTATATGCTTCTTCATGTAGGAATGATAAAATGGGGGAGAGTCTTGTTAAATGTAATGCATTACAGTTGTAACAGGCATGTTTTCTCTTGCTATGTAAATGTCATCATTGTGTCAGCTTGTGACCAGTGCAGTAGCAAACGTCCCTGGGTTATATCAACAAGATTCGCCCACTCTGCAGGAAATGGCAGCTGGAAAACCAGTTTGACACAAACAAAGTAATTATTAAGAACCAGGGGTATTTTTCAGTTATTAAGTTGTGTTTGTATGTTGTGGAGCTAAAATCCACACAGCCGTCTACATGTGTCAGCGAAGTTTACACTTGTCATGCATGTGAGTTGTGGCCTGGATGGAACAACAAAGTACAGGTGTGACAAGCAGCTCATTGTAACGTGTTCAGATTAGGGTTGAAAAGTATTTTTACAACGTCCACATTTAAATTGGCTAACTGTGTAGGTGAAATCAATGTTTTTGCCAGTGAGCAAGGATATGAATGTGCAAGCTGCAGCATCTGTGAAGTTTTAATTATATCATTGTGTGTTACACATTGTCAGATCACATGCTAGGTGTGAAAAAAAACAAACAAAGTTAAAACAGTTGCTTGACTGAAATATTGTTGATTTGGCATGAAAACAATTTGTTTTTGCTGTTTTTTAGCCATTTTACAAATGGAACTCACACTATTAAAATTGAAGTCTGGGTAAAGCAAGAATAAAGATGTGTAATGAGGTTGTCTCACCACATAAAAATATGTTACTAAGCACCCAGCCAAATTTGAATGATTAAAAAAAGTTGCCAAGAGCATAAAATTGCTTTTCAAAATCATAAAAGAACAGGGAGTATTGTCTGCTCTGAGACACTGGGGGCGTGTCCGCTGAATGTGCTGAAGCCACACCCGCTCATGGGAAAGCTGCAGCCTCTTTTAATTGTAGCACTACAATGGATGCTCCATATAAGAGGGTTTTTGGACTTGTACAGCCATGCATGTCTAAGCCATCAGAGCCAGAGGACACTGACCTGCCTAAAAATTTAACCTCGTTCTTAGGGCTGGGTTAAAATAATCGATTCATCCGATTAAATCGATCTTCACTGAAATGACCCGATAGCGATTCATAAAAGCCGAGATCGATCTTTTAATATACGCTTTAACCCTGTGAATTTCGCCGGTAGTAAACGAGCTGCAGCGCTAAGTAATGAACGACCGTAGTATTGAGAAGCTCTAATTCTAGCACTGGAATTTCTCAATTGTGGCATCAATAAAGGTGTTTCTTATCTTATCTTACCCGCTCTTTTATGTGTAACCTTTTTATATTTGGGTCTAATTTATTATCATGCTGCAGTGTCTCCTCCTGCTATCTCTGTGCGCCACTTTAAAGTACACACACAAACACGGAGTAAAGATGCCGCGGTGGAGACAGAGAGGTGAAGATAACTTGAGCTGACGACAGCTACGCTTGGTACTGAGAGTGCAGTAAAACCTCCTCGAGGATAAAAGCCAATACTTAATCAGAACAGCTGATCAGCAACATATGAACGTGTACAAAAGTGATAGTTCCAATCTGCTCTGTCCACAGTCTGTCATCCACCGCCGCCAATGTCGTTAAAAACAAGCACAGAGCGCTTTCCAGCTAATAGCAAATCGTTGCTAACAAGCTAAAAAGACAACAACTGTCTTGTATCTTAAAACTTACCGGTGGCCTGTTGTGAAATTTATTATTTTTAAAAAATAATTCCTTGTAAATGTTACACTTTAAGTTCTCTGAGAATCTCTCTCACATACTAGCATGCTGGTATTGTAACTGAAAAATATCCAGTTGAATCGATATCAGGTCGAATTTAACTGGAAATCGAATCGAAGCGGGACCCCATGAATTGAAATTGAATCGATTCAGGAAATCAGTGGTGATACCCAGCCCTACTAGTGCTTCTCAGTCTGAAACAGAATGGACAGAATTTACTTTAACGCCTCATTTACACCACAAGCGCTGCGTTCGCAAAGCAGTGGCGAAGCGGTCCACAAGCGTAGTGGCAGCACACGTGTATTCACACCAAAACTGAACAGACACGTCGCGCAGTGGGCGCTGCTGTCCCGTCAAAATACAAACCACACCTGAACAGTTTGTGGCGGTAGTGCACCGTGTTTTCATATCTCCAATAAACCCCAAAGAAGAAGAAGTGAGTTTGGACCCAAAGCCCAGGTTGGACAGGTTCGTGTGCTAGTGATTATTCCAGCGCTTGGAGAATTAATATTTAGCACTACAAATGGGTAAGTAGTCTTTGTCTGATTTGTATTACTAGCCTTAGCACAAAAATCCCATTTGTCTCACTGTCTACGGTGGCCGAGAGAGGTCACAACACACGCAAACACAAGTTAATAAGACCACTAGAGAGAACCTGAACACTTGAATCTCTCAACAGCATTTTTATTGACTAAACTTCATCCGGGCCACACACTTTTGAAAAGCCACTTTGAGTTCAATGTAAGTTCTCTTATTGTGTATACACTTATATTTTCTTTTAAGAATACAAAAGGAAACCTCGGTGGAAATGATCTCAAGTCTTTTAATGTGTTTCTATGTTCCAAACTGAAACAGGCAAATAGGGTTTTCATTGTACTGAGCTGCTTCAGGATATTTGCAAACTGCAGTGCTAGCTTCTCCTGTTGAGCTTTAATACGGTGAAGGACCTTGTGGAAGAGCCGATGAAAATTGTTTTCAAGGTTTGTTCTGCCAAGAGTTTTGTATTGTACATACTTGACCTGATAGTAATCTATTGTCACTAAAAATGCAATTTGTCCTAAATAGCTCTTAAAGTAATTCCAGTAAGTATTTTTTTTAAATATATATTTCTATGTGCCATTTGGCTACAAGTATGGTGGTTGCATTTTTGTTGATTCTTAGCCAACCTTCCTCTGAGAAAAGAATCTGAATCAATACTAAATGTCTTTATAAAACTGTGTGCATAAAAGCCATAAACTCGATGTGTGAAAAGGGTTGCAGAATAAGAACGTGTAATATGTGTCCTTGACGGTAACACTAATTGATTTAGAAACAGCTAAAATGTGTCTCTTGTGTGAACTTTTTTTAAGAATTGAAATGTGCGCGAGGGATGCAGCTGACATCTACGGGTCCGCAGACCATTCAAAAGGCTGAGGGAGAGAGCGTGATTTTGGGCTGCACTTACACACCGAGCCCTCTTGACACCGGAGACCTTGACATTGAATGGTCTGTGGTCAGTCCAGACAGCACGCAGAAGGATCAGATGGTAAGAGGCAGAGTGAGAACTTTGCAGATTTACAACAAATTTATCTCAGGTCTGATATGTGAGGGTACATATCAGATTTCACTTGTAATTTATCCAAAGGCACTCTTTTGTGCGCATGTTTTTCCAAGGATGGAAAAACACGTTCTGGTAATGTGTTATGCTCCGGGTCTATGATTTCTGAATAATTTCCAAACAATTTCCAAGAACATGTTATTTGGTAACAATTGTAGGGGAAATAGGTCCTAGAAAATGAGAGGTCCATGTATTCACTCATTCGTTCTTTCCTGTATCTTGGTATCCTCAGCTGACATGCTGCACTCACTGAAAAGGCTGTGTAGGTTCTGCAAGCAATTTGAACTGGTTAATTACAAGTGTGCTAATTAAATGCTGTTTCCATCTTTTCTTAAAACTAGTACTAAATTACAAGTTCTTTCCAGGAAATGAAAATTATGGACCGGTAAATGTAGAGAGTTGTTTAGTATATTTGAGCTACTGAGAATACAGAACACAACTGAGTGAACACAAAGGTTAAAACCCACTACACAACCTTAGTGTCATGACACGTGCCATCATTTCAGGAACATCTTTAAAACGTGTATTCAGATTTTCCACCTCATTTCAAATTCCTTTCCTCCTCATGTGATATGCTTGTGCCTTTAAATGTTAAAATCAAAATGCATACCGTGAGGCTGGAGTGTAGATGAACTCGTACCACCTTTTTAATTTCACAGGAATTAGTCGTTTATCCAATTTGCCTTTTAAATTAAATGAGTCATTAGTGTTGGAGACTTGAGAGGATGTTTTTCCCGCTCGTCTCTGCCCTTAGGCAGCAGACATTTATACAATGATTGACCAGGTCCAGCATGTGCTGCTTTAGACAAGTGACCGCTGTGGATTATTGGTTCTTGTGATTTAAGATTTATCCACTGCAAACTTAAAGCTGTCCTAATCGATCTTTTTGACTACTAGGGGACAGTAGGGGTGCACGGAAATATTGATACTCTTTAGTATTGCAATATTATGTATTGTGATACTGGATTGAAAAAAAAAACACAAAAACTCACAAAAACACTGATTGATTTGAAATCAATATTGTACATGCAAAGATTCATGGCAGTGGTTCATTTTGTGCCTCCGACTGCCAGATAGCAGTTTTGTAATCTGTCTTCAGCCAGTTGACCCTTCCACTCCGATCTATCATCATATCGCTTGTGTAGGCACAAAGAACAGGGGTCTATGAAAGAGCCAGAGTTATAAAGGGTGTACTGCTAGCTCCTAAAATTAAATCACAATATATCGCCTTCATTACAGTGTTGCAGTGTATCACAATATTTTGAATTGTAACACTGGCATTGTGATACATACTGTATCACAAGATTCTCGCCAATACAATGACACTTGCCGGATGTCCACTGGATCCGTCCCGTGCGCGATTCGGCTGCAGCGCGGACTCGCTCCGTCCAGTGCCGGGCGTCAATGTCCACTGGAAGCGGCACGCACGCAAGTGGCTGGAATTGGCGGATCGCAAGATCATAATGTCACACGATATTCTGTGGAAACCCTGGAGGTATAAAGACATCAACAAACAAAGAAAAGATTTCTTGATTTCGTGATTTTTCTCTTGATTTTGTGCCAGTTTTTATACGCTCTTCGTGTTTGACTTCAGGCCTGGGGCCACCCACTTTGACGTCATGTTGACGTAGCCATGTGAAATACGGTCTGGAGTTTTCATGGGTATTTTATTTTGAAAATTGACCGGATACTCTCGTCTTTTCTGTGTACGACTTCCCGTTTGACTAATTTGGTCTGTGCAAACTGATGCGCTGTCACGCGGCATTTGTCAGAAATAGACCCGGCATGTATTTTTAGTGGAGCGGAGCTGCGGTGCTTCTGGTGGAGCAGCTTACATTGACTTGAATGGCCACGATTAGCTCCGGCACCTTGGCCGGATCGTGCACGCGACGGATCCATTGGACATCTGGCAAGATGGCCTTCAAGCTGCAAACCGCTGCAGACTACTGTTTAAGACTAACACATGACACAGGTTGGTTTTAGCAAGACATTGGTGACATGTTTTTTTTAAATTTTTTTATTAATCACAACCTTTTTTTTTTTTTTTTGCCAACACATAACCACACATCAACCAAAGTGATGTTGAAATTACATTTTTAACATATCTATTGTGTAATAATTTACACAAATAATGTTACATATCCGTGATTTGTAGAAATGTACGATGCCAACATTTATTCCGCTAATGCTTGCTATTGCTGGAAACCAGGTAACTGAGGGTGCAGAGACTGAACAGTACAGTAAATGTAAAGCATGACGATGAGCTACAAGAGGCTAAATACTTCTGTAGAGCCACAAGGTTGGTGGTAATTCTCAGCTGGTGTTTTCCTATATGGGTTTATGTATTTGCCTTTTTAGTCAGTATATATGGGAAAAAATGTAGGATGCATGTTTAATTGGTTAACATCAATTAAACATGCCATTCAGAGTCATTTGTCGTCTCTCTGTTGAATCTTTCTTAATATTTTGTTTCCCATCAGCTCATGTCCTACAGCAGCGGCACTAGATACGTCCATGGTAACCCTGCTCTTGCAAAGGAACTCAGCTTTGCTGCTCCTGACCCCTCAATGGGTGACGCTTCGATCTCAATCTCGGTGCTGTCACCTGCTCATAGTGCTACCTACCAGTGTAAAGTGAAGAAATCACCTGGAGTGGACATGCGCAAGGTTTCACTTGTGGTACTGGGTAAGACTGGGAATTGGGTTGCAGTCTGGGGTCAGTGTGTGTGTGTGTGTGTCACCTGGTTACATTATGTACGTCTGTCACCTTTGACAACTACAGTGTTTTGTTTTAAAGAGGAGGCAGCTGCTCACATGTACTTCAAACATTTTATCTAGTCTATTACACTGAAGGTTACATTTCCTTGTCATATGCCAGTATCTGTCACACTTGCAATTTACCACAAAGTTAATTTCAAGGTGCCTGCTATCAGGCATGCCTTTATCTTTTAAGACTACTACTACATTACTGTATGATTTATATCCATTAGTGGTTTTCAAGGTCACAGGGGTGTCAGTGAGAGCGAGGATAACAACCCTCTCAGTGTCTGTTGTTATGAAAATGCTTTTACCAGTCAGGGTTGCTCTATAAAAGAAAAGTCTTTATTTGATGAGATGTCGCTCCCTAAATTCAGATAAAATTTCACATTTTTCTCTAGTGCCTAATAATAAAATGTCCCTATGTGAGAACATTGATTTTGCTCCCTGGAGCAACACATTTACCAAAGCTGCAACTTTTTTTTAATAGTCAGTAGAGATAGCTGTGATCACATGTGGCTCCGCAAAGGTCCCTGCTTCTCTGAAACTCATTGATACAGATTGAGCAATTGACGAGAAACTGAGAAAAGCTGAAAATAATTTGAAAGGACACCTCACTTAGAGCCATTTGTCAGTGTATTCGGTTCTAAAATTTGTCAGAGGGGCGAAGCAATTTACTTGATTCCAGTCCAACTCATCTAGTTTGAAGAGCACGAGCAGGAGCTGGGGTGGAGGAGGAGGCCACCCCATTGGCAGATTTATTTATCAAGATTCCACAAACGAGCACTGCATTAAATAACCTCGTACAAGGATGTTTCGTGATTGAGCAAATAATTGGCCCAGTTTAAAAAAATAAAAAAATAAAAATAAAAAATCTTTCAGGAGGCATATGAAATCTGAATAAAAAGGTTGGGATACAGGGTCCATCAAAACGGAGAGCTTTAATGAAGTGTTTTTGATCTCATACATGCACTTATTTTTAAAAGCATCTAATTTTTTTCAAGTGACCTTAACAGATTGATAGAGCAATCATTTCGTCTTATTTCTTAGTACAACTTGCTAAAGATGCAGCACTGTGCTGAGACCTTGAAAGTTTTGTTCATTTTCACAATTCAGAAGACGTTTTACCACCAGACTTCAAACGTTGTTTTTTCTTACAGTTCATCGAACATGGGCATGGATGTTAAATAGTGGCGAGAATTTCAAGTTATGGCTAAACTGTTTTGTTTTTACAGTCAGAGCCTGAATGTGAGAGGATATGAAAGGAAGACATTAACACAATGGCCAGAAGCATCATTTTTCTCTACAGCAGTTTTAACATTTCCCATTAAATCTGATATATGCAGACTTTGTTATGCTGTGGGAGGAAATTATGTGGACACAGTTGCTTCTTTATTTATTGTGTTTAATACTATGAAGTTTTTGTTGATGTAATACAGATTTTTTGCTTAAAAATGACCTGTATAGCCAAATCACCTCCAGAAAAAGCATCCTCAAACCAGTGCTCTTACATCTGGCTCAACCATCATCTACAAGCAACATTCAATTGTCTAAGCGTTTAAGAGTTTGGAGCTTTTTTAACTAATGTTTAATGAAGAAACATATTTTTTGATCAGTGGGTGCATTTATTTCACAAAATCTGTGGTGCAGCTTTAACCGACTTTGTTGTATCTGACCTAAAGTACTGTATTTCTTAGGACTGTGTACTCTCACACTCGACTTGTATCAGAGCTGTATCAGATAAAATCTCCTCCTCCTCGATGAAAACTAGCAGATTGTTGAGTGAATACCTGCAGCAGAGCCTCACATATCAATACACAGCCTGAGGCTGTCCTCATGCTAACAGCAACGCAGACTGTCCTGAGAGCCAACAGTCATTTTATAGATCGGGCTCTTTTTATTATCCTGAGCAGGATAAATGGTTCAGAGACTGCGTCAATACATATATGATAGAATATATATTTATAATGTGTACTGAATAGGACTGGATATTTGTATTCAGTGCCTTTGAGGAAGTATGGAAACTTCTCCAGTCAAACGATACCAGCATTCAATCCTTTCTGTATCCAGATCCAGATCAAGAAAAGAAAAGACTATTCATATGGTTTTGCTTGCAGCCAATCACCGCAAGAAAATTTTGATTTAATGCAATGTGTGATTGCTACCGCAGCAGCTAAAACCCACACAGTCTGGTATGACGAAGTCGAGTGTGGTGTATTTACAGACTTGGCAGTTAAGCATGCAGAGATGCCACCAAAGTGTTCAAAGGATGGCTGCACTACACGCCTGTGGCATCTGGTTGCATTTTACACCACTGAATGCTTTGATTCAAATGATGGTTGTTGAATTAAGTAGTAAGAAAAGGTGTCAAATGAAGTACTCTGTTGGTATCGGTGTCACTACTAGGGTATTGGTATTGGTACTGGTATTTGGACACTGGTAGCTTTTTAAACAATACCCATTCCCAGTAATGAAGACATGTTTATGTTTTTTGTAACATTTAATAGGATATTTGAGTAATAAATGCATCACCTTGTTGGTATCACCCATTTAAATGGTGTGAATCTGTTATCAAAGCCAAAATCAAAATGGTTTCTGCAATAACTTCCTAAAGGGAGAAAGCTGCACTGTTTTTCAAGAAAAAAAGGAATGAAAATGGCAGCGTGGAATTATCCATTTGTTGTATGATTTCAGCGAAGCCGTCTGTGCCTAAGTGCTGGGTGGAGGGAGGGGAGCTGGTCGGCGAGGCTCTGTCTCTCCACTGCAAGTCTGCAAAAGGCTCCACTCCCTTAAAATACACGTGGAGGAGAGAAAGTGCAGGCCCCATCCCTGCTGCAGCCACGCAGAGTAAGTGTGACCTCTGCTGATGTCATGATGCTACTACAGATCAAAGAGTGTGCGTGTATGTGTGTGTGTTGAAGAATGTGTGGGCAAAGGTGAGTGAAGTCCCTTTTCTTGTTGAATGTGCAATGCGAACTTATTATTTCAGTTATTTTCAAATGAAAGAAATCAGAGAACTCATCAGTGTTTATCGAGATTTTTACAAACATATGAAAATAATAGTCCAGGTGAAAATATTATGAAGAAATAACGATTTGCAGCACAACACTCTGCTTACTTAGAGGGACTGTGGTGCATAATCAGCAGATCATTTGCATGTTCTTCCCATTTTCTTTGCGCTCTGTCACAACACAAAACATTTCCTGAAAAGCTTTGTTTTCTGTAAACTGCATTGATCAATGTCTTTTGCCGCCAGAGGCACAATAATTTTTAGCAGCATGAGACAGAATGAGTAAAAATCTTTGTGTTTTTAAGTGATTATTTGTAAAAAAACACAAAACCCAGGAACCTCTTGTACATGTGCGTCACTTTAAGTAAACAAACCTAGAAACCGTCTGATGTATTGTCATTTTATCCCCTTATATATACAGCACATGTTTAGTATATATGTTAATCTGTGTTTGGGTGTGTGTGTTCTTTCAGACAGCGTGACTGGCGAGCTAAAAATCAGCAACCACTCTCAGAGCTTCGCAGGATTTTACCTTTGTGAGGTGAACAATGCTGTTGGAGCCGAACACTGCAGGATCAACCTGAAAGCGAACAAACGTAAGGGAACACACCCCCACACAGACTGTTCCTGTTCACATACATCACACATGATGCACACATGCACTCATGACAGACCTCCATTTCATCCTCTTAAGTCTTCTCTCTCTGTTCTTGTGCCACCATGTCCCCACTGCTCCACATCTCAGACACAGGGTTTAAACCACTGCGCTCTGTAACATCAGTGCGCTGTCGTTATTATGCTGTCTAATGGTGACAGGATAAGGTCACAGTCAATGGCAAAAATTACTTCATTCACAGAGGACAAAATGTTTTTTGCCATCCGCTCTTCATCACTGGCTTCCTACTGCTGAATCAAACATGAGTAATGCTGAAATGACTCTACTGCCTTGTATGTAGACAGTCCCTATTAGCTTGAAAAGAACTGTGGTAAGGTAAAAGGAAATCCAAACATTCCCTTAAGAGGGCAGTCCATGTGCAGTAATACCTCTGAACAGCTTGGAACAAGACAGAAGCCAGAGAAATACCTGAACTGTCTCACAGGGAATGAATCTGGTGACTGTAAGTGCACCAGGAGGGAGTACAGTCAGTGATTCACTGTATCTTTATGGAATAAATCATCCCGGGGTTTAGACTCAAACAAGCCCTCTGCATTCTGTGGATCCATAAAATTAATTTGTCTTTGTGGGCCTCATGATCTGTGGAGCAGACCCTAATATTACATCTCGCTGAGTCCATAACTTCAAGTCTTAGTGCTCAGATTTTTGGCTTCAGGCAGCAAATCACTCATGTTCATTTCAAGTGCAGGGTGCTGTGCTAGACCAAGGGTTTCAACCCTTAGGCTCGGGACCACCCACTAAAAGGTTTGCAAGATGATTTACAAGATATTATAGAATTATGTCATGGTTGCTACACAACTTTACTTTTATGACTTCTCTCTAATGTATATTTTTTGTGAAATAGTGGATAGTTTTCCCTCTTCAGACATTTGAATAAAACATCAAATGAAACAGTCTGAGAGAGGAGGGGCCACACTAAGAGCGATTGAGTTATAGAGTTATAGAGCCCGGTCAGGCACAGCCTCAAAGGTCAACATGGAGCCGGCACCCTGTGGGCCCACCACCCACAGAGATGGGCATAGGGGTCGAGTGCATTGTGAGCAGGGCGGCAGGTGGGGGCGGGAATCCAGGCGTGCTGACCCCTGACATCGCAGACTGGCTTAAGGGATATGGAAAGTCACCTCTTTGGAGGGTAAAGAACTGGAGCTGGTGTGGGAGATGAAGTGTTACCAACTAGATATAGTTGGCTCACCTCTATGCATAGTACTGGGTCTGAAACCAAATTCCTGTTTTCCGGAGTTGCCCAGGGTGAGAGGCTTTGGATGGGGGTGGGGATGCTCATGATCCCCTGCTGAGCACCACTGTGTTGGAGTTCTCCCCAGAGAACAAGAGGGTTGCTTCAATGTGACTGCGAGTTGCTGAGAGGAGGTCTCTTACTGTTGTTTATGTGTATGCACCAAGTAGCAGTGGAGAATCCAGCCTATTTGGAGTCTCTGGGGGGGGGGGGGTCCCCAGAAAGGGTACCGACCGAGCAGTGACTCTATAGTTCTAGTTCTAGATCGAGACTTCAATGCTCATGTGGGCAATGATGGAGGGTGATTGTGAGGAATGGCCTACCTGATCTAAACCTAAGTTGTGTTATGTTATTGGACTTCAGTGATACTCATGGTTTGGCCATATCGAATACCATGTTTCGGTGGTTTGAGTGTGCTTGATACCAGAACACCCTAGACCAAAGATCAGTGAACAACTTTGTGGTTGTATCGCCAGATCTGCGGCCGTATGTCTTGGACTCCAGGGTGAAGAGGGGAGCAGAGCTCTTAACTGATCACCATGTGGTACATCCAGAGGGAGGTAGGGGACATGGAATATGAGTGAGCCATAATCAGAGCCTTCCTTGTGGAGATGGCTGCTAAAAGTTGCGGTCAGTGCCTGTCGTAGTGGCAACTTAAGAACCAGTCAGGCTGAAGAAGGAGGCTTTCCGGTCTCAATTGGTCTCCTGAAGCAGCAGACAGTTATTGGTTGGCCAGATGGGCTGCAGCCATGGCGGTCGCCAAAGCAAAAACCCAGGTGTCGGAGGACTTTGGGGAGGTTGTTGAGAAGGACTTTTGGTTGGCTTCAAGGAAGTTCTGGCAAGCCATGAAACACCAAAGGAGGGGAAAGCAGGGCTTGTCTCGGGCTTTGTTAGGAGTAGTAGGATAGGAGAACTGCTGACCTAGACTAGGAATATTGTCACACAGCTTCCCCTCAGGGGGAACCCTCATCCATATCCCTGGCAGAGGTTGCTGCGGTAGTCAGAAAACTCCTCAGTAACAAGGCACCAGGTGTGGATGAGATTCGTCCTGAGATGTTGAAGGGTCTGGACATTGTTGGACAGTCCTGGCTGACATGGAGATCAGGTATTCCCTGTGGAGTGGCAGACCAGGGTGAATAAAAGGGAACTGTAGGATGTTTTTCCATTCACTAGGGCCTAGATTCTCAAACTGTGGTACGTGAGCTCCCCCTAGTGGTGTGTGGAGTTAAGTCATGAATTTTTTTTACAATATTATCAAATATTTAAAAACTTAGAATGAAAATACATTAAACATAATAAATTCATATTTAAATTAAGTTCTGTCTTTCCTTTATTTTTGTCTCTGCTACATAGTCACGTTCATGCTCTTTGCGCATGTGTGCTTGAGACATGATTCGTTATGAGTTGAAGTGTGCCCAGATATATAAACAGAGGTAAAAATGTAGAGACTTAAGATGAGTGGTTCAAGAACATTACTGTCATGGCTCTAAACTGGAACTATCACGAAGAGGACTGCTGTTCAGGAGGAGAATATTTGGAGCAGCTGTGTTGAAGATGAAGTGGTGGATGACAGTGAACCGAGCACTAATGCTAGCGGCTACTCAAGAGGTGCCAGTGAAATGTCCACAGCACCCACTACCATCAGGTGGCGCAAAGCAGTAAGGAAATATGACTCGAGTTATCTCAAATTTGGATTTAGTTGGCATGGGACCGAGGAGGAGCCGAGGCCGCAGTGTGCGATATGTAGTGAAGTCCTCAGTAATGAATCCATGAAACCAGCGCATCTCAGACGGCACCTTTTAACCAAACACACTGCGCTGAAAGATAAACCACTGGATTTTTTTCTAAGAGAACGGGATGAACTGAAGCAGTCCAAGTCCACAATTCAGTCTTGTGTTACACCCACAGCCAAAGCATTGGAGGCTTTGTACCGTGCCAGCCTCTCCTAGCGAAAGCCGGTAAACCGCACATGATTGGTGAGCAATTGTGTCTGCCATTAGCCAAAGAAATGACACACATCATGTGTGGGAAAAAGCTGCCTAACATTTAATTCGGTGCTGCTTTCCAACGACACAGTGTCACAGAGAATAAGCACCATGGCAGATAATGTTAAAAAGACACTGACTGAGCGCATTAAAAGAAGTTGTTATTATTCCCTCCAGCTAGATGAAACAACCAATGTTGCAGATTTTGCTAATTTGCTTGTGTACGTCAGATATGCATGTGATGGTGCAGCTCAGGAGGTTTTCTTTTCTGTCACCCACTGGAGACTAGAACTACAGCCGAGCACATATTCCAGCTACTGAACAACTTTATCCAAGAGAATGGGCTTGATTGGAAAAAGTGTGTCGGGTTTTGCACCGACGGCACCAGGGCGATTCTCACCCCTCTCATTAGGAGTACGTACGTTGTCAGTACTCACCAACATGTTGGCCAGTTCTTAATATTTGTGAGAAGTCCATCGCTCCCCTTTTTCTACTATATTGCTGCAGGTTATTTTTCTAAGTAGCAGAGTGTTGACAATAAGCACACCTTTGACCTTTGTCAAAGACTGTATTTAGCCTAATAATGTTCAGACAGGTGTGTGTTTTTGGTTCGTGTAGTGTTGACTTGTCAAGATGGTGACAATAACAACACAAAAGTTATTCATCAGTCATTCATACTGGCGTTATGGACTTACTTTACTAATGCTAATGTTCATTCTTGTTATAGATTTGTGATGTGGTGTGAGATTTCTGATGTTTCACATCTTTGTTGCTGAAAAATCAGTTTGGAAGTTGGATTATCTGTGAACTAGTTTAGAAGAATATATCTCTCATGGCTGTATGTGTGAATGATTAAAATACAGCTGTTATTCTTCATGTCCTCATTTGCTGTGTGTATGAGAAATAAAGAGGTGCTGATGAACCTTGCAGTGTGGCTGTGGCGGGAAATAATCAACAATAAATAATCCACATATTAGAAATAAACATGTCTCCTGTGTGAACTGTCCGTAGCTAATAAGGTAAGGCTCCGCCACTGTATGTTTAGGTTGGTCATAATCGTGGTACTTGGAGAGCTCAATTTTTTCTTAGATGGTACACAGTGTAAGAAGTTTGAGAACCACTGCATGAGGGTATAGCACTGCTCACCTTACCTGGGAGAGTTCGTTCCAGGTTGCTAGAAGAAAGGCTCTGACCGATTGTTGAACCTTAGATTCAGGAGGAGCGATGCGGATTCTGTCCTGGCCGTGGAGCATCAGTCAAGCTCTATACCGTTGCAGGGCTGCTGGAGTTTGCCCTTCTAGTCTACATGTGTTTTGTGGACTTGGACAAGGCTCATTACTGCATTCCCCTAAGGAGTTCTGGGGGGTATTGCGGAAGTACAGGGCATGGGGTCGTTGCAACAAGCCATCCAGTCTTTGGATAACTAAAGTGAGAGCTGTGTACGCATACTTGGCACAACACATTTACAGTGGGTGTTGGCCTCGCCAGGGTTGCCCCTTGTCACAAACTGTGTGTGATATCCATGGACAGGATGTCAAGGCGCAGCTGGGGGGAGGAAGGGGTCTGGTTTGAGGTGCTCAGAATTGCATGTCTGCTCTTTGCAGATGATGTGGTTCTGTTGGCTTCATCACACCTTGACACTGCAGCACACACTGCTGTGGTTTGAA
Organism: Epinephelus moara; assembly: GCF_006386435.1. Classification (NCBI taxonomy): domain Eukaryota; kingdom Metazoa; phylum Chordata; class Actinopteri; order Perciformes; family Serranidae; genus Epinephelus; species Epinephelus moara. Next base: position 9,437,338 of record NC_065514.1, on the reverse strand, counting down.
TTCGAGTGTGAAGTGGTTGGGATGACAATTGGCACCTCCAAGTCTGAGGAAAACGGTGGATTGCTCCCTCTGTGCTGGCAGAGGTACTGGGCCAAGCAAAGGAGTTCAAGTATCTCAGGGTCTTGTTAATCAGTGAGGGTAGAATGGAGCGGGAGATGGACAGGCAGCTTGGTGCTGCATCAGCAGTAATGATTAAGATATTGTATGCTTGCATTAATTTAATATATTCTCTCATGTATGACTGTTTTTTATTTGATCATTCCTCTATGTTATCTGTTCATGAAGCGCTTCTGTCAACATGTGTTGTTTTTATATGTGCTCTACAAATAAACTTGACTCTTGGCAAGAATTCAAATAAGCATATTCCCCAAAATGTATTTATTTAAAATGAGGTTTTTCTTATTTCATGACATTAATTTCATTAAAAGTTTATATTATTTAACTTTAAAGGATCACACTGCACTAGACAGAAAGAATAATACAGTTTAATGTATTTTTCACACTGTGTTCCTTTCTGCCACAGAGCTTCTGAAAGAATAATTTCTTGTTATCCATGCTGATTTTACAGCCCCAAACAGAGCGGCGATGATTGTCGGCACCATTGTGGGCTCTCTGCTCCTCATCCTCATCCTGCTGGTCTTCATCGGACTTCTATACTGGAAACTAAGCAACAGACTTCGCTTTGAGAAGGAGTTCTCCAATGACATCAGGTACTGTACAGCACTGCAGAGACAGCAGGGCACAGTTAGAGGTGTTGGCAGCTTGACAGTTAGATAACTGAGCTGCTTCAGTTCGGGAACAGATCCACACACAATGTCTGGCAAGTTTCTGCTAGTGTTCATTTATCACCAAAAAGTCCCATGAGTAAGAAACTTCTGTCTCTGTTAGTGTTGAGTAGTTTTGTCAGCTTGCCAGTTTATGTTTAAGGGTGTGGAACATTTGGATAAAACATCATTGTGTGCGCTCACACAGATTTTTTACATCTGACAAATGAGTAATAAGATGCTTTTGGCTTCACGCTGCAAGTGAGAGACAGGCATCAAAAACATGACATCAGCAATGAAACATTTAAAGACAGAGAGGCAATTATAAATCTGTATTACAAGATATGAAACAGCGTACATCAAGGCCATTCAGATAAGAATAGAAACAAAGTCCTGAAAGCGACATGTAAATACAACAAGAATGCAGAGAAAAATATGTTTTATTTCAGACTCTCTGAGATAGCGCACTTTATTCAGGCAGGCTTGTTACATGTTGGTTTAATATCTCCGTGTTTATCTATACACTTAATTATACAGATCTACAGTCTCACATAAAGCCCCGCATTGTGCAGAACAATTGTCTAAAATCCATTTGAAATCCGAGGTTTTATGTGACAAGTGCAGAAACAGATTTTCTTCAGGTATTTTGATGCTGACGATATAAATAACATCAGTTCCACCGAATTCTTCATCTGAAAGCCTGAGTTGGATTCATTAAAAGTTACCAACTCTTTCTTCTTGTTGTTCTCCTCCGTCTTCCTTTAGAGTTGGAAACATGAGAGGCTCCCATACTGTCAACAAACACTCCTGGGTGTTCTCGTCTTAGAGTTGCAGCATTAATATACAGTTTGTTAAATCTTGGAACAACATTGGAAAAGGACATTTCCCTCTTTGTGACTTTAAGAAGACTTTCCTGGATACAGCTAGTGCTATATGTATGTTTAATTTGAATTTAGATTTTCAGTGCATACAATTAAGCTGAAGACGTGCTATGTTAACCTAGTTATGGGTTTGTTTTAAATTCTTAAACTCTGAAAGGCGCAGAAACAGTGAATCATCACAGCTGGATCTTTAAGCAAAACTTTAACATTTTGGGAAATACTCATTCTCGTGTTTTTCAGCGAGTTAGGTACGATGATTGATACCAGTTTTCAATCTGTTTGTAAAACATGAAGCTACAGAGAGGAGACTTTTAGCTTAGCTTAGCATAATGATTGTAAACAGGAAAACAGTTAGCCTGGCTTTATCCAGTGGTGTCAACTATGGTGGCATATCTAAAGCTCGTAAATCAATGCAAATCAGTGCATCTCATTTGTTTAATCTGTACAAAAACAAAGTGTCAACAATTTGCGGCACTGTTTTTGGCTTGGATCAGTTGCTAGGCAACTAGCAGAGACCCCAGCATCTCTGTGAAGTGGTTGATTGTTGTGTTAATGCTTTGCTTTTTGTACAATATTAACAAATGAGATAAAACATATTGATTTGTGAGATTTAGAGGTGCTGGCGGGGTAATTTTATACCACTGTAGCTAGGCGAGATGTTTCCCCCTGGTTCCAGTTTTTGTGCTAAGCTAAGTTAACCATCTCCTGCCTGCAGCTTCTTATATAAGGGAAAGAGGGATGTCAATCCTCTCATCTAACTCTCCCACAGAACAAGCGTACTTCCCAAAATGTCAAACTGTTCCTTTCACGGGTTCATCTATCTTGTGGCATCCAAAGAAAACATGATAACGAGTAACAACTATGCACTTTCCCTGCACACTTTGAAAACATTTCAGCATATCTTTAAACTTTCCCTCAGCTGAATGTGAAGGTTTTTGCCTTAAATGCTAAAGTTTAGTCCAATATCTTCATGATACATGTTGAAAGTGATAGGAAAATGTCACCCAGAGTCAATAAGCATTTAAAAGTCAAATGTAAGAAGTAAAAAGAGAGATGGAGACAGGCTGCACCCACGTAGCTTCGGTGTCAACTGAGGTTACTCTTTTAATGCCCCTTGATTTGATGTGTAGAAAATGAAACATTGGGACTTCCCTCGTGGGCAGACATAAGTGCATTCCTGCAGTATTATTGTTATTGCCGTTGCACACATATATGAATAAGTAAATAACAAATAAAAGCACATCTCTGTGACATTCAGAAGCTAAAACACACTTGCACACAGTATGTTTATACAGCAAGAGGAAAATATAGCAGTTACATAAATGTGTTTTGACAATTTGCCTTTTTTTCCCTCGAGTACGAGTTTAAAAAAAAAAAGTCATTTGAGGCAGGCGGCACAGTTTGCCCTCTGCCCTGTGAATGTGCATCCAGGCTTTGATATAAAGAAACCATTTAGCAAATGCAGATGAACATAATATTTGCCCATGACTCACACATGCATATGTCAGTCAAAAACACTCATGAGTGTACCCTGCCACTTGGAACTAAATGGTAGAGATCAACACATCTCGTGTATGTATTACAATTTTTTGTTGCTTTAGGGAAAGGTTGGGTGAGGCCATTTTGCAGTGGAGAAAAAAAATCACCATTCTTTCCTTTACAGCAAATCAAGGCAGCTTTATTTGTGAGGCACTTTTCAAATACAGACACATACTGATAGGCTTTTTAAAGTGCTTTACACAAAGCAAAGTAATGCACAAGGATAACATTTAAAAAGACACATAAATAAGTAAAGTAAGGCTAGATGAATAGAATAAACATAACCAGGTTCAGAATATAGTTTTATTCCTGCTTGAACCTCTCAATCTGATCATGCTTTCAAGGTACTGCAAAACTACCTCAAAACAAAAGATAAATCTCTTAGAAAAACTATATTAGTGTTGTGTAGCGTACATGTTGGCAGACAGCTAGGGCTGTACCCAAATATTCGGATATTTGAATATTCGTTTCTATGGGTAGGTATTCGTTATGAAAATTTGGTATTCGATATTCGTTTTTTTATTTACTTTTTTTTTTTTTTTTTTACATATTTTTTTGGTGCTAAATGTAGTCTTTTTGTTGTTGGTAAATGTAGGTTATCAATAAAAATCAAAACTTTTAAATTGCATTGTTAAAAATGTGAAAATATAGTATAGCCTACCAACTGAGCTTGTGCGCACGGCACGCTTGAGCGCATCCGTCTGAGGCTGTGGATCAATGCCAAGTTTTACCACTTTATCACTATTCCCTCTAACTTGTAGCTGTTTTTTCGTTATCTTTTGAATTTAATATGAATTATGGAACCGTTTTTGTCAACGTTTGTTTCCCCCGTTTTGTACAATAAATTATTGTTTAAAGTTTCAACAAGTTTCTTTTGGAGTGCGTGACACAAGTGTGTTTTGAAAACGACCGCGGACTGTCACCTGCTCAATGCATCAGTACCTTCGGATGCCATGACAGTAATAGCCTAATGATTATAATAATAATGTCAAAATATCATGTACAGACCAATTTAACAGACGATCACTGCTGCCCGACCCGCAGGTCCATTTGCGAGTCCCGCGGGTTACGGGTCGACCTGCGCATCACTACTCAGCTCAGTCTATAAGGCTGTACACAACAGTAAGGCTATAGACATTATATTCTATTCAGGCCGGCAGAACCAGCAACGCATCGGCTCTACAGTGCACGGCACTGCTGATTAACCATTTTATTGCAGCACAGAGTGTCTGCCCGCAACCAATTACTTGCAGAGGCTTCCTACAACTTGTTTCAACGGTTCCGATTTAATCAGAAGACAAATTAAACAGGATGACTAGCCGATGTGAAAATCAAAAGAAAGCACAGACTAATGTACTGAAGGAGACTGTTGTGCCATCACATTTTTTTGTGGTTTGAGAGCAAAGATCCGGTCGCCGCCGTGCAAAACTAATTAGGCCCGAAAAAGTCTGATTAGTGACTGTTGTTGCATCTCTCTCTCCTGCATTTCCTTCCCCTGTCTGTAAATAAGACCTAAAAAACCCAACGATATGTACTGTATATACAACATATATAAAAAGACCACCTTTACAGGGTTGAGGAAACTCATACCCACCAGACTTCAGCTAGTATTACTCATTGCATACTGAGGTTTAATACTGCCATGGGTACGTGTTACTTTAGGTTCTGTTGGGTCAGGAATTAGAACAAGTTACCTTTGCACAGTTAAAGAAAAAGTAACCACTGAAGCTTTAATAACCACTGTAGTTATAATTTTTAAGTAACACGTAGGTAAAGATTCTCAGTTATCCAGGTCATAGTAATCTTAAGTGCTAAATCATAGGCAACTGGACTTGCTTGATTTTCTTGAATGCGTTTCACCTCTCATCCAAGAGGCTCCTTCAGTTCTAACGGTCTGGTGCGGACAACTCTGAAACTCAGAGCTCACATATGACCTCAATGACTCTGTAAAGGTGAACACCCACACAGAGTTTAAAGCCTGAGACTCCACACCGGTTCATTTAGAACTGAGAAAGCCTCTTGGACTCCAACAAGTCTAGTTGCCTACGATATAGCACTTCAAATTTTGAAGCAAGTTTTTTGAATTTCATCCATCCATCCATCCATCCATCCATCCATCCGTGTAATGCCTTACCCTATTCAGGGTTGCGGGTGGTGCTGGCGCTTATTCCAGCTGACATTGGGTGAAGGGTGGGGTACACCCTGCACAGTTAACAGACTAATCACAGTGGATGTTTGACTCAGAGTATGTTAATGTAATGTTATTGATGATGTTGGTAAAAATTGGTCTGGTGCTTGTATATTGCCTAGTCACACACTTTGTTGTGTCTTCCTTGACGTTTTTGTAGTCATGTGTGTGATTTAAAGGTCCGGTGAGTAGGATTTAGGGGAATATATTAGCAGAGATATTATTGGAATTTAATAAGTATGTTTTCTGTATTGTATAATCACCTGAAAATAAGAATCACTGTGTTTTCATTACCTTAAAACGAGCCATTTATATCTACACAGGGAGCGACTCTTCGTCTACAGAGATCACCAAGTTTACCACCATGTTTCTACAGTAGCCCAGATTGGACAAACTAAACACTGGCTCTAGATAGTGCCATTTGTGTTTTTTTTGTGTCGGCCACCATAGTTAGCAGCCCCTTCACAATGAGCAGCATCATAAAAAGTTTTTTGAACTCAAAACTGCTTTATTCAGTGTTTGTACTGGTTTAAATCACTGGATCCTTTTTTTTTTTTTTAAGAGGAGGAGATATCTGCAGATAATTTGGCTCCCAGTTTAAACCTCCTGAAAATCTGGATCTGAAGTTACCAGAGGTGAAAGGTGAGCACAGATTAGCAGGTTCTAGGTTAGCAGCCCTTGTCCAACATGCCAAACAGTGTTGGAGAAACATTGATTTGAAACATGAAACTGCTTTATTCAGGGTTTTTACTGGTTTTAATGACCTGGTGCAGAGGAATAGACCGTTGCAGACAATCTGGCTCCTGCTAAAAATCTCCATAACGCCAGGGCCACACTGGCCGCGGAAGCGCTGCGAATAGCCTCGAAGCGCTGAGAAGCGAAGCCAGTTTCCTTTCGGCTCCCATGTTAACCGATTGTGTCATTCACACCGGCCACGCTTCGCAGCTCCGCGGCCAGCGCTGCAGCCATCGTTTCGCCGTCTGGTCTATTTTCTGCGCGAGCCGCGAGCGAATGTGTCAAGCTGGGCAGGATGTCAAACAAAGGAACAACAACAGCATCCGGTCAACTTTCAGAATAAAACAAATTTCAAAATAAAACACCCCGTTTGACAAATGCGATGTATATATGTGTGTGTGTGTGTTTATATACATATTAGTCAGTGGTATCTAAACAGAGCGCGAGAGAGATGAACACACACACACACACACACACACACACACACACACACTATCACACACGAGAGAGAGACAGAGACAGAGAGGGCCGGGGCACACACACGCAAACAGAGAGAGATACCCATGATGGAAAAAACAGCCCCAAACGTGACGGAGACAACAGCTGGGAGCAGAAGCGCTTGTCGACTGGCGTGGAGAAATGCGCGTCTGATGTGAACGGGCTCGCGCGAGAATTTCGGTGTGCTGCGCTTCGCAGCACTTCGTTGGCAGTGTGGCCCTGGCGTAACAGTGAACACTGAAGGAATTCTAACCAGGAGAAATTTCCAGCTGGCTGCATTCTGCAATCCTCACCACTAGATTACACTAAAAGCCCCTAAATCCTACACACTGGACCTTTATTATTCTACTCATCATAACAGCAGATAAGATAAACTAAACTAAAAATGGCCCAAATTATCACAAATAAATAAATGTAAATTAGACAAAATAACTCAAAAGATCCCAAAAACGAGAGTTTTAGCCATGTTAATAGCATGGCTCTGAGGATGGCAGTTCAGGTCAGTTTACTACTTTGGTCCAGGCTTAAATATCTCAACAACTATTAAAGAGATTGCCATGAAATTAAGTGCAAACATCTGTAGCCGCCAGATGACTGAGCATTTCATTTCACTTATTTATTTAAAGCCGCTACAAGGAACTTTTAACTGGATATGCAAAAGTCTCTCGTTTCTGCTGATGTCTGTGCGTGACCTACAACAGCAAATGAGACCATCGGTGTGAAGATAAGCTATTTCTATATAGTGTATATCCATACCTTTAGGAAACTGTCTCCGGGTCCGCCCCAGGTCGCTTCCAGGACGAAACGATTTACGGCACTCAGACGGCACACGTCATCTTACCTAGCTGCTTACATTGATAGTGACTCTTATAAATAGTCGCTATTCCTCCTCCTCGACCCGACATCCGCGGGGAGTTAAAATAGCAGCAATCATCGGGTAAAAGTTCTGTGAAAGCACTGGACTCACCAACAGTCAGCCACGTCTCAGTCACACAGAGAAAATCCAATCCTTTGGCAAGATGTTAAGCTAGGCACAGGATGGCTAAAAAAGCAAAACATATTAAAGAATACACACAGCAACAGATAACAACAGTACAAGATGATGATAAGATGTTATGTTAATGTGCAGTTTAGTATCTTCGTATGCTAAATTCAGTTAATTATAAAGAGGATGAACACAGTAAACATTGCTTGCAATACATCAGCATGTTCGCATTGTCATTGTGCGCTGACGTTAGCATTTAGCTTAAAGCACTGCTGTGCCTACATATAGCTCACAGAGCTGCTAGCATTTGCATTAGCATAGGGTCCTTTTTAAACAATCTGTAGCACATGATGTAAAGTGCATTTAGGGCGTGTCCAACTGCACTTGTGCTGGTTAAATGCTCATAATGTGGGTGCAAAGTAAGGTGCAAGGTGCAAAGGGGTTCTATTTAGTCACTTAATAAGCTATGTGTGTTCTAGTCATAACGTTAGTGTAGCAAATCAGTGTCATCTCTTCTTGCTACTTAAAAGGCAGATTTGGGTAATCAGAAGGGAGTGGTTTCTTGTTTAGAGTAACACATTAAGAGCAGAAATGTCGCTGCAGCAACACTAAAAACTGTAGTCATAAACTTGACTGATGAAACAAGAGTAAACCTTTAGCTTTAGAAGTTATGATGTTAAGCAGCTCCTTGAGCGTGAATGCTTACTGTACATTGTTGTTCTATATAGGGAGTTGGACAGCAGCTGTGCAGCGCTGCTCTCTTTTATGTTCACATAAGATAACGAAATTAATATTTTCCTCCTTAATAATCTAGTTTTTTACCCACCTGCAACCCATTCCCACGTCCCTGTGTGTGTGTGTGTGTGTGTAACAAGCATGGTGTAAGAACATTGTGAGCCCATCTTAATATCTGAATAATGCCCTTTCAATTGCAGGAAAATACTGCGCCTTTGACTTTAGACATGATTTTTGATGGTTTTTGGTTGCAGGTGCTTTGTACACAACTGCGTCAGTCTTCAAACTAGCAATGACAGTTGCACTGTGTGTTGCTTTGCGCCAGATGAAACATAGAGCCCTCTGTCTTGTTTATTAACATTTGATAGAGGCTAAAGTTTGGGCACAGATAAGATGATGATTCCATCTGTGTGCAGCAGAGTAGTTTAACACAGCTTCTTCACTGGCAAATTAAACCTTCTTATTTTGTAACAATATTCTCACAGCTTTTAAATGGTTGACATCTAATTTGGGACAAACTCCACCATCCACATGTCCAAGTATCCAATTTGCACATTTTTCAGTTGTACATTTTTAGCTGATATTATTTTAGTTGAGGTCTCTCTCCTGAGCTGGAACAATGCAAACTCTGTAACAAGTTGAAAAGGGCAGCGTGGGACAATGTCTCAAACAGAAGGTCGTGGTTCGTGCTTTTTTTTCTTCCTCTGATGACGTAAATCAGTGCGCAGTATGCAGAATGCAGAGCTGCTCCAAGCCAGTGTTCTGCTGCTGACCTCCCACCCTGACATCTCTGACAGGATTCCTCCTCCTGCATATAAACAGCGTCTCCCCCCAAAAATTGGAGTTGTGGTTCATATGCAGTTGAAAACAGCCCACATGCTTTCAAAGCAAATGTTGAAATGGGAGCAGCGTCAGTGTGGGAGGACAGTGTTGTGTACAAGAGACAGAGAGGCACTTCAAGCCACAATCCTTCTCCATATCTGTGACATACAGGAGTTCAACTCTCTTCACATAAACATGGTATCGTAGTGGAAAGCTCATACAAGAGGTGCGGCACAGCAGTAATCATTTGAGCCATGGCAACAACAGTTCCACTCACATCTGTCAGTTACTGGTGTGTTCAAGGTAAAAAGACAAACATTGCGGCTTGAGTGGGGGAAAAAAGTTCAGAGATGAGTCATGCAGAGTATCAAATCAGTTCAAGTACTGTATCCTCTGCATTTGAAAAAATGAAGTGAGAAAAATAAGACTCCAACTCCGCAAAAGGGAATTTGAAAATAAAATATAAAAACAAATGTACGTGGAAAGGCAGACAGATAAACAAACTAACAATACAATATCAACAGCTTTTATCTTAGTGGAAAGACCACTCCGCACCAGCTGTGCTTTTTGAACCGTCATCTGTATGTCACATCAAACAGTTAAACATACAGCAGCATTCAGCAGAGTCGTCTTTCTGTCTGGTGCATGAATAAATCAAATATACACTTTCCTTTTTAGCTCTGGTTTGGTTTCCACTACTTCTGTGCTGAAATATGTTCTGCTAATGAGAGCAGAGAGACACTAAAGGCTAGGGCTGCCCCCTAATAGTCGACCAAACGTTAGTCGACCAGAAAGGTCATTAGTTGGTCGCTTCATCGCAGAAAAAAACAAAATCATTTGATCATTCAGATCATTTTGAGAAGGTGAAGGACGAACCCAAGGTGATATGTAAACTCATCTTCATTGGTCAACTACAAACATGATGTATCATCTGAAACATGGAAGTAGCTACATGCCCATTAGCCCACAGCGTCATTAACAGGCGGCTCGCTCAGTGTGTGACGTGCACTTGTAGATAAAATATAGGCCTATATTAATGAAGGTTCATTAGTACGGTTTTGTATTTCTCTGTAATGTAGCACAGTGTTAACCGTGTCATAAAAACCGAAACAGTGGGCTGAAAGACGCTACAAAGCTTCAGAGAGCTGAGGGGAACTTTAAAGAGTGGGGATAATTACTGTATCTGGGGGTTTTGTCACGATGAGCTTCAACTTTCACATTACACAAAATCATTTGATCCATTGTTGAAATAAAAATATTCATTATGTAGCAGCTTTAAAGATGTAATTAACAAAATATTCATTATTGTGCAGCTTTGAAGAAGTAATTAACATATTCAATATATAGCAAGTAATATTCAATATGTAATTACTATAAAATATTAATTATAGGAGCTCTGAATAAGTAATTATCTATGTACCATCCACAGGGACAGAATGAGTTAGAACAGAACGATTTTAAAGCTGCTCCTGAAGCAGTGAATTAAATGTTTCAAATGTAGTTCTTCCCAAAACATTTCTTAGAAAACAAACTGCCTGTCAGGTTGCAAATTACTAAACAGTACAATAAAATGAAATACAGTATGAGGCCACAGCAGTAAGAAAAAGATAAGACAAAGAACTTCACAGGCAGAACAAAACAACCATGGAAATAACCTAAAATTAGATACCTAATTGGTGTTTAATTTACTGTTTAGTTCTGTCAGCATTTCTGTTCGCAGCAGTCCTCTCTTGTTGCGTGGCAACACTTACACGCCCAAGAATCACAGCCCCAAAGACTTGAAGCATATTATTCTCCATTTCAGCTTAACAAAAGCAAATTTATTCCCTTTACCAGCAGAAATCTGAGTCGTTGTCCTCCACAGGAGCAGAAAACGCCAAAGTCAATCAGTTGTGCGGGTGTTTCCTTTGACAGAGGAGCAGATCACAGCTGGTACTGCAAAGTTACATAAATACAGAATGCAAAGTAGCTTCTAAGCTTGAATGTTGGCAGCGCTGTTGACGAGGGAAGATTGCACTGTATGCTTATTGTCAGTGTTTGCTGGGTGAAACCAGCATCAGAGTGACTTTTCTCCTTCAGCTGAAGAGAAGCAGTGGATGCAGAGATTCACTGAGTGCATGAGAAAGACCTTCAAACAGGCTATGACAACAAAGACTTGTGCTCTGCACCTACAGAGAAGCATTACTCAACTGTTAACAGTAAATTCTGTACCTTCACTGTGGTGTGGGAAATAGACTCAAGCATACAGATGTGGTTATCTATCAGAAATAACAGCAGCATGAGTGTACGTAAGAAAGCAAATGGTGCTAAACAATTATAAAAACTGATTTCTCAGCCCTGTTAATAAGCATGAGCAGAGCCAATTCCAGTAAAAATTATGTGTACATGACGGTCACTGCAGCTGCACACAAAGCTCCCTAAATGGGTTTTACAGTTCTGATTTCATATTATGAAACTCAGCTTGTAGTTGTCTTCAAAGCCATTCCCCTCGTGAAACAAATCAAGCAATAATTCTTTGAATTCGAATGACTGAACTGAAATAATGTCATCTGTAGTAAAACACTTTGTTGCTTCTCTTCCTCTGTTCTGCCCTGATATCACAGGGAGGACGCTCCGCCTCCCGAGAGCCGCCCGGTCAGTCGCCACACGAGCAGGAGTGCCAGTCAGCACCCGCAGGTTACTTACTGCCCGGTTGGCAGCGCCGAGGTGAGCTCTTTAAGTGACGGACACACACACACTCCCTCCAGCAACAGCCATGGACATACACCCCTCAAATATGCACCAGTGGAATATGACAGCAAGTACGGATACGCAGTGTGAGAGTGAACAACAGAGCTGAAGTGAGACGCATTTAACTCTCATTGTGATGGTTCAATAGACCCTTGAAGACCGTTTGGACACGTGAAACTGAAATTTGGAACAGTGTGCATCTGCCATGGGTCTAATTAATTGAATTCTAAACTGTGCTGTGTGAATTTAACATTGTTTGTGATAATTACTTTGAGATAAGCGTAGTCACTTATGAAGTTCTTTTATTGTTAAATAATGCAACACTATCATTTCATTCAACATGGATGTGAATACTGTCGTAACAGAGACTTTATTCTAGAACTTATTATAGACAAATACAACGTCCGGGTAGAGAACTGGCAGTAATTTGAATTGCGGAGATATGTGAAATAGGCATCTCTGTTTATTTCCGTTGTCATCTATCAGCCGTAACTGTAGCGTTTATAGATATAGTTAAACACCTACGTGACGTTCCTGCTGTGCTTATTTTATGTATTACTATGTTACTTTGCTAATGTCGTCTAAAAACCAAATCCATCTTTATGCAGATTACAAGGGAGCCCCGACCCACACTTTCAACACCTTGCAAAGTCAGCAACTTCGGGCAAGTTTTGGAAAACAGTTTGTTACTGTATGATCGGAATGTAGGCTATACACACAACAGATGGTTGGACTAGCGGAAACTCATCAGCAACTCGGTTGAACACAGCGTCAAAATATTTAAACAAATCGACTTACCCGAACAAAATCGATCAGAACTAGAAGACGTTGTAGGCGCCTCCTGTTTTCAGGATTTCTTCTGTTTTGATTCATCAGACGGAGAAGAATAAACACAGCACACGCCACAACACAAGCGCTGGAGCTGGCATTTTCAAACCTGAGTTACCTAACCCTAACCCTAACCCTAACCTGACTGCTGGTATCTTGCATCGCTACTTGTGACGTATGCCTGCATGTTGCAGTGGTGTCTCAATTCTTAGGGAAAGATCTCTACCCTAATATTTCTCACTTCCCCCATCAAGGGTTATCTCGCAAGGCACTCAATACCAAGTGGAAGATTTGAGGGGTAGAAATGGGATTGGGCCCAGGTCTCCAACCTAACGTTAATGCATTATAGATAAATGAGATGTACCGTAAAACTTAAATCAATAGCCCGGACTAGTTGCTTAAATCACTGAAATCAGCGGGTCTATATTTGGGACAGGCCTTTACTTCCTTTCACACAAAACTGTTGCTCAGCAAAGATGGGAAATACGATCAAATTGTTTATTCAAACCACTTAGGTTTCAGATCAGTGGTTGCCAACTGGTTGGTCTTAATCCAAAAGTGGGTCGCAGGTCCACTGTGAATGGACCGCAAGTGACTTACAAACCTGTGTTTGTAGAGTGAGTGAGTAACGCACAGCTACTTAGACTCACAAGTCAGTCTTTAGACGCTTTGCTTAACCACAGACTGATGACTTTCTCCCTGATTTTGTGTTTAGATGGGCGGATACAATTTCAGAGTTTAAAAAAACTCCCTACGTTGCAGAACCAATAGTAAATCCGCAGGGCGGTCCTTCGGTGGCTCGCTGAACTCTTGTGCTCGTAAACATAGTCCGACTGCGTTAAAAGTTTTAAACAAAGTCGCTGTAAGTCCTTCATTTCCACAATCTTGTGGACTGAGCACACATTTGATAAAACGGAGTTAAATCTCTCGGCATCCATTTTCAAGCTCTCTGTGTGTTTGTTTCCTTGCGGACGAGAAAAGGGGGAGCGCACATTTCCGGGAGGGCGTGTCATTTTAAAAAATGCAAGAGGTGTTGCTTTGTTGCCAGCTGTTTTCTCCAGTGTGTTAAACACACTTTTGAAAAGGGCGTCCCCAGACTATCAGAAGGCGGAGATCTCTGGCGAGACTAACGGCTACTTAACAGAGACAGAAAACTAGCTTGAGAACATGGCCAAACCAAAGTATGACGCTCAGTGTATTAACCTGTATGGACCTTGAACTAATGACCTCATGTCTACACCAGTTGGGAACCACTGCTTCAGATAGTATATCAATTTTAAATCATTCATTTGATATAGTTCTGACAGACAGCGCATCAGAGACAGTGAGTTAAGGCATACCACTTTATCCTGTTAGAACAAAACTTGTACAGAACAGGCGTCTAATTGAGACACTTTGAAATAACACATGCTGAGAGCTGTCTTTAAACATATAGAAATCTAAGAAATCCAAACCCTTCTCCACTCTTTTATGCTCCATGCCATTAAATTGTACATAGGTGACGTAGGCGTTTTCTACCCGGACGTTATTGTGAACAAACATTGTGATTTAATCTATTCTGACTTTTAACTGCACACTGAAATAAACTGTTTCCTGGATTTTATAAGAGGGAGTTCAGGTGTTTTTATTATTGGCAGTGGAACATCCAAAACTCAATTTACAAAATAAAAATACAACAAAACAATTCAGTCTGAAATTTAAACCAAGAGAGAAATATTTATTTCATGATAGACCTTATTTGGAAATACTCAACCATTCAAAAAAAAAATGTACACGATTAAGTACTTATTTTTTTGAGGACGTATTGACAGGAGTTGTAATATCAATAGCCACATGCAATGGGATTTTGTCCACTACATAAACAGCGACTAGATCCCCCCCCCCANTACTCAACCATTCAAAAAAAAAATGTACACGATTAAGTACTTATTTTTTTGAGGACGTATTGACAGGAGTTGTAATATCAATAGCCACATGCAATGGGATTTTGTCCACTACATAAACAGCGACTAGATCCCCCCCCCCACCCCTCAGTCTAGACAACATGGAGGCCTCCTGTGTGTCCCCCTCACACAGTGGTAGGACTTTGCGTTTTTCGGGGCGGTCAGCCTTTGCAATAACACACATCATAGACAGTCAAAAGTTTAGAAACTAAACATATCATCATCTTCTGCTCCATAAGTCTTTGTGAACCAGCCAGAGCTGACGTGCTCAGTGTTTGCACTTCACTTCTCAGTGGGCTGTATGAATGCTTTGAGAGTGAGTTCAAATTCTTCTAATGACGTTTTTTTTGTTTTTAGCATGAATTCAGTCTTCAATCTATAAAAACAGCTGCTTTCCATAATTTCCATTTCTAGTACATTTTTTGTTTTCTTTCTTCTTGTGTACCGTGACATTTTCAAACCTAAGAAAAGACGTTTCAGTGGAAGCAGCAAGCAATATATCAATGCCATATCAACATGTGGAGGTGGAAGATATGAAGGTTAAAGGCTTTATAAACAAAGTTAGTCAATATATTGTATACCAAATTGAATGTAAACACAATTTGAACTATCCTTTCAAAGTAGACTGAGCTGACAAGGTCAGTAAACATCTTAATATCTATATAACTAGAATTAAAAAGTCGTCTGGTGCATCTGTGGTTAACAGAAAACTAATGAAAGCTCTGTGCCAACACACTGCTGTCTAAATGGCTGTAAATCCATATTTAAGGCATTAGGAAATTACTGGACGTAAATGTAAACACTGAGCACTACAACTCTAGAAAATCACAGAATGATTAAGGGCTCCTTCTGTCGATTCATGTTAATTAGCACATACATTTCCTTCAGATTAAAAGAAATCTTCTGACACTGTTTAAATTTTCACCAGTCTGCACTGCACCAAATTTCACGCATGGAAAATGATAAACATTAAGGGGGGAAAAAATCCCATTACCTGATAATCTGTCAAAATAAGGCAAAGTACAAATACAAATAATAACAATTGAACAAACTCCATGCAGACATTAAAACATGGCTGAATTTGGCTTCAAATAATAAATTGTCCAGTTCTCAAATCCTAAAAAATAATCTTGATTCTGTGCAAAAAAAAAAAAAAAATACACAAGATTTAAAAGTGTGAAGTGGTTGTCCAGTGGAATGTCTTGATGTTTCCCTTTTGCATCCAGCTGATTGCACCCAATGACTTGTGACGCCAAGACTGATGTGGACAGTGTATGTGATTGTTGTTGGCTTTAAAAACCCTCCGGCTGTCTCTGTGAGTCCGTCCAGTCACCTGTTAGGATAAGTTAAATGCTTCACCATGTTGTTTTGGAGGGCTCAGAAGGCGAGCTGTCTCCAGTATTTAGTATAAGTGCCTCTCCCCTCCTTCAGCACAGTCCCCTGTGGACTTCATGTGTCTTTTTTGGGATGGCAATGTTCTTTACTGTTGAGGTTCAGTAAGCAACGACCATTCTTCAAAGGCACCGTACTGTACATTGGTCTGTGTGTGTGTGTGTTTGTGTGGGCCGCACATGGGCACATGCATACATGGAGAAGTAAAACCAGTCAACAAAGTCGATTCCCTCCACTGGTGTCAGCCCACAAGGCATCACCATGACAACTAAGGCAAAATCTCTCAACATGAAAACAGAGCATCTGTCTTTTTTTTTTTTTTTTCTTTTTTAGTTTTTCTCATCTGATTCCTTGCTGCTGCTAAAATCAACTTCCCCACAATAATCATTAGTAATGATAATAATCTCTATTCAATAAATTATCTATACTTTACAATTATTTCACCTCGCATAGACCTGCAACAAGGGGGAGCTTTTTTCAAAGTAAAGCTATCCACAGTCTGTTTCTGCTGTGTCCTCAGTTCAGTAAAGCCTCTACAGAGCACACAGAGGCTGACAGACAACAAGCCATTTTTTCTTCTTTCCTGTACAGAAATTAAACAGGACATCCTGCTAAAAATAAAATACAAACAAAAGCAAAGCTGATGCATAATTGAAGATAGAGAAACGGGGTAGAAACACTCGCTGAAAAATGAGTATCCAGCAAAAACAACAACAAAAAAAGTTCTGTTTTTTTCCTTGTGTTATTTTCCTGGAGAAGGAGAGTGAGTAATTTTCTCTGAGAACAGTAGATAGAAGATGGTTCCTGATTTAAAGGGAGCCACGCCAGCGAACATCCAAGCCTTACTGCACTCCTTCTTCATCCACGTATGTTGAGGGAAACCATCCAATCTGAAACATAAAGTAATTATCAGAGCTTTATAATGTGTACATGTAAACAAGGGATGTTAATTGAGTTCATTTAGACTCCATTTTACATCCAACTTAGCTATACATGCACGAAGACAAACATTTGGTAACACTTAAGTGAATCCATTGTATGGGCAGCATTAATGTATTAGACCAGGGTGACTCACTTGCTCTAATTTTCCTGGAGATGTACATTATTTTCAGATAACTGCACAGCTGAGCTGTAACATCCCTGTTCTAAAAAATACTTGAAGGCTACTTCAAATACTACTCCAGCTGTTGCTAGGCAACAACCTCCCCTACTTGTTGGAACAGTAAGTGAAAAATGAACCTACAGAGATAGTGACAACACAATATGTATTTAAAGAGCATAATAAGAGTAAGAACTTTATTCATCCCCAAGGGGAAATTCAATTATCTGTCAGCTCATCTATTATATGTCGAAGAATTATAAAGCCTGATGGCTGTTGGTATATAGGATCTTGTGTATCTCTCTGTCCTACAACGAAGAGAGAGGAGCCGTCCACCAGTTTTTTTGGTCCATCAAGGTGTTGTGGAGTGGACGATCTGGGTTGTTCATGATGGCCTCGAACATCTTCAGTGTGCATCTGAAGATGTTCGAGGCCATCATGAACAACCCAGATCATCTAATAGGTATTCATACAGCAAAAAAATTATTAAAAAAAAAAAAAAAGTCATAGTATAGTATGTCATCATAGTAGGAGGCACCCAAGATTAGAGTCACCTATTCCGCATCTGACTTATGATGTTTAGAAATAGCCAGAAAATGTTTTTGCAGAACATAATGATGTTACAGTGAGCTGACTGAAGTTGACCCTTGACCTTTTGGATATAAAATGTCATTACGTCATCCTATGAGACATTTGTGTGAAATTTTGTCATAATTGGCGTATGAATTCTTGAGTTGTGGCCAAAAACATATTTTGTGAGGTCACACTGACTCGACCACCAAATTCTAATTAGTTGTTTCTTGGGTGCAAGGGAACATTTCCCTCAAGTTCTTCTTAAAATACTGAGTTCATGAGAATGAGAGGGATGCAAGGCCAGACTGACCTTGCCTTTGATCACCAGAATCTAATCAGTTCATACTTGAGTCGAAGTAAATGTTTGCTCGAATTTTGAAGAAATTCCCTCAATGTGTTCTTGAGATGTAGCATTCACAAGAATGAGACTGGTCGGTATTTGGTGGTTGAAGGTCAAGGTCACTCTGAAATTGCCTTGATGCGCTTGAGGTGGGATATCGTGATTACAAGGGAAACAAATGAAAAGTCATAGTACTGTATGCCATAAAAAAGTCATAGCATAGTATCTGATAAAATTGCAGTTTAAAATCCATAGTATAGTTTTTCATTAAAAATGCCATGGTAAAGTATGTTATAAAAAATGTCATAGCATAGTATGTCATAAAAATGTAATAAAAACTGCCAAAGTATAGTATG
This sequence comes from Epinephelus moara, assembly GCF_006386435.1. NCBI lineage: Eukaryota > Metazoa > Chordata > Actinopteri > Perciformes > Serranidae > Epinephelus > Epinephelus moara. The sequence continues at coordinate 9,418,930 of NC_065514.1, read as the reverse complement.
CCCTTAAAAGTTCATAGTTTTAAATATGTCTAAGTCATTAAAAACTCATAGCATTTAAAATGGTTAAAAAGAAAAAAGTCATAGGATGGTATGTCATGAAAATGCATTGATAAAAGTCATAGCATAGTATGTCGTCAAAAATATCATTCTGTAGTATTGTATGTCAGTAAAATGCTGTAAAAAAGTCATAGTACAGTATGCCACAAAAAATATGACAACCAAAAGTCATAGTATGTCTTAAAAATGTAGTGTAAAAAAGTATAGTATGTCATGAAAACTATGATAGAAATGTCATATTAAATTATGGTATCTCCTCAAAACTGAGGGAAAAAAAAGTCATAAAACCTGAAAAGACGTCATGAAATATAGTATATGTCTTGACGTTTTTAAATGATTTTGGACGACATGCTATACGATGACTTTTTTTCATCATTTGGGACGACATACTATGACTTTTTTTCAGGATTTGGGACGACACACTATACTATGACTTTTTTTCGTCATTTCGGACTATGACTGTTTTTTTTCATGATTTGGGACGACATACTATACTATGACTTTTTTTCATCATTTCGGACTATGACTTTTTTGTCATCATTTTGGACGACATGACTTTTTTTTCAGGATTTGGGACGACACTATACTATGACTTTTTTTTCATCATTTTGGACGACACGCTATACTATGACTTTTTTTCATCATTTGGGACGACACACTATACTATGACTTTTTTTTCATCATTTGGGACGACATACTATACTATGACTTTTTTCCATGGTTTTGGACGACATGACTTTTTTTTCAGGATTTGGGACGACACACTATACTATGACTTTTTTGCATGTAATCCTAAACCATGAAAAAATGTCATAGTATAGTCACAAGTACATCACACAAGTGGGGCTAACTAAAATGAATACTCGTTAAGAGAGGTGCTTGTCTTTGCCATTTTTAGATGTGCAGTGTCAATGGATGACATCTGGAAAGAAGAGGAACATCATAAGACCACCTGAAGAAACGTCTTCGCTCATCTCTTCTATCATCAACTGCTATGTTTCATGTTGAATATTGAAAACATACAAAGTATTTTTAAATGAGGGACTCCTTTGTTAAAAAAATATATATATTAGGCAGAGAAAAGAGGAGTTGCCACAGACCCAAAGTCACAAAAAAAAAAGAAGAAAAATCTTCACAGTCTGGATTGGAATAATCTTCTGTGGTCTTCTGTCAACGTATTTGTCTTGTGTTATTGTATATGGTACAATTCCAGTGAAATGTTATGTTAATTCAGTTCATCTAGTTTGTACATTATAAAAAGAGTGCAATAAGAAATATGTGTATGATTGGGGGGCCTGTTTCCGTATGGAGGATCCCCATCACGATTCCTCAGTATTTGAGGGGATATCTCTGGAGTTTCTTCAAGTGTCTGAGGTGGAACAGTATGCAACACCCAGGTCAGGCCACCAGTGACGTGGACAACATAGTACTTGATGCTGTTCACCCTCTACACTGATGACCTGTTGACATTAAGGTCCCTACTTTTTCCCAAAGTCAACTATCAGCTCCTGACTTGACAATAAAATATTTTTTTAATGTGTCTTTTTATTGTTTACGTGTTAATGTAATCCAAACCACATAACTGGTGAAGGTGAACTTTTTTCTGGATGGGATTGATCACAGGATGTGTGGCAGAAAGGTAGCTCAGTGTGATGAACAGATCTTTGTAATTCCTTAATTTGCACATTCAAGTCCAAACATCATAGTATAGTATGTTGTCCCAAATCATGAAACAAAGTCATAGTATAGTGTGTCGTCCAAAATTATGAAAAAAAGTCATAGTATAGTATGTCATCTCAAATCATGAAAATAGTCACAGTACAGTATGTCGTCCCAAATCATGCAAAAAAAGTCATAGTATAGTGTGTCGTCCAAAATGATGAAAAAAAGTCATAGTATAGCATGTCGTCCCAAATCATGCAAAAAAAAAGTCATAGTATAGCATGTCGTCTCAAAT